>NC_142488.1:4911019-5221284 GCF_049115385.1 Moschus berezovskii | reverse complement strand
TTGCAGACAGGGGATAGAGGATGGTATATAGTAGAAAAAGAATGAAATGTGATATTATCTTCTCTTCAGGTTGACTCTCACCCTCTTTGAGAAAGCAAAAGACACACTTAGAAAATTGCATAACCACAGCATTGCAGGGCTGTGTGCTAAAGAGGGATACCCCTGGGGTGTGGAAGGAGGCAAAAGATTAGATTTCAGGGAAGCAAGCTGAAGTTTGAAGGAAGGCTTCAAGCAAGACATTGATTTTGAACCTGCTCCCCTATCTCAAAGTTTCATTGTCCTAGCTCCTTTTTTCCCCACAATGGTTTTGCATATAATTGCTTACAATGTTACTTAAGTTACAGTTCTATAATATAATGATTCCTAATTTTTAAAATTTGCTCTCCATTTAAAGTTATTATAGCGTATTGGCTATGCTTCCTTTCCCATGCTGTACAATACATCCTTGTAGCTTATTTTATACCTAAAACTTTGTACCTCTTATGCGGGTCCTCTGGGAATTCTGCCTGGAATGCAGGAGACCCAGGTTTGATCCCTGGGTGAGGAAGATCCCCTGGAGGAAACGGCAACCCACTCCAGTACTCTTGCCTGGAGAATCCGATGGACAGAGGAGCCTGGTGGGCTACAGTCCATGGGGTCGCAAAGAGTCGGACTCGACTGGAGGACTAAGACACAAGATATTCCTGAAATATCTCCAACTCTGTCACCATGGTGATACTTGCGATCAGTCATCCGTGACGTTACTGTTGCAACTCAGTGAAGGCTCAGGTGATGGCATTTCTTGGCAATAAAACATTTCAAAATTAAGGTCTGTATATTGCTTTTAGGCGTGCTTATTGCAGTCTTCATGGCCCGCAGTATGATGCAAATGTTACATTTGCATGCACTGGGTTTCTTGTATTTTTTAGATTCCACATTTACCATCAAGTATTTCTCTTTCTCTGTCTGACGAATATCACTTAGCAAGTCTATCTGTGTTGCCTCAGATGGCAGATTTTCAGTGTGTTTACTGCTGAATAGTATTCTGTTGTATGTATATGGTTATGTCTATATATATCTATATATCTATATGACATCTTCCTTAACCATTTATCTGTTGATGGACATGTAGGTTTCTTTCATATCTTGGCTATTGTAAATAGTGCTGCTATGAACTTTGTGGTGTATGCCTCTTTTAGGATGATTGTTTTTGTTTTTTTCTAGCTATATGCCCGAGAGTGAATCTGCCGGGTCATATGGTAGTTCTGGTTTTAGTTTTTTGAGAAACCTCTATGATTTTCTCCACCGTGGTGGCACCAACTTACATTCCCTCCAGTGGCATACCAAGGGTTCCCTTTTCTCCGCATCCTCACCGACATTTGTTATTTGTACTCTTTTTTTTTTTTTTGATGATAGCCATTATGACAGGTTCTCATCAAGAGATGCTATCTCAGGGTTGATTTGCTTTAGGATTTACTGGTCAAGCTTGTGCAAGAGTAAGTTTTAATAGTGGCTGATTAAACTCAGAGCATTCTTGCCTCCACCCCACCAGAGAAATCACTGTACCTTCTCATGTCAGTTTCAAGGGATTTTTTTTTTCTTTAGGTCCATCCTTTGTGAAATTCTCAGATAGTACAGTGATTCTCATATTAGGCTGTTTTGGGGTGTGTGGGTAATAAACTATTGTAATTCTTTTTTTTTTTTTAAATGTGATTTGAGAGTGAAAAATGATGTCGTGTATTCTATTACATTCACCCCTCCACTGTTCTCAGGCAGGGAATGGCCTCGTTAAATAGACCATCCGTTCTGAGTGGTGATGTCTTTAGGAATGCCACAGGTGTGGCAAACAAAATAATTTAGGAACGAACCACTGTTGCAGTTCTTGCTGGCATTTTCCAGATTTCAGCGTCCAGATGGTCTCCTTGGAAGCGTTTGTGAGCAGTAGCCGAAACTCTAGCCGTAGACTTAATAATTGGTTACATGGGCACCAACTGGCTTCTGTGTTTATGCAGAATACGCCATAATATACCCTATATACCTAATCTGTCAGTAACTTAAAGATGTGTAATATCTGTTGACTATATGAAGTAGCGTACCTTTTAGCTCCTGTGTTTCTTACTGCCTGGATTCAGATCTTTGCCATCAGATTAGCATCTCAGAGAAGGATAGGACGACAGAGGATGAGATGGTTGGATGGCATCACTGACTCAATGGACATGAGTTTGAGCAAGCTCAGGAGTGATGGACAGGGAAGCCTGGCGTGCTGCAGTCCATGGGGTCGCAAAGGGTTGGACACGACTGAGTGACTGAACTGAACTCCTTTATGAGATAAAATGCATGTGCAAATGCAAATAATGACTTCATGTCTGGTTGGAGGTTTGCAGTGGACATCATCCAGTGAGATTTGGCACATTTAAATAGCATTAATTTCTCTAGTAAATGGACATCACAGGGTATTTCAAAGACTGAGTTTTAGTCCTTGTTATCTCAATCTAACGGGCAAGGTTGCAGGGTTTTGTAACAATCGTAATAAAAGAAACCTTAATCCTGAGTCATATTTGCAGAGTGTCAGATTATAGAAAATTGTGCCCACGGCGAGACAGTCAATCTCATTTTAAAGACCGTGATATTTGCTTTGGGAGTCCATGCATTGCAAACGAGCAGTCTTTTCTGGGTTATGTTTATTAATATCTTTAATATCTCAGTGTCTCTTTGCTGAAAGATTCCAAAATTAACTTTTATACCATAGCATAATTTTCTCATACAGAGAAACAGAGAAACCATAGACTCCCAGCAATGCACTTGCCACAAAAAAAAAAAAAAAAAGTCACAATTTTTCTTGGAAAGCTCACCCTAGGAATAATCCATTTGATTAGAGAATTCCATCAAAGACCCAAGGAGCAGCACGTTCAGACCAACTGCGTTTTCAGTCTTAGACAACACATATTTATTTTTCAGCCATTCAGACACGACTTGAATGTGTTTTGTCACTGTACGCTAAGAACCATTATCATGACTTTAATCAGACCATCCGAGATACTAGATAATAAGAGTTAGCCGAAATCAAGGTCTAATATCACATATCTCAAAAATGTATCATTTCTGCTTTTTATAATTGCACACGTGCCAGGAATACTTAAATTTGTTTTCAAATTGCAGTGCCTGACCAGTGCAGAAAGTGTGTGAGTTGCTCAGTCATGTCCCATTCTTTGTGGCCCCATGGACTGTAGCCCGCCAGGCTTCTCTGTCCATGGGATTCTCCAGGCAAGGATACTGGAATGGGTTGTCATTCCGTTCTTCAGGGGACCTTCCCGACCCAGGGACTGAAGCTGGGTGACCTGCATTGCAGGTGGATTCTTTACCCAATGAACCACCAGGAACGCCCAACTGCTATTCAATGTAGAGCATGGTATTAGTCCTGAGCAATCCCCAAAGCACGCTGCAGATACACAGATCGGATCATTTCTGAAATCTCCTGTTCCCGTTCTACACCAGAAGCCTTCAGTCTTGCCTTTGCCACGGAGTTTCCCAGGAAGCTTTTCATTTCCTCTAGAAAACGGAAGAAAAGGTTGTTTTCTCATTGAAGAGAACTTAGGTGCTGGGATGAGGCATCCGCCTGTGTAATAGAAGCTGCCGCCTTTCTTCTGTGAAGGGTCCTGGCACCTTACAGATGGACTAGAAAGCGTGTGTTCAGTTGCTCAGTCGTGTCCAACCCTCTGCGACCCCGTGGACGTAGCCCCACGGGGGCTCCTCTATCCATGGGATTTCCCAGGCAAGAATACCGGAGTGGGTTACCATTTCCTCCTCCAGAACAGAAAGTGAGGAAACTGGAAAAGATAGATCAGAAGTACATGAGGGGGCAAAAAACAAACCAAGCCAGACTTCAGCGATTGAGAAGTCATTATTACCCCGTAGCAAGAGCCAATATGGGGGACTAAAAGCAGAGCATGAATAACATTGGGTTTTATTTGCAGAGATTGTACATGTTTCAGAATAGCTGGTAATTATATTGTTTTCAAGATTCACACTTAACCTTGTTTGTTTTTTTTTAATAATAATCTTCTATAAATCTGTAACAGGGCTAGCTATGTGGGTCACAAATCTGTACACATACCCATTCATATATATATATATTTATCTCTAGTGAGCAGGTAAGATCGAATTCATTTTCCTCAAATTATCCCATGATTAGGGATATTAACTCTAATAATGCTTGCTTCTAATGACACGTAAATTAATCTCTTTTTGACCTACTATTGATGGTTGGATGGCATCATCGACTCAACGGACGTGAATCTGAGGAAATTCCAGGAGTCCAGTGAAGGACAGGGAAGGCTGATGCGCTGCAGTCCATGGGGTCCCAAAGAGTCAGATAAGACTTAGCGACTGAACAACAAATTAGATCCTTTGGTGCATATATCCACCCTAAAGATTTCTGCCTTTAATTCTGCGTTTAAAAAACCAGGAGCAGTAGAGGTAGGAGCTTGCCATTATGTAACCGTTGGACCTCTGTATACTAATTAGTGGTTAAATATGTAGCTACAAGATTTAATGACATCCTAGGAGCACGAAGTCAGTTTGCATTATATTATCTATATTTTAGCTCCGTTATTGCAGGACCACCTAGCTCTGGCTAACTCAGTTCCTGACTAATGATGGAAAGGAAGGACTAACAGAAATGCTGTTTATTGATATTAAATCAGTAAGTATAGAGGCCTCCAACATGAGAAGACATTTGTAAAACTTTAGTGTTAACCATCTCCCGTATATATGATTTTCAGATGTAAATACAGATGGTTAGGTTGCTTTTTCTATTTGACCCTTAAGCCAATGCAGGAAACGCAAGACATGTGGATTCTATCCCTGGATCAGGAAGATCCCCTGGAGAAGGAGATGGCAACCCACTCCAGTATTCTTGCCTGGAGAATCCCATGGACAGAGGAGCCTGGCGGGCTACAGTCCATGCGGCCACAAGAGTTGGAGACAACTGAGCACGCATGCACACACGCACACACACACACACACACGCAGACTTAGGCTCCAACTGGGACAAACAATAATGGTGATCAAACAACAGCTGTCATTGTTCCAGAAATGGAGGAAATCGGAATCGGTCATGATGACTTGTTGCCCTACACACACACCACGTTTAGAAATAGATGTCAAGTGGGTGACCCCAACCTCAGGTAAAGAGGCAGCTCGTCTGTGAGCTCAGCTTTGATTTTGAATGTAGGGAGCCTGCTTGGTGGTGGCCCAAGTCTCATCCTCCCGCTTGTTATGGGGATTATCGCCAGCGGGCTTCCCAGGCGGCCCTAGTGGAAAAGAATCCGCCTGCCAGAGCAGGAGACGTAAAAGATGCGGGTTTGGTCCCTGGGTCAGGAAGATCCCCTGGAGGAGGAAATAGCTACTCACTCCAGTATTCCTGCCAGGAGAATCCCATGGACAGAGGAGCCTGGTGGGCTACGGTCCATGGGGCCACACAACTGAAGCAACTGAGCACACGTTATTGCCAGCAGCAGCAAGAGCGTCTGTGCAGGCTGTGCTGGGTACCACGCCTTTCCCCGGGTTCCCTTACCTGATGCGAATGTCAGGGCTCTTATTTCTGTCTTCAGGATGATGCCAGTAAAATGGATGCAGGAGTTGAAACTGACGAACAAGCGAGGAACGGGAGTTTAAGCGTTGTGTCTGTGTGTGTGTGTGTGCTCTGTCACTTCAGTCATGTTTGAATCTCTGAGACCCCAGGGACTGTAGCCCACCAGGCTCCTCTGTCCATGGGATGCTCCAAGCAAGAATAGCCAAGTGGGTTGGCGTTTCCTTCTCCAGGGGATGTTCCCAACCCAGGGATCGAACCTGTGTTTCCAGCGCCCCCTGCATCGCAGGCAAATTCTTTACCACGGAGCCACTGCTGCTGCTAAGTCACTTCAGTCGTGTCCGACTCTGTGTGACCCCGTAGACAGAAGCCCACCAGGCTCCCCTGTCCCTGGGTTTCTCCAGGCAAGAACACTGGAGTGGGTTGCCATTTCTTTCACCAATGCATGAAAGTGAAAAGTGAAAGTGAAGTCGCTCAGTCGTGTCCGACCCTTAGTGACCCCATGGACTGCAGCCTACCAGGCTCCTCCATCCATGGGATTTTCTAGGCAAAAGTACTGGAGTGGCTTGCCATTGCCTTCTCCGATGGAGCCACTGAGGAAGCCCAAAGTGATGGGTAGCTACACTATATTAAGTTTTAGGGTGAGACAGATGCTATGCGTTCGTGTTGGAGAAAAACCTCCAGACATCAGACACAAACTTCTTGGAGGGTGTTGAAATGTGTTCACTGGTTCAGCAAACACTGGCTGCTCACTTTTTTTTTCTTCCCATGTTTAGGCTGCCCATGAGGAGACACAGAGGTGTATGACATAAAAGCTCTGTCCTCAGTTTGATAGTTGATTTTATGTGTCAATTTTGCTGCCTATAATCAACAGAGATGGGTCCTTTCATGGTGGGCATCCTGTTGGCTAAGTGGTAAGATAGTATAATTTCCATTTGCAGATTGGTAAAACTGCAGTCCAGCAATGTTTATTATTAAAGTATGTTTCCCTATTGTCTGACTCTAAGTCTTATTTTTTTTTTTTTTTGCTAAAATATCCATTCAGTTCAGTTCAGTTCAGTCGCTCAGTCGTGTCCGACTCTCCGCGACCCCATGAATCACAGCACGCCAGGTCTCCCTGTCCATCACCAACTCCCGGAGTACACTCAAACTCATGTCCACAGAGTCGGTGATGCCATCCAGCCATCTCATTCTCCGTCGTCCCCTTCTCCTCCCGCCCCCAACCTTTCCCAGCATCAGAGTCTTTTCCAGTGAGTCAACTCGTCCCATGAGGTGGCCAAAGTATTGGAGTTTCAGCTTTAGCATCAGTCCCTCCAATGAACATCCAGGATTGATCTCCTTTAGAATGGACTGGTTGGATCTCCTTGCAGTATAAGGGACTCTCAAGAGTCTTCTCCAACACCACAGTTCAAAAGCATCGATTCTTCAGCGATCAGCTTTCTTCACAGTCCAACTCTCACATCCATACATGACCACGGGAAAAACCATTGCCTTGACTAGACGGACCTTGGTCGGCAAAGTAATGTCTCTGCTTTTTAATATACTATCAAGGTTGGTCATAACTTTCCTTCCAAGGAGCAAGCGTCTTTTAATTTCATGGCTGCAATCAGCATCTGCAGTGATTTTGGAGCCCAAAAAAACAAAGTCTGACACTGTTTCCACTTTTTTTCCATCTATTTCCCATGAAGTGATGGGACCAGATGCCATGATCTTTGTTTTCTGAATGTTGAGCTTCAAGCCAACCTTTTCACTCTCCTCTTTCACTTTCATCAAGAGGCTTTTGAGTTCCTCTTCACTTTCTGCCATAAGGGTAGTGTCATCTGCATATCTGAGGTTATTGATATTTCTCCCAGCAATCTTGATTCCAGCTTGTGCTTCTTCCAGCCCAGCTTTCCTCATGATGTACTCTGCATATAAGTTAAATAAGCAAGGTGACAATATACAACCTTGACGCACTCCTTTTCCTATTTGGAACCAGTCTGTTGTTCCATGACCGGTTCTAACTGTTGCTTCCTGACCTGCATACAGGTTTCTCAAGAGGCAGGTCAGGTGGTCTGGGATTCCCATCTCTTTCAGAATGTTCCACAGTTTATTGTGATCCACACAGTCAAAGGCTTTGGCATAGTCAATGAAGCAGAAATAGATGTTTTTCTGAAACTCTCTTGCTTTCTCCATGATCCAGCGGATGTTGGCAATTTGATCTCTGGTGCCTCTGCCTTTTCTAAAACCTGCTTGAACATCTGGGAGTTCACGGTTCACATACTGCTGAAGCCTGGCTTGGAGAATTTTGAGCATGACTTTACTAGCGTGTGAGATGAGTGCAATTGTGCGGTAGTTTGAGCATTCTTTGGCATTGCCTTTCTTTGGGATTGGAATGAAGACTGACCTCTTCCAGTCCTGTGGCCACTGCTGAGTTTTCCAAATCTGCTGGCATATTGAGTGCAGCACTTTCACAGCATCATCTTTCAAGACTTGAAATAGCTCAACTGGAATTCCATCACCACCACTAGCTTTGTTCGTAGTGATGCTTTCTAAGGCCCACTTGACTTCACATTCCAAGATGTCTGGCTCTAGGTCAGTGATCACATTATCGTGACTATCTTGGTCGTGAAGATCTTTTTTGTACTGTTCTTCTGTGTATTCCTGCCACCTCTTCTTAATATCTTCTGCTTCTGTTAGGTCCATACCATTTCTGTCCTTTATCGAGCCCATCTTTGCATGAAAAGTTCCCTTGGAATCTCTAATTTTCTTGAAGAGGTCTCTTGTTTTTCCTATTCTGTTGTTTTCCTCTATTTCTTTGCATTGATCACTGAGGAAGGCTTTCTTATCTCTCCTTGCTATTCTTTGGAAATATCCATTAATAGACTTGATTGGCAGCTGTATACAATTCAGAAAAATGCCCAAGAGAAATGCTGGCCAATTCTAGAGAGGCGTGGTTTTTTTTTTTTTTTTTGGCATGGCATTAGTCCCATATCTTAATTCGAGAGATAAGAGTTGTAAACTGGGATGAGAAAGATTTGTCATCTATGAATTTAATGAGCCCTTAGTCATGAAACTTTATATTCAGTGAAATAGTAATATAAAAATTTCATCGATCTTATAGACACAATATTATTATGATGTTCCCATTTAAAACAGACACATACACCAAAAATGGAGGTAATCCTTAGAAAATTTAGTGTATTCCTTCAGTTGCATGTTTTTTTCCCTTATTTACCAAAATTTCATTCTATAGTTATTTGATTTCATTTCTCTCTCCCACGCATGGTAAGTTTTCAGAGGGGTTATGTCTTGCCCAGAGATGCACAGTTATTTTCCTCTGTGTTTGTTAATTTTTTATTGATGTTCTGTTGATTTATAATGCTGTATCAATTTCTGCTGTACAGGAAAGTGGTTCAGTTATACACATAGATATGTTTTTCATATTCTTTTCCATTATGGTTTATCACAGGATACTGAATATAGTTTCCCTGCGCTATACCATTCCACCTTGTTGTGTATTCCCCTGTGTTTTTGTATACAGCAGGTGCTTATTCAATGTTTACTAGAAGTATTTTTGCTGAATCCCTGATATTGTCATGCTTTACCCTTTAGGGTAAGGTCAGGAATTCACAACCACTAACCACACCTGGGTACATAACCCTTCTCATTGCCTTACTTATGTCTCAACTCCAAGCAACTATTTTACACCTCTGTGTTTCAATTTAGACAACACCTGGACAGCGCATTAAAAAGCAGGTTCATCACTTTGCCAACAGAGATCCGTCTGGTCAAAGCTATGGTTTTCCAGTAGTCACGCACAGATGTGAGAGTTGGCCCATAAGGAAGGCTGAGCGCCGGAGAACTGGTGCTTTCTAACTGTGGTGCTGGAGAAGACTCTTGAGAAACTTTGGACAGAAAGGAGATCCAACCAGTCCATCCTAAAGGAAATCAGTAATGAATATTTGTTGGAAGGACTGATGCGGAAGCTGAAGCTCCAATCCTTTGGCCACCTGTTGGGAAGAACTGACTCACTGGAAAAGACCCTGATGCTGGGAAAGATTGAGGGCAGGAGAAGGGGACGACAGAGGATGAGATGGCTGGATGGCATCACGGACTCAATGGACATGAGTTTGAGAAAACTCTGGGATATGGTTAAGGATGAGGAAGCCTGGTGGGCCGCAGCCTATGGGGTCGCAAAGAGTCAGCCACGACTCAGTGACAGAGCCACAACAACAGTGGCTCAGTTCCTTTATATGCAAAGCAGAGATAATTGCTGCAGTGTATTTGCATGGGGGGGTGAGGATTCAGTACATGAAAAGGTCCAGAAACAGCCCAGGCATCATCACGGTCTTTATACTAAATTCGGTGATAGCGTTCTGTATTTGGAGGGTCTGTTTAATCGTCTCTTTAATGCAGCAGTATAGCAAACTAGCATTAGGCTGTTTATTCCCCATCTATTTATTTTTACAATTAGCGTGTTGAATACCAGTGTTTCCAGAGAAGGGGCTTAGAGCTTTGAAACCCTGCAGAGAAAGTCATGGGGAGAATTTCTGTGTTGCTCATTTCATGAGGAAAATGTTCCTTTGGCTGCTACCATCATTTTAAATATTCATGCAGCCTCCATTTAAATATAGTTAAAGAGGCATTTCCTCACCCACAAATGAAACATAAATTCCAAAGAAAGCATCGGAACATTCGCTGCAGCAGTGAAGTATTACCTCCTGCCCACGTGTGCCTTTAGAAGTGGGTCTTCTCACTGAGCTCTACGTGACATCCAGAGAGAAAATATTCCAAGAAAATACTCCAAGGCACTACTGATGAATACCTTTCACCTGTGAATATGGTACTGAAAATAGTACAAGTGGCTCTCTGCACTGATTAACACACACTGCTTCAGTGGTCTGCAGAGTAAACTGAGTTGTGTTTATTCATCAGGATAAAAATCTGCAGACTTCACTGATGGCTCAGAGGGGAAAAACCCACCTGCCAATGCAGGAGACTCAGGTTCGATCCCTGGGTCGGGAAGATCCCTTGGAGAGGGAAATGGCAACCCGCTTCTGTATACTTGCCTGAGGAAAACCCATGGACAGAGGAGCCTGGTGGGCCACAGTCCATGGGGTTTGGAGAAGAGTCGGACACCACTGAGCGATGGAACCACAGCAACACAAATAAAAATCTTCCCTTTTGGAGCCCAGCACAGAACAAGCTAACTGCCATCCAGTGGCAACGGATAAACTGCCTGGCTCCTCTTTAGAAACTCATCTCTAAAGTGGAGAAGGCCCAGAAATCTTATACTGAAGGGGTCTTAAATCCCAGTGCCTTCTTAGAGAAGAGGGTTTATAGGAATTATTATTTCACTGTGAAAGGCTTGTTGAAAAGCATTCAATATTTGCAGGAGAAAGTCAGTCCAGCTGATACAAAGGATGAAAAACTGATCTTAGCGTTGGGGTAAACAGTGCTAAAACTGACAGAGTGAATCGCTTTAAATCTCCAGGTTTCCTTCCAAGGACACAAGAATATGTTGTCTTAGGAACTGAACAGTCCAACAGATTTTGAGGAATATGCCTGACACCCCTGTTTTGATGATTTAAGATTCTTGCCAATACCCCACGCACCCCATACCCCTGATAAACTGAATTATTTCAAGAAGCATGACCTGTCACTTTCTGAAAGTAACTAAATGTGTTAGACTCATTCACAGACGCATTTTGCATACAAAATTGGAGACATGTGATGCTCTTTTTCAAAGGGAGGCTCGCTCTTAACAAGAAATTATCTAGTCTGTTTCCTTAGTCCATTCATTTGATTTGATTAGGAAAGTAATTGCTTTACCCACTAATTCAGGGTAAACTGTTTGCGTGCCCGTTGACTAGATCAGTGAGTGGGCACAGGCAGAGGACCTGCAGGAATGCAGGCAGACAGAATCCGAGAGGCGGACAGAATCTCAGGATGAGATTCTCGAGGGAAAGAGAGAAAGCAAAGACTTATTCAGTTGATCAGTCATGTCTGACTCTTTGCTACCCCATGGACTGAAGCATGCCAGGCTTCCCTGTACTTCACCATCTGCCGGAGTTTGCTCAAACTCATGTCCATCGAGTCAGTGATGCCATCCAACCATCTCATCCTCTGTCATCCCCTTCTCCTCCTGCCTTCAAACTTTCCCAACATCAAGGTCTTTTCCAACGAGTCGGCTCTTCACATCAGGCGGCCAAAGTATTGAAGCTTCAGCTCCAGCATCAGTCCTTCAATGAATATTCAGGGTTGCTTTCCTCTAGTTCACTGGTTTAACCTCCTTGCTGACCAAGGGTCTTCTCCAGCTCCACAGTTCAGAAGCATCCATTCTAATCACAGCCCTCCTTGTGGAAGAAAGTCCCCAGGAAGTGATGCATTATTAACACACTCCTTTCCCTCCATTTTGCCCTCCATTTAAAAAAAAAAATTAAAATCCAATTCTGATTCTTTCTTTTCTTGCTGAGGACAGGTGCTAAGACAGAGCTTTGGTACATTGTAGCTACATGGCATCCCATATGTGGGAGCAACCACATTGTCAAAGTGTAAATCTCACCTGATCTCAATAGTGATATGAGAGCAATTGGGAGGACCCAGATTAATTTATTTTTTTTTTTCCATAGAAAGCATTTGCTTCCATTTAGAGGCTTCCACCTCCCAGCCGTTTGAAGTTACAACCTGCCAATGCCATGTTCTAGAAAATGAGTCTGGTTTGGAAAAACGTTCAACTTGCATGCGGGCATACACAGATTTCAGGTTAATCGGCAACATTTCTGCCTCCAAAACCTGTGTGTTCGATGTGTTCTGTTTGGTTCACCTCTGCCAAGCTGACTCCTATGATGAAGTCATTTTCCTTTCTTTTTTTAAAAAAAGGATATTTATTATGTATTTATTTATTTAGCTGCACAGGGTCTCCTAGTTGATGCACACGGTTATCTTCTATCTTAGTCAAGGCATGTGGGATCTAGTTCCGTGTCCGGGGATGGAAACTGGGCACCTTGCATTGGGAGCTCAGAGTCTCAGCCCCTGGACCAACTGGGAAGTGCTCGAAATCACTTTTCTCTTAGTAGCCTATTGCTGTGGCTTATGAAGGTCAGTTTAAGGTTGTCACTTTTTTTGTGTTGAAATCCCATGAAGAGATGCCTCCTTATCCCTGGTGCCTAACCGGCCCTTTACCACGAGGTCGCACAAGCGCTCACACCGCAAGTCAAGGAGGACTTGCATGCAGGGAGGACTCAGGCATGCCCCCCGAGGCTTGCCTCAAAAACAGCCAGTGCAGCAATGTGCCTTTCACACCTGCGTGCTTCATGGTTCTCGACTTGTCCTCTTGTCAACTAGAAAGAAACGTGGCCAAGGAGCCTAGAGCAGGCAGGCAGTGAGGCCCTAATAAGCCACAAGGAACTCCCAGTCGGGAACCATCCAGGGTTCAGCATCTTTGAGAGCAGCATATTGGTGTTGTTCGGTCCCTCAGCCGTGTCCGACTCTTTGCGACCCCACGGACTGCAGCACGCCAGGCCTCCCTGTCCATCACCACCTCCCAGAGCTTGCTCAAACTCAAGTCCATCGAGTCAGCGATCCCATCCAGCCTTCTCATCCTCTGTCGTCCCACCATAGGGAATCCATTCATCCCTCCTTTGTAGCTCAGTATATTCTTTCTCCTGCATCACGTCGTGGAGAAACGCAATATGTTTCTCTGCGATTGGGTTGCAAGTCTTGGTCATATCTTGTGGATAAGTAAGTGCTGCAATGCTTGACCTCTGGTTGAATGTCTCTTCTTGTTTTGTTTCTTTAATGTGGCTGCATCGGGGCCTTGGTTATGCCTTGTGGGATCTTCATTGCATCTTGTGGGATCTTTCCTTCTGATGCTAGGGCTCCGCAGTTGCAGCACACAGGCTTAGCTCTCCACGGCATGTGGGATCTTAGTTCCTGGACTGGGGATCGAACCAGGGCCCCCTTCATTTTGAGGCAGATTCTTAACCACTGGACCCTCAGAAAAAGTCCCTTGATTGGATGCTTGTCCAACTGCTTGCATTACAAACAGCGGAATGCATATGTAATTTTCAGCTTCCTCGAAACATTTCCGTTCACCGTTTGGCATAAAGAAGCTACTCAGATTTTTTTTTATAAGTCTCTAGAGTGAGCCTCCCTTAACAGACAGCTCTGTCCCAGAGACAACTGGACAGTGACTTGTACTTAGGCTTGCGAGACGACAGCCATCAGCAGGTCTACTACGCTTACTAGGAATTTTCAACCTTGCGGGTCAGGTGGCATCTCTCTCAGACAGCTCGTCCACTGTGGCTCAGAAGCAGCCTCGCATCAGGTGGCCAAAGGATTGGAGTTTCAGCTTCAGCATCAGTCCTTCCAATGAATATCCAGGGTTGATTTCCTTTAGGATGGACTGGTTGGATCTCCTTGCAGTCCAAGAGACTCTCAAGAGTCTTCTCCACAGTTCAAAACTATCAGTTCTTCGGTGCTCAGCCTTATTTATGGTCCAATTTTCACATCCAACCAGGACTACTAGAAAAACCATAGCTTTGACTATACAGACTTCTGTCAGCAAAGTGATGTCTCTACTTTTCAAAACACTGTCTAGCTTTCCTTCCAAGGACCAAGTGTCATAATTTACTTTAACCAGTGTGTTACCATTGATGAACTTACAATAATACATCACCATCACACAAAGCCTATGGTTTACATTAGGGTTCATTCTTGGTGTGGTATATTCTGTGGGTTTGGGCAAATGTATAATGACATGTATTCATCATTATAATATCACACAGGTATATTTCAAGTACCCTAAACTTCCCCTATGAGCCACTTATTCAACCCACCACTGACAATCATTGGACTTTCATCACCTCCACAATTCTGCTTTTTCCAGCATGGCATAGAATTGGAATCACAGAACATGTGGCCTTTCCAGATTAACTTTTTACACTTAGTCATATGCATTTAAATTTCCTCCTTCTCTTTTCATGGTTTGAGAGCTCATTTCTTTATCTCACTGAATTATATTCCATCGTCTGAAGTTCCAATTTACTTATCTCGAAGGACATCTGAATTGCTTCTACGTTTTGGCAATTATGAATAAACTTGCTATAAACATGCATCTGTAGCATTTTGGGTCAAGTTAAGTTTTCACCTCCTTTGAGCAAGTATTGAGTAAAGATTATGATTGCCGGTTATCTAGTGAGAGTAGAGTTTCATATATTTTTCATGCCACAAAACTATCCTTCTTTTGATTTTTTTAAACTATTAAAATATTTTAAGTAAAGATTTTCTTTTATCTCCTTAGGTTGGTTTATTCCTAGGTCTTTTGTTCTTTTTGATGCAATGGTTAATGGGGTTATTTGTTTTCTCTTTCTGATAGTTCATTGTTACCGTATAAAAATGTAACAGATTTCTGTATATTACTTGTGTCTCCTGCGACTTTAATGAATTTCTTGAGGAGCTCTAGTAGTTGTCTGGTGCCATCTTTAAAATTTTCTGTGTATAGTAACATGTCATCTACAAACACTGACAGGTTCACTTCTTCCTTTCCAATTTGGATTTCTTCTGTTTATTTTTCTTCTCTGATTGCCACGGCTGGGACGTCCTAAGCTGTGTTGATTAACAGTAGGGACAGCAGACACCCTTGTCTTAATCCTGATGTTGGAAATACTTTCATTTTTCCACCATTGAGAATGACATTAGCTGTGGGTTTGTCATATTATACAGCCTTTATTATGTTGGGGTAGGTTCCCTCCATGCCCGCTTTCTGGAAAGTTTTTATCACAAATGGGTTTTGACTTGGGTGGAAAGCTTTCTCTGCGTCTATTGAGATTATCGTATGGTTTCTGTGTTTCAGTTAATTAACATGCTGGATCACATTGATTGATTTGTGTATGTTGAAGAGGCCTTGAATCCCTGGGGTAAACCTCACTTGATCATGACATAGGATTTTTTTAACGTGTTGTTGGATTTAGTTTGTTAGTATTTTTGAGCGGCTTATTGCTGTTGTTATTCAGTGGCCAAGTCGTGTCTGACTCTTTGCGACCCCATGGACTGCAGCACGCCAGGCCTCCCTGCCCATCACCAACTCCTGGAGCTTGCTCAAACTCAAGTCCATCGAGTCGGTGATGCCATCCAACCATCTCATCCTCTGTTGTCCCCTTCTCCTCCCGCCTTCAATCTTTCCCAGCATCAGGGCCTTTTCCAATGAGTCAGTTCTTCACATCAGGTGGCCAAAGGATTGGAGCTTCAGCTTCAGCATCGGTTCTTCCAATGAACACTCAGGCCTTATTTCCTTTAAGATGGACTGGTTGGATCTCCTTGCTGTCCAGGGACTCTCAAGAGTCCTCTCTAAAACCACAGTGGATGTATGCATGTGTATAACTTTGCTGAACAGTAGAAACTAAGACAGCTCTAAGAATCAACTGTACTACAATCAAAAACGGAATTTGTCCATTTCTTCTAGGCTGTCCAATCTATTGGTATATGCTTGTTAATAATAGGCTATTATGACTCTTTATGGGCTTCCCAGGTGGCGCTAGTGATAAAGAACCTGTGTGCCAATGCAGGAGATGTAAGAAAATTGGGTTTGATCCCTGGTTCGGGAAGATCCCCTGGAGCAGGAAATTGCAACCCACTCCAGTGTTCTTGCCTGGAGAATCCCATGGACAGAGGAGCCTGGTGGGCTACAGTCCATAGCATTGCACAAAGTTGAACAGGACCAAAGCGACTTAGCACACGCTTACATGATCCTTCGTATTTCTGTGATGTCAATTGTAACTTCTCCTTTTTCTTTATGATTTTATTGATTTGGATCTTCTCCTTTTTTTGTCAATGGGACTGGCTAAAGATCTATTGATTTTTTCTTATCTTTTTAAAGAACTAGCTTTTAGTTTAAAAAAAAATTATTTTACAGGTCAGACAATGCAGGCAGCAGGCTGAATATAGCCTTCTAATCCTTGTCTACACCCTGCTCTGTAAATGTTTCTTACAGGATTACCTGTCTGTCTTTAAGACTCTTAAGGGTTTTGTGATGTGTGTTGCCATTTCATAAGCACCTAACATAGTCTAAATAAAACTTGGAGTAAAAAAAAAAAAAAAATCTGCCTTCTCATCACTGATTATGACTCAAAATGACCTTGAGCAGCCACAAATTTCTCCCACGACAGAGTCAAAAAGACATTCCTGCACCACCATACATCAGACGTCTCCACAACATAAATAGCCTGAGGGGTATTCAAGATTGAAGTTTGGGTCCCTCCCAGCGACAAATCAGTGTCTCAATGAGGCATTAAAATCCACCACATCCCAAGAATTGATGTGAGCTTCCCCACACGGAAGCCATGCCAGCGGATTCCAGACAAGGTGGGGCTCCTCGTCTTACCCTGCCTCCCTTTTTCGCCAACGTGTTTACGGAAATGCAGATGAGTTTAGAAAGAAGCCCTCTGAGTCTGGAGGCCTGATGCAAATTAATTAATTAATTCAGCCTACAGCGAAACATCTATATCAAAGGGCCGCTGCAGTGCCAGAGCCGTCCATGTTTAAAACATGAGTCTCCGGTCCCATTTTATTTTTAGAGCGTCATTTTCAAGGACTGACTCTTCCGACCTTCCCTCCCACGCCGACTTGCAGGTTGGCATCAGGATCTTGACACTGACGGTCTGTAGGTGAGGGAGTGGTCAGAGCCTTCTGAGTCTTTCTCAGGACATCAAATGTAGCCCCAAAGAAGACATTTCCAGGGAGTTTTGGTGGTGAAGGAAGCCAGATCCATTCACAGTCACGACGACCTTTAGCCCCGCCACGTGGCTGCCCTTGACTTTGCGCATTCAGACCTTCCTGACTTCTCCTCCTCATCACCTTGTTCTTAGGTTTCCGCTTCAGGTGGAAAGAGTGGAAAGTCTCATTGACCTTCCAACTCAGTCTTGTCCCCCGCTCTGACCTCTGTTCCTGCTTTGATAACTGGGTTTTAGCCCAAGAAGCAGCCTCCACTTACACTCCATGGCTGGTGACTAATCCCTGGGCCTGAGTCCTGTCTACTCTGCTTAGACCGTGGAACCATCGAGAATGGGGTCCTGGGGCTTCCCTGGTGGCTCGGTGGTAAAGAATCCTCCTGCCAGTACAGGGGGCGTGGGTTCGATCCCTGGTCCAGGAAGATCCCCCATGTCTCGGGGCAACAAACCCCATGTGCCACAGCTCCTGAGCCTGTGGCCTACAACCTGGGAACCACAACTACTAAAGCTTGTGTGTCCTCGTCCTGTGCTACACAAAGAGACACACGCACAATGAGACTTCTCACCACAATGAGAAGACCTCACGCCACAACCAGAGAGCAGCCCCCCTCACCGCAACTAGGGAAAATCTCATGCAGCAATAAAAATCTAGCACAGCCAAAAATAAGTACAACGTGATAAAATAATCCACGGCAGACTTTGTTTTATTGGGCTCCAAAATCACTGCAGATGGTGACAGCAGCCATGAAATTAAAAGATGTTTGCTCCTTGGAGGAAAAGCTATGACCAACCTAGACAGCATATTAAAAAGCAGAGACATTGTTTTGCTGACAAAGGTCCATATAATAAAAGCTATGTTTTTTCCAGTAGTCATGTATGGATGTGAGAGTTGGATTATAAAGAAAGCTGAGCACTGAAGAATGGATGCTTTTGAACTGGTGTTGGAGAAGACTCTCGAGAGTCCCTTGGACAGTAAGGAGATCCAACCAGTCCATCTTAAAGGAGATCAGGCCTGAATATTCATTGGAAGGACTGATGCTGAAGCTGAAAAGACCCTGATGCTGGGAAAGATTGAGGGCGGAGGAGAAGGGGACGACAGAGGATGAGATGGTCGGATGGCATCACCGACTCGATGGACATGGGTTTGAGTGAACTCTGGGAGTTGGTGATGGACAGGGAGGCCTGGTGTGCTGCAGTCCATGGGGTCGCAAAGAGTCGGACACGACTGAGTGACTGAACCAAACTGAATAAAATAAGTAATAAAATTATTAAAAAAAAAAGAAAAACCGCGGTCCTGCCTCGATGTTTCAATTCAACTCATGACAACTGAGTTTGGGTCTTGGATACAGACTATTGCCAATAGCACTGCTAAAGCCCAGCACACATGGCATCCAGAGTGGAGGTCCTGCTGGGTTTTTGAAGGCACCTTCTGCGAGGTCCACAAGCATGGCCTCCCCTCTTCTGGACGCTGGGCTCCTTGGTGATACTGATGAAAGTCCCTCTGCTCCAGGCCTCCCATCTCTCCCCAGTCTGCCAGGCCCCCAGGTCTTCACCTGCCCAGCCCTCCAGTGTGAGAAGGGTCTAAGTTCTAACAGCTCACCTGTCAACTGTACTCCTCGGTCAGCTGCCACAGCGAGGTCACTGGACCTCCCAGTCCTATCCGTGTGATGCTGTTCACCCGGAGATGCAGCGTGTCTTGACATCATGAATATAGGGCTCCCGTTTATACTATTTGTTCATGTGTTCTGAGACAGTCATCTCAGTGGGTGATGACCACGTGGAATGGGGTGAACTGTGTCTCCTCTCCCCTCACTTCAAATTTTCAAGTCCTAACTTCTGGCACCTGAAAACAGGTCCTTTGTGGGACGTGGGGTCTTTGCAGATGTGTGTGTGTGTGCGGGTTAAGTCCCTTCAGTTGTGTCCGACTCTTTGCAACTCTGTGGCGTGTAGCCCGCCAGGCTCCTCTGTCCATGGGATTCTCCAGGTAAGACTCCTGCGGTGGGTGGCCATTTGCTTCTCTGATGCCCAGCTCTATACAGTTTCCAGCCTCAAGTTTCTCCGCCAATCATAGATGTACGTTCTGATCTCTCACAAACGGAGGAACGATTTACACCTTTGCCAGATGAGTTATCACATGGGCCGATGGCTTCAAACAGCATCTCTCTGGGCTGACAACCAAATTCAGAGGTCTGTCCTGTGCCTCCCATCAAGGTGCAGACACATGGATCCAACAGCCTTCTGGTAGCTAATATTTATTAGTGCTGACCACGTGCAGTGATATTAATGCGTGGTTTAAAAAATTAACTAGTTTATAGCAGGCCCACGACCCCATGGACTGTAGCTTGCCAAGCTCCTCTGTCCCTGGGATCTCTCAGGCAAGAATACTGGAGTGCGTTGCCATTTCCTTCTCCAGGGTATCTTCTCGATCCAGGGATCGAACCCTTGTCTCCTAGGGCTCCTGCATTGGCAGGCACATTCTTCATGGCTGAGTCCTGGGGACATCTGCCCCCAAATCATGAAGTTTAGTGTGACTTGTTTTGGAGAGTGCGCTTTAGGTGCATTGCCTCTGTAGCTGCAGTGTGCCATGCTTTATAAATACCAGCGATGAGTTTACAAACATGCAGGTATACAGGTATCTATCGGACCGTGGGCTGCCGACATGGCATAGCTCCGTCCAAGCAGGCTCTCCCTCCGAACTCCACTGTGTGTCTCTCCTCAAGTAATTCTAGTTTCTGAGTATCCATAAGGAATCTGCAGAATACCACAAGGACTTGTACCAAAAGGTCCTTTGTTTCAAAGAGCTGTCCATCTTTAAAGACTGTTCTAAAACCGCTGTTGGGTACATGGCTTCAAAAACAGAAGGCACTTCAGCATTTACAGGTAGCCTTAAGTCAATAAAAAGGAAGGATTTTTATGGTGCTTTGCAGCTCTTGGCCATGTGTTGTTCATGTCTGACTCTTTGCAACCTCATGGATCACAGCACGCCAGGCCTCCCTGTCCATCACCAACTCCCGGAGTTCACTCAAACTTATTTTCATCACGTCGGTGATGCCATCCAGCCATCTCAGCCTCTGTTGCCCGCTTCTTCTCCTGTCCTGTCTTTCCCAGCATCAGGGTCTTTTCCAATGAGTCAGCTCTTTGCATCAGCTGGACAATGTATTGGAGCGTCAACTTCAACATCAGTCCTTCCAATGAATTTTCTGGGTTGATTTCTTTAGCATTGTCTTGGCCACCTAGTAAACAGCATTAATGTGCTGTGAAGGGAAGTTTTTTCCTTCTTATCAAAAGCACTGACGGTGTCTGTATCGGTAAGTGATTTCCACAGCTTGCAAACTCTTACTCGACTTTGTTTTCAAGGAAGATCAGGTCTGAACACAATCAACTGGAAACCAAGAGTTTGGGAGTCTCTGGGGGCATCATCCATCATTAATGATGAAAACTGGCAGGGCGTTTTTGGAAATCTGTCGGGTCGTGGAACCAAATGCACGAAGCAGACAGATCTATCTCCAGCAATTACATTTCCTTGTTGGTTGACATCCTCAGTATAAATGGTGATGTTCATCTCTTTCATCCTGTATTTAGTAGATAATTATTCCTTCGTAGAAATTAATCATCATAAATATCGCCTTAACAAGAAATCAACATGCAGTTTGTAATACCCTTAATCAGGTTACATAATCTTGAGGGAATCGCATCATGAAAAAATCATAATATTATTGTCTGGACGACGGCCATTCAGCCGGGCTGTCTGTGAGGATAGAGAAGTTCTACATCTCTCCGATCCATGATTAAGCCAACCGCACACATGTGCCCTGGAGGGCTTGAATGGTGGCAGGTACCTCCGAGGAACTAAATTTTAAGCTTTAATTGTAGCGAATCCTGATTTTAGCTTAAATTGTCCCATGTAGCTAGTACTCTGGTATTGGGTACAGGGATCTCTTTACTAGATGATATCAACCTGAATAATAACGTGAAAGTTAGACTATTTAAAACTAAACATAGTAACACAACTGTGGCTTTTATATATCTCAAGATATCCAAGGTCAGGGATGGTTCCACTATGAGCCAGAGTTGGACTGGCACGTAGTGTGTGTATGCACAATCGTGTCTTGATTCTTTGCGATCCCATGCACTGTAGACCGTCAGGTTCCTCTGTCCATGGGATTCTCCTGGAAGAATATTGGAGTGGATTGCCGTGTCTTCCTACAGAGGATCTTCCTGACCCAGGGATCGAACCCACGACTCCTTCATCTCCTGCATTGGCAGGCTGAGCCAGCTGGGAAGCCCTGAATTGGCACGTTGGCCCACGTAAATCACAGAGTGACCTCCCATTCGGAGGTTCAGGACCTCCTTGATGATGAACTCCAAGAAGAAACCATCCTGAGTACCCTGAAGCCGTCTGTGAAAACTTGTATTGTTGTTTCAGAACCATGTCAAGAACACTTGGGTTTCATTTCTCACTGCAGAACCAGCTGTTTGCTACTTTTCAAGAGTTCAACTCTCTGCGAGGCTAAGGAAGGTCCCCACCCCCGCCAGTGTCCACATAGTAATCCTTGGTACCTCTGGATACGTTCCATCACAGGGCTATTAGAGACTGAACTGTGTCCTCACCCAGAATCACATCTTGAAGTTCTAAACTCCAGGACCTCAGAATATGACCGTGTTTTGATGCAAGCATCTTTAAAGAAGGGATGAAGGTGAAATGAAGTCTCTAGGGTGGGCCCTGATCCCATAGGATGGGGCTCCTTATAAGAAGAGGTGATCAGGTCACAGACATACACAGAGGGACAGCCACGTGGGGACACAGGGAGGAGACGGCCATCAACACATCCAAGAGAGAGGCCTTAATCTTGGGCTTCCAGCCTCCAGGACTGTGAGACCACACATTTTTATCGTTCAAGCCACTCCACACAAAATAGTTCGGGGTGGCAGCTCTGCCAAGATAATTCAATGACGAAATGACAGAGGGGTGGATTTGTAGATGGCAGTGAGACACGGACCTCAGGATGCAGAGATTACCCCGCCTTGTCTGAGTGAGCTCACAGCTTGGTGAGACCTGCTCCTGGCTGTGTTCAGAGAAATGCTGCAGAAAAAAAAAAAAAGGCAGGGAGATTTGAAGCATGAAACACAGTAGGTCAGCTGTGCTGCTTTGAAGGAGGAAGCGGGTTATGAGCCAAGGAATCTAGGGCGGGGTGACTCCGGATTCTTAGAACAATTGTCCGTTGATAGTAAGTGATGAAAAGGGGACCGCGGCTCTACACCGGGACATGCATTTTGCCAGCACCTTTACGGAGCTTGAAAACCAATTTATTTCCAGAACCTGCAGGTAAGAGGCCCATCTGACTACCACCTTGATTTCATCCATGGGGGACCTAGGGCAGAGAACTCAGCTGAACAAACAAGCACTGCATACAGAATTATGAAATCAGTGACGGGGCTTACAAGAGAGGGGAAACAACCTAGGTGTCCATCGACAGAGGAATGGATAAACAAGATGCCGTACATCTATACAGCGGAGTGTTACTCAGTCATAAAAAAGAATGAAACAATGCCATTTGCAGCAACGTGGGTGGACCTAGGAGATGATCATACTAAGTAATGTAAGTCAGGCAGAGCAAGACAAATATCATATGATATCACTCATCTGACCAATCTAAAATATGACATAAATGAATATATCTGTGGAACAGAAACAGACTCACAAACATGCAGAAGAGACTTGCGGTTTCTAAGGCAGAGGAGAAGTGGGGGAGGGATGGGCTGGAAATTTGGGGTTAGCAGATGCAAGCTATTATATATAGGATGGATAAACAACAAAGTCCTTCTGTATAGCACGGGGAACTATATTCAATATCCTGCGATAAACCATAATGGAAAAGGATATAAAAAAGAATATATATATATATATATATAACACACACACATATATAAATATATATGGTTTTTCCAGTAGTCATTTATCGATGTGAGAGTTGGACCATAAAGTTGAGTGCCAAAGAATTGATGGTTTTGAACTGTGGTGCCGGAGAAGACTCTTGAGAGTCCCTTGGACTGCAAGGAGTCCAACCAGTCCATCCTAAAGGAGATCAGTCCTGGGTATTCATTGGAAGGACTGATGCTGAAGCTGAAACTGCAGTCCTTTGGCCACCTCATGCGAAGCGTTGACTCACTGGAAAAGACTTTGGTGCTGGGAGGGATTGGGGGCAGGAGGAGAAGGGGACGACACAGGATGAGATGGCTGGATGGCATCACCGACTCAATGGACGTGGGTTTGAGCAAGCTCCAGGAGCTGGTGATGGACAGGGAGGCCTGGCGCGTGCTGCAGTCCATGTGATTGCGAAGAGCTGGACATGACTGAGAGATTGAACTGAAGAAGAAATTAATATGAAATTGCAAATCAACTGTACAGCAATAAAATTTTAAAACAGGAATGGGTATTGCTACCAGCTGCTGAGTTTGCAGTTATTTCTTAAAGCCTTGACAAAAAGTAGACGCACAGGTATATACTGTTTATCATTCATTAATTATCATACCCGGTACCCACAGTTTATGAGTCCCTTAAACTAATTAGTAGACAAGCTCTTGAATACTTTGGGGCCAAAATCCTGGATGTTTCCTTCTCATACTTGGTCATTGTTGGTGCCGTCACTAAGTCGTGTCTGACTCTGTGACCCCATGGACTACAGCACACCAGTTTCCTGTCCTTCTCTATGCCCCGGAGTTTGCCCAAAGTCACGTCCATCGAGTCGGTGATGCCATCCAACCATCTCATCCTCTGTCGCCCCCTTCTCCTCCTGCCTTCAATCTTTCCCAGCATCAGGGTCTTTTCCAGTGAGTCAGCTCTTCGCATGAGGTGGCCAAAGTACTGGAGTTTCAGCTTCAGCATCAGTCCTTCCAATGAACACCCAGGATTGATCTCCTGTAGAATGGACTGGTTGGATCTCCTTGCAGTCCAAGGGACTCTCAAGAGTTTTCTTATGCTTTAAGCAGGTATAAAGGTGAGCAAAGGCCAGTGTGCAGAGCAATTTTGAAGGCACTTATGATGCTTTTTTGCAGCGCTAAGCACCTCTTCAGGGTAAAATACTCGTTGCTTCAAGGGTCTGACTTGAAACGCCCTGCGGTGACTACAGGGAGAATTTCTGAAATCTGATCTACCCACACAGCCTTTGTGGTCATGTGTGTTGTAAATCTCTTGAACTCTTAATGGTCTGAGCCTCCAACGGCAGTGTCCTTTGTTCTTGGAGTTATCACTACGTCTTTGCGCTTGTTACAGCAAATTAGCTGCAAGTTAGGCAGAGACTTAGCCCTTTAACATACCATATATATCTGAATCTACTTGTATTTTTTCTGCCCTTATTATCTGTGATATTATTTACCTCTAAAGAAATGTGTTAAACCTTTGGTTTGTTATAAAACCACTGGATACCCAACATAATAATTGCGTGTGTGTGTGTGTATTAGTCACCAAGTTGTGTCCAACACTTTGTGACTCCATGGACTGTAGCCCGCCAGGCTCCTCTGTCCATGGGATTCTCCAGGCAAGAAGACTGGAGTGGGTTGCCGTTTCCTCCTCCAGGGGAACTTCCTGACCCAGGGATGGAACCCACATCTCCTTCATTGAATGAAAGTGGTTTCACTTATTAGCACAACACTGAAAAAAAAAAATGTCATGTAGGTCCAGTGTTTTGATACTTGAGCTTGTTTTGAATTTGAGAGGAGTTAGACTTCCATGAATGTGATGCTAGTGTTGTAAGCATACTTGCCGTATTGTTTCACAGCAAGGAGCCACAGTTTTGTCAACACTTCCATGTAATCAGCTCTGTGTGTACACCATCACTGACGAATTTGAGTGCTGTACATAGTCTGCATGAACAAAAGGGTAAAAAAGAATATAAGGAAACCATGACTGGTCATGGATCTTTCACACAGACCACAGCATAAGGTCACCTTGGTGAAAAGTCAGGAAAAACAGCTAAACTTTAAAACATCACTTGTTGCTGCCGTTGTTCTGTTTGGTCACTGAGTCGTGTTTGGCTCTTTGTGACTCCACGGACCGTAATCCGCCAGGCTCCTTTGTCCATGGGATTCTCTAGGCAAGAATGCTGGAGTGGGTTGCCGTTTCCTTCTCCAGTGGAATCTTCCCAACGCAGGGATCAAACTCTCATCTCCTGCATTGGCAGGCGGATTTACCACTGAGCCACCAGGGAAGCCATAAAACACCATATAGCAAATATCTAATGGACGTGGTAGCCATGAAGGTGGAGTTATCTATGGAGGGCGACAGAGGAATGATGGGAACATCTTTGTAAAACAGCTCAGAGTCAAGCTTTGCACTGAGATGGATTTTTTTTTTTTTCTTTAACTCCTGATCAGAAATAGAAGCAACACTACTTCCAGGGAAAATATGTTGGAGCCAGGGGAAAAAAACTCAATAAAAATTAATATTCTGCAGGCAAGGCAGCAGGGGTTCAGAGGGCAGGAATTATAAGGGGAGCAGGATAGGGGTGTTGTTGTTGGAGGGTTCCCTGGAGATAAAGAATGAGAAAGTGAAGGAGGTCTTCTAGGTAATCAGTGAGTCCATGGAAATGCACATTTTGGAAGAGCTTCTTTGTGTGTTTGTGGAAGGTACGGTGGGCTATGCCAGGCAGGACTGAATCAGAACCATTTAGAAGTCTGTTGTGTTACAGTCTAAGAAATCAGAGGAGACAGCCAAAGGGATGGGAGAGACAGTAGGGGTGGGAAGAAGGAAACTCAGATGTGGGAGATGCTTCCTTTCAAGTTATCTGCAGAGAGAAGGCAAAATTCAGAGATGTTGAAAAAACTCCGACCAATAAAAAAAAAAAATTACACATGAAGATGGTGTGTGTGTTTGTGTATGTGGAGAGAGAGAGAGATTGAAGGGGTGTATAATTCTTGGTAGTCAAATTAAGCGTGATTGCTGGGCTTATTTTGATTCTATGCACGTAAATCCAATTTTCTGTAGCAAAATTCTACAGCTCAAATGAAGAGTGCAATTACTGAAAGCAAAAAAAAAATTGTGTTTTACAGAATTTTCTGTAATATGCTTCATGGTCAAACGGCCCACTCCCCAGAGGTGAAGTAAGAAAATATATACACAGTGTATAGAAAGGTGAGCACCGAAGAACTGATGCTTTTGAATGGTAGTGTTGGAGAAGACTCTTGAGAGTCCCTTGGACTGCAAGGAGATCCAACCAGTCCATCCGAAAGGAGATCAGTCCTGGGTGTTCACTGGAAGGACTGATGCTGAAGCTGAAACTCCAATACTTTGGCCACCTCATGGGACGAGTTGACTCACTGGAAAAGAGTCTGATGCTAGGAAGGATTGGGGGCGGGAGGAGAAGGGGACAGCAGAGGATGAGATGGTTGAATGGCATCACCGACTCAATGGACATGAGTCTGAGTAAACTCCGGGAGTTGGTGATGGACAGGGAGGCCTGGCGTGCTGTGATTTATGGGGTCGCAAAGAGTCAGACATGACTGAGCGACTGAACTGAACTGACAATATATAAACACACATGGATAATGTGTATATATATTTTATTTCATGTCTCACGATTGGACCCTTTGACCATATAAAGTGTAGAGAGAGCTACATATTTAAAATATTAATCTATTTCTTATTTAAAAGATTAAATATTAAAATATGTATTAAGCATGAGTAATATAATTGTTAATATGTTTAAATAATAAATAATATATTTATTTAAAATGTATTAAAATCAGGTCAACACACCTGCAACAGAGTGATTTTTAAAGAAGTGGGAGTCAAAATGGAGTTAATGGGGAATGTGCCAATTGCAACAGCGTTCTTCCAACACCTTCCCCAAATCTCTGTTTCTAGGAAGGTATTTCCACAGTCCTGAGAGCATTAAAACTCAAATTTGTGGAAACCAACGTCGGAATAAGACTGCACCTGTCACTCCCTGTTCAGCCTGCTAATTTCCACATCTGTCTCCCCCACAAAAATCACTTTTCATTGACTGATTTTTCTCAAGCCACCCTTAGAGATTTAAACTGAAAAATAAAGGCGCGGACAAAATACCGTATTTCCCACTTTACATATTGAGCGTGTGAAGTGGATTCATTTTGCAGCCTGAGAAAAATCGAGGAAGTCGCACACCGTCGGTGTCAGGCAGGTTTCCCAGAGTAGGAGTGCTCCGTGCTCCTGTGAACAGTTTATTCCAAGACCATAAGAGCGAGTGTTCGGCTCTGCTTGTCACGGCAGTTAGAGCATGGTTTAACCTGAGGCCCCGCAGAGCGGTGGACATTTATGCCTCACCATAAACTTCTTTCATAAGCCTTGCAGGTGTGAACCTTGCAGGTGTTAGTACACCAAGTCACCGACTGCCGAAAATAAAAAACAAAATCAGACAGAGCGACATCTCCAAATTCTACTTCCAGTGTTCCACTTGCCTTATCTCAGAGGCTGCTTTCGGTCAGCTTTTTACAGCAGAAACTTTCCTGAGATAAAATCCACCAGTCATGCAATTCACCGACACAAAGTATACAGTCTAACGGCTTTGAGAATATTTTCAGAGTCGTAACCACTGGCGCCATCAAAAAACATTTTTTTTGTTAAATTTATTTATATTTGACTGTGCTGGGTCTTCATCGCTGTTCACAGAATTCTTCAGTTGCGGGGGAGCTGGGAGCTACCGTCTAGTTGCAGAGCACAGGCTCTGGATGTGCGTGTTGCTACATGTTGGCTCAATAGTTATGGCTCATGGGTTTTCTTGCCCTGCAGCATGTGGAAATCATCCCGGACCTGAAAGGGAACCTGTGTCCTCCACACTGGCAGGTGGATTCTGAACCACTGAACCCACCACAAACTCTTGCCATCAATTACCATTTTTACCACCTCCCTTCATTCCTCTCCTTGTCTCCCCCAAGCACCCCAACCCTTGGCAACTACTAATCAAGTCTCTACGTCTACATGTATTTGCCTGTTCTAAACATTTCACGTATGTGTCGTCATACAATACTGTCCTTTAATGGTTGAGTTCCTTCATTTAGAATGATATATTCAAAGTCCATCCCTATCCATAGCTTGTGCCAGCACTTCATTGCTATTTTAAAATTAATTTCTTTGGCCGTGTGCGATCTGAGCTGCAGCCCTCGGGGTCTTCCTCACTGCAAGCGGTATCTTTGATTGCTGAGCACAGACTTCTTTCTAGTTGTGGTGTGGGGACTCCAGAGAACATGCCCTCAGTAATTGGCTCACTTGGGCTTAGTTGCTTCGTGACACGTGTGATCTTAGCTCCCCAACCAGGGATGGAACCCACATCTCCTGCTCTGGAAGGAGTCTTCTTAACAACAGGACCACCAGGGAACTCCCAGACCTCTGTCCCTTTTTATGGGCAGATAATATTCCACGGCACGTATACACATGCTGTTTATCCATTTTCCAGCCAATGGACATCTACCTATCCATCTCTGACAATGTATTTATTTGGCAGAAGTTTCTCCCTGCTGCCGTGAATCTGCTATGCCTGGCTTTCCTGCCATGGTTTCCCCCCTCAGTCTCAGGAAAACCCAGAGTAGGCGGATGACACAAAAGCCACGGAGATTTCCGAGGCGGTTGTCCATTTATGAATTCTTAACACGGGTCCATGAGACCTTGCTCAAGGAAGGCAACATCACCGCCATAGTGGGAAGATAGCTCTCTGCATGCTGGCAGTTAGAACCAGATACCAAGAACAGAACTTGGAGAGTGTTGCATACAGGAGTCAGACTGGGCGAGGTAAACTAGAAGGAGAAAGTTAATAAAATATACTGCGTCTGCTTCATAGATATTTACGGGCGTGGAGGTGAACGAAGAAAAACATAAAACAGTCAGTTAGATTTGGGGAAGAGTGTGACTATATTTAGCACTTTCTTCATAATGACAGTAATTTATTGTTATAAAATCTATACTGATATATAACATAAAAGTAATTTATTGATATGAAAACACAGCCAGGACCTTCAAAATATTTATGCAATATTTGAAAGTTGTATGTTTCCTTTTTTTAATTAGAAAAGTATTTTTAAATAATTTTTAATGGGATATAGTTGATTTGCAATTGTGTGTTGTGTTCTGCAGCACATGCTTTTTTAATTGAAGCAGAGTTGATTTAGTGTTGTGTTCATTTCCGTGATGCAGCAAAATGGTTCAGTTTTTCATATATATATACATTCTTCTTCAGCTTGTTTCCCATTATGGTTTATCACAGGATATTGAGAATGGTTCCTTGTGTTACACTGTAAGGCTTCATTGTTAATCCATCCTACACACGATCGTTTGCATCAGCTAATGCCACCATACTTCTATTCTGATTTCAAAAAACTAAAAGTTAAGTCTGTTTTTTTTGTGACAAATTTTTATTGGAGTTTAGTTGGTGTTACCACCCCATCAAAAATTCAGCACAAGACCTAAATAGACATTTCTCCAGAGAAGACATACAGATGGCCAGAAGGCACATGAAAAGTCAAGTCTTAAGGTTCAAGGGTAGAGGAATTATTGATGATTATGAGAAAACTGTGCTTAGAAAAGTAACTAATTAATGATTATGAAAATGGTATTATCACCCTAAAGGGGATTTTTATGTAGAAACCTTAGGACGGCCTGCCAATTGCCCAAATAGCTTCCAAGTACTTATTTTCTCTTTAAAATCTCATCATCCACCCAAATGTACCCACTGAAGATCACATATTTATTCTACATCAAATGAATCACTATTTGCTTGTATTCAATTTCACCTCCCTTCACTTCATGAATATCCCACTTCTTAGCAATGTCTAGGAAATTGCTTGATGCTTTCATCACGGTGAACATAAGAACCTACATTCACACAAATGCAATTCTACAAAAATGCATGATGGATCACTCAATTCGACTGTTTTAAAATAATGGACCCAACCCATGAATGCAAGCGTTATTTATCAATGTTTGTCATCATTACCCCACTATTTTCGTGAGTTTCTTTGCTATAAATTGTTTTCAAAAGGCAACATATGGTGTACCCAAAGCAATCAGTTTAATTGCTTTAAAGGTACAAATTCCAGTTAAAAGCTAAACAAGGGCTATAGGTGTAATGTATAGCATGGTAAATATAATTAACACTGTTGTCTGTTGTATAAGGGAGTTAATCCGAAGAGCTTCTATCACAAAGGAAAATAGTTTCTATTTGTTTAACTTTCTGTCTATATACAATGAGTGATGTTCACTAAACTTATAATAATCATTTCTTGATGTGTGTGAGTCAAACCATTATGCCATACACCTTAAACTTACACAGTCAAACATATCTCAGTCCAACTGGAAGAAGATTCCACATGGATGCGTTAATATACAATACTTGGTTTTCTCTTTCTGACTTACTTCACACTGTATGACAGACTCTGGGGCTTCCCTGGTAGCTCAGCTGGTAAAGAATCTGCCTGCAATGCAGGAGACCCCAGTTCGATTCCAGGGTTGGGAAAATGCCCTGGAGAAGGGATAGACTACCCACTCCAGTATTCATGGGCTTCCCTGGTGGCTCAGACAGTAAAGAATCCACCTGCAATGTGGGAGACCTTGGTTCGATCCCTGGGTTGGGAAGATCCCCTGGAGGAGGACATGGCCACCCACTCCAGGATTGTTGCCTGGAGAATCCTCATGGACAGAGGAGCCTGGTGGGGCTACAGTCCACGGGGTCGCAGAGTCGGGCGTGACTGAGCTACTAAGCACATATGACAGACTCTAGGTCCATCCAGTTGAGTTCAGTTCAGTCGCTCAGTCATGTCCGACTCTCTGCAACCCCATGAACCGCAGCACGCCAGGCCTCCCTGTCCATCACCAACTCCTGGAGTTTGCTCAAACTCATGTCCATTGAGTCGGTGATGCCATCCAGCCATCTCATCCTCTGTCGTCCCCTTCGCCTTCTGCCTTCAATCCTTCCCAGCATCAGAGTCTTTTCCAGTGAGTCAGCTCTTCCCATCAGGTGGCCAAAGCACTGGAACTTCAATTTCAGCATCAGTCCTTCCAATGAATATTCAGGACTGATTTCCTTTAGGGTGGACTGGTTGGATCTCCTTGCAGTCCAAGCGACTCTCAAGAGTCTTCTCCAGCACCACAGTTTGAAAGCATCCATTCTTCGGCGATCAGCTTTCTTTATAGTCCAACTCTCACCTCCGTACGTGACTACTGAAAGAACCATAGCTTTGACTAGATGGACCTTTGTCAGCAAAGTAATCAAAAGCCATTTGATTTCCCCCCACATTCACAGGCGTTAGCTCGGAATAAATGTGCCAGTGTCCCAGACAGAAAGCCACATCACCGAGGAAACCAGAATTGAAAGAGACACGTGTACTCCAATGTTCATCGCAGCACTGTTTATAATAGCCAGGACATGGAAACAACCTAGATGTCCATCTGCAGACGAATGGATAAGAAAGCTTTGGTACATATACACAATGGAGTATTATTCAGCCATTAAAAAGAATACATTTGAATCAGTTCTAATGAGGTGGATGAAACTGGAGCCTATTATACAGAGTGAAATAAGCCAGAAAGAAAAGCACCAATACAGTATACTAACACATATATATGGAATTTAGAAAGATGCAAATGATAACCCTGTATACGAGACAGCAAAAGAGACACAGATGTATAGAACAGTCTTTGGGACTCTATGGGAGAGGGTGAGGGTGGGATGATTTGGGAGAATGGCATTGAAACACGTATGTTGTCATATGTGAGACGAATCAATAGTTCAGGGTCGAAGCATGTTATAGGATGCTCGGGGCTGGCGTGCGGGGATGACCCAGAGGGAGGATAAAGGGAGGAGGGAGGTGGGAGGGGGGTTCAGGAGGGGGAACTTATGTAAACCTGGGGCAAATTCATATCAATGTATGGCAAAACCAACCAATATAATATTGTAAAATAATTTGCCTCCAATAAAAAATAAATTAATTACCTAAAAAAAAAAAAAAAAAAAAAAGAAAGCCACATCAGAGGCCAAAAAAAAAAAAACAAAAACCATTGAGGGCAGAAACATTATGAGTGGCCACCTCTGCAAACAATTGCAGTTGCACTGAAATATATGGAGCGTATGATGTAAGCAGAGTACAGAGTGCAGAGAGCAGCTGCTACAGAAAGTCCTCATTAACTTTTACTTCCACTTTGGTCCCTGAGTGTCAGAGCTGCCTTCTATCCCCTCCCCCACATTTTTGTTTGGAAAAACTTTGCAAGTACAGAAAAGTTGTAACGATGATACAATGATCACCTGTATACCCTTCATCGTGACTAATATTTATCATTTTCCCATATTTGCTTGCTACCATCCTTGCACAGTCTTATGCATCCATATATAATGTCCATACAAACATCTATAACTCATGTATGTACATTACATATATTTATAACAATACTACATATAATATTATATTTTATATGACTTAATATATATAAATATATATGTGGTTTAGTCTCTCAGTCATGTCCAACTCTTTGCAGCCCCATGGACTATAGCCCGCCAGGCTCCTCTGTCCATGGGATTCTCCAGGCAAGAATACTGGAGCGGGGTGCCATTTCCTCCTCCAGGGGATCTTCCCGACCGAGGGATTGAACCTGGGTCTCCTGCATTGCAGGCAGATTCTTTACTGACTGAGCCACCAGGGAAGCCCATTATAAATGTGTGTGTACATATATGGATTCTTCTAAATCATTTACAAGCAAGGACATTTTACTGATAAATATTTTTGGTGGGGCTTCCCAGTGGTAAGGAACCCAACTGCCAATACAAGAGACACAGGAGACGTGGGTTTGATCCCTGGGTGGGGAAAATCCCCTGGAGAAGGAAATGGCAACCCACTCCAGTAGTCTTGCCTGGAGAATCCCATGGACAGAGGAGCCTGGTGGGCTGCAGTCCGTAGGATCGCAAAGAGTCGGACACAACTCAGCGACTGAGCCCAAACACCCACAAACTTTGTTGCGCGTCTCCTAAGAACAAAGACTTTCTCCGAAGTAACTGTAATAACCATGATCGCATCTAAGACATTTAACACGGATACAATAGCAGTTAAAATTAAAAATTTCCAGCTATCACAAAATAGCATATATATGATACATCAGTTCAGTTCAGTCACTCAGTCGTGTCCAACTCTTTGCAACCACATGAATCACAGCACGCCAGGCCTCCCTGTCCATCACCAATTCCTGGAGTTCACTCAAACTCATGTCCATCGAGTGGGTGATGCCATCCAGCCATCTCATCCTCTGTCGTCCCCTTCTCCTCCCACCCCGAATCCTTCCCAGCATCAGAGTCTTTTCTAGTGAGTCAACTCGTCGCATGAGGTGGCCAAAGTATTGGAGTCAGTTAATAGTTATGCTTGGCGCTTGGCACTTGGCTGTTATTGGTACCATATGATGCAGCAGTCCCACGCCGGGACATATATCCAAAGAAAGCTATAATTCACAAAGAGTGTGCACCCCTATGTTCACGGCGGTGTTACTCACGGTAGCCGATCCGAGTATACAACCTATGTATTCGTCGACAGATGAATGGAACAGAAGAAGATGTGCTACATACACACAATGGAATATTACTCAGCTGTAAGAAAAAAAAGAGTGAAATAATTGCATTTGCAGCAATGTGGATGGGCTTAGAAATTGTCTTCCTAAGCGTAAGAAGTCCAACACAGAAAGAGAAATAGCATGTCACTTCTATGTGGAATCTAAAATACGACACGGATAGGCTTACATGCAAAGCAGAAACAGACTCACAGTCAGAGAAGAGCCTTGTGGTTGACAAGGGAGATGTGGGTGAGGGAGGCAGAGACTGGGGGTTTCGGATTAGCAGATGCTCACCTCTGGTGGTCCAGAGGTTAAGGGGGGGCCTTCCACTGCAGAGGGGATGGGTTCGATCTCTGATTACGAACAAAGATCCTGTTCTTTGTCAACCAACAAGGACCCACTATAGAGCACAGGGAACTATAGTCGATACTCTGGGATAAACCATAATGGGAAGGAATGTGAAAAAAGTGTGTGTGTATGTATATGTGTCAATACATTCAGTTCAGTTCAGGTCAGTCGCTCAGTCGTGTCTGACTCTTTGTAACCCCATGGACTGCAGCATACCAGGTCTCCCTGTCCATCACCAACTCCCGGAGCTTGCCCAAACTCGTGTCCATCGAGTCGGTGATGCCATCCAGCCACCTCATCCTCTGTTGTCCCCTTCTCCTCCTGCCCCCAATCTTTCCCAGCATCAGGGTCTTTCCCAGTGAGTCAGCTCTTCACATCAGGTGGCCAAAGTATTGGAGTTTCAGCTTCAACATCAGTCCTACCAATGAACACCCAGGACTGATCTCCTTTTGGATGGACTGGTTGGATCTCCTTGCACTCCAAGGGACTCTCAAGAGTCTTCTCCAGCACCACAGTTCAAAAGCATCAATTCTCTGGTGCTCAGCTTTCTTCACAGTTTAACTCTCACATCCATACATGACCACGGGAAAAACCATAGCCTTGACTAGACGGACCTTGGTTGGCAAAGTAATGTCTCCGCTTTTTAATATACTATCTAGGTTGGTCATAACTTTCTTTCCAAGGAGTAAGCGTCTTTTAATTTCATGGCTGCAATCAACATCTGCAGTGATATAGACATTCATATGTAATATATATATATGTAAATATATATATATAAATTATAAATTTATTTATATATATAAATGAATCCCTTTGCTGTATAGTAGAAGTCAACACAGTATTCTCCATCAACTACTGTTTAATAAAACAAATTATTAAAAAAAAAGACAACATCAGAAAACTTAACTCCTAGGTAAAATTCAGACTTTCAGTCTTTTGGGCTGATAATATATTTTGTAGCTTTATTAGTAAGACAAATAGGGTAAATCCAATTAATGTTGCCAGCATAACATCTTTAGCTCTCTGTTTCCTTCTTTGGAAAAAAAAATTAAAAGACGGGCTTCCCATTGCCCATAAATGCATGCTAAAATGGAGAAATTCCTACAAGTTAAAAGTTATAACAATTTGTGTGGTGTGATATCTTCTTCTTAAATACTTCTCACCCTGCCTTTATTTTCACAGCCAATTTTTGACTCAGAGATTATCAGGCATTCATTTAAGTCACATATTAAAACTTCCTCTGGACGGTAGATATCACTGGCTGAACTATTAAAGAAACTGAGAAAGGGAAAATATATTCTTTCTAAAGGTCATTTCTAGTGTCACAGCCCTCAGCGTGTCATAATTTTAAGTCTTCCTTTCTTTGATGATTTCCTCCCGGTAAAAAGGTGGAAGAGTTGAACACAATGGGCTCAGCAGTCCTTGTTCAATCATATCTTTTCTTCAGGCACTGGTGCCTGTGATGTGTGCTTTGTTTTTTTTTTTTTTTTTCCTGTATTATTTGATTTTCTGATGGCACTCGGGCAGTGGGGTTTTGCATTTCTAATTGAAGGTCACCTTCATTGGGGAATGCAACAGCCAAGGCAGGTTTCAGCATCCTCCTATTTTCAAGAACACTATTTTTCAAGTGAGGAGATTGGTGTTAGCTTTTGGTCTCTAAGCCATAGGTCTTCTTTCTATATCACTTACAGCAAATTGATAAAGGATGGAATGACCTTCCTAGCACGGAATCTTTTCCTGAGGCAGAAGCCCATTGTTTTGCTTGTGGGGAAAATGCATTCTCCTCCTTCCTAGAAGCCTTATGATTCTCACAATTCTTTTCCATGTTGAAAGTGTTTCTACTTATTTATTTCTTTTCTTCTTATTATTTTGCTTTTGCTTTTTAGCCATGACACAGGGCACACAGGATCTTTGTCCCTAATCAGAGATCAAACCCATCCCCTCTGCAGTGGAAGCCCCACTCCCACCCCGCTCAACCTCTGGACCACCAGGGAAGTCCCTTCATATATTTAGGCTGCAATTTTTCTTCAGGTAGGTCTACGCTACGGAGAAGGCAATGGCAAGCCACTCCAGTACTCTTGCCTGGAAAATCCCATGGATGGAGGAGCCTGGTGGGCTGCAGTCCATGGGGTCGCGAAGAGTCGGACTCAACTGAACGACTTCACTTTCACTTTTCACTTTCATGCATTGGAGAAGGAAATGGCAACCCGCTCCAGTGTTCTTGCCTGGAGAATCCCAGGGACGGGGGATCCTGGTGGGCTGCCGTCTATGGGGTTGCACAGAGTCGGACACGACTGAAGCGACTTAGCAGCAGCAGCAGCAAGTCTATGCTAAGGCTTTCATCAACTAGTACAAAGCCCTCTCTGCTCTATAATATCTTAGCGCAACTTTTTTCATCTGTGAGTTTTCAAACTTAGCTGTTAATGAATGGCTCTTTCTCCGCTCATGCCATCATTAAGGAAAAATTTTGCACAAAAGTAAAACTTTCTGTGGGCTGAAACCTACCCTTAGAAGATCTGAAGGAGACTTTCAGGGGTGTGATTGTGGTTACTTCCTCCCAATAGTGTCTTCATCTAAAGCCCAGTTCCTTTATGCTGACAATTCAGATTCTTGTCCCCTTGTACACTTAAACCTCTGATTCCATCTCAGCACAGATCTTGGCTCCAACCATACTGGTCAAGTCAAAACTTCCATCTTCTTTGAGTTACCTCCCACCCCATGTAATTCTGTCAGTGCCCTCCAACGCTCATGTTCTATTTCTTGCGATTTGGGTAAATTGGTTTCTATACTGGTTCCTCTCCATCAAGTTGCTGAAAGCCAGCTAAGATAGGAACATCACCCATCTGGTGCAACTGACCATCTCTTGTGCTTCGTTTCTATTTGCACAACCACACACAGGCATGTTCCCCTCCACCTCGAAGCCACATGACGTCATGCAAATCACAAAGCTTCTTGAATCAAGCAAGTCAGACTCTGAATCACAGCTCAGTCAATATGGCCATGTGGCTCCTCCGTTCTGTCACTTCTAAAAAGTGCACTGCTACACCAGCATTCCGAGATTGCTGTAGATGTGAATCAAACATATATAAAATTTTAAAAAATATTTAAATGGTTGTGTACAAACATTGTCCCCATCCTTCCCCAACAGAATAAGCCACACTCACCTTTATATTTTGCACATTGTTGGGATGTTGGAAGGGACTCGATAATTACATGTTCCCACATCCACTGACTTTTTTAAAAAATTGATTAAACATCAACCCAGTAATTTATGCCTCCTCAGTTTTCAGATTGTGGGAAAGGAAATGTCAATCTGTCATCTCCTTTATCAATTGTAAGACCTGGGTTCTTAAGGAATACGTTAGAGCGTGTACCATATCTTCAGACAATTTCTTTTAAAAAGTCCTTAAATCAGTAAAAGCCAAGTAATGTATCCTGTCTCTTCTCCGTATCCAGATGTCAATGGCTGGGGGATTCTGAGGATGTCTGAGACAATGCTGGCTTTAACCTCTTCCTTGGATTAATCGCCCATCCCCCGTCCCTTTTGCCCTCAAGCTTCATTGTTCCTTTAAGTTAAAAGCTAGTCAAGGGAGGAGAAAAGAATCTGGTTCCAGTTCATGGAAGCCCTGGGTGGGTAGCGAGGCTGCGAGATACTCAGAAGTGTGTGCAAATAAATTAATTTGCCTTGCTGTTGTAGAAACGGTCTGGGAAGCTTGCTTTTTCACCAGCTGGGGAGAGGCAGTTAATTTCAGCTCATTGAATTGAGTATTGGATCTTGCTAAGTGATGAAACAGAGCCCGGCCAACTAGCTTTCCGAACACATAATTCTCAAACAGAAACGGCAGGTAATTGCATTGCCATCGATGGGGGTGTCAGACCAGAGCTGCCAGACATCAGATATCTGCTTAATTTTCCCCAAAGTGGAACCCGAATGAGTGATGAATTCCCCACATATCCATCCTGGCATTCGGGGTCCCGCCGTCCATATTAAGGACACTTGTTAATGTCACACTTGTGTATGGAATTATATTTGCTTCAATCCTTTACTGTGAAATGAGGGAGGGCATCTTACCTTGTTTTTTGCACATGATGCTTTGGAACATTAGCCTTAATAGCATTTTTATGGTGGGCTCAGAAACTTCTTGTGTATGGATTGCAGTCCAATTCCAGTTTTCACCCTTAATAACAGTAGATTCTCAATGAGTCGCTCTATTTAAGTCTTACTTTTCAGCGTGCATTTTTATGACCGACTGATATCCTTGTAAAATGTATGTGCTTAAAATAAAGAGTCAACATTTTAATGCAACCAAGCCAATCAAAGAGTGTGCCATGACAGTTTCAAATCTTAAAGGACAGCCGTGGAAATCCATGGAAAACATCTTCTTTTAAACCTAGTGACTTTGTTAAAAGTCCATATGGGCTTTTGTCTGTACTGATTTTGGTATATATTGTCTATATCGTCTCTAAGAGTAGGACGCGACTACTTACTTAGCGATTGAACAACAACAGTGGCCAATCTTATTTTCTTTTTATTTTTTTTAATTATTAAAAAATACGTATTTTTTAGCTGTGCCACATCTTAGTTGCTCTTAGTTGCTGCATGTAGGATCTAGTTCCTTGTGCAAGGATTGAACCTCTGCCCTCTGCACTGGGGACACAGAGTTTTAGCCACTGGACTACCGGGGAAGTCCCTTATTATATTTATTAGAGTAAGACTTGCTCAAGGATATTTGCAAAAACAGATACACCTGCAAATGTATATAGGCACTTAATTAACAACATCTAGATCAGTGGTCTTCAGACTGTGGCCTGCACCTTGTTTTTATAAATAAAGTTTTATTGGAACACAGTCATGATCATTTCTTTACATATCATATATGGCTGCTTTTACACCATGATGCCCCCGATGATTAATTCTAACAGAGACCATACATCCTACACAGCCTAAAATACTGACTTCCAAGGTCATTCCAGAGAAGGCATGCCAAACCCAGATCTAGAACGCAGACAAGTTTTTATTGTCAAGATGTTTTTCACCTGATGGAAGTATTGTGGAACGCTGAGCCTTTCAGACAAGGAAAATAGCATAAAGTTAAGCTAAATTTTTATGATTGCTACTCACAACAAATCTCTTCCAATTATGGAGACCAAAATGTCACAATGTAGATGTAGCCTTCCGTTCCGTCGCTCAGTCGTGCCCGAATCTATGCGACCCCGTGGACTGTAGCCTACCAGGCTTCTCCGGCCATGGGATCCTCCAGGCAAGAATACTGGAGTGGGTTACCGTTTCCTTCTCCAGGGGATCTTCCTGACCCGGGGATCGAACCTGGGTCTCCCGCATTGGAGGCAGACGCTTTAACCTCTGAGCCACCAGGTAGCCTAGAGCCTAAGTAATTGGACTGACAGAAAGAGGAGACTCAATGAAATGGCAGATAGAAACCAACCACGGGGCTCATTTATCTCATCCAGGTTGATATCATTTTTGCTGCATCAGAATGAATGACATTTGACCGTGACCTGAGGCTTAATGCTAGAGCAGGGAAACCAAGAATTCAACATTTTAGATGGTAGACGTATCTCTGAAGGATGACTGTCCTTAAGACATGTGTTCTGGATGTTTAGACTCATAGGTCCTGGATTCAGATAACATATTTGTAGGTATTTTTTTTGTTTGTTTTGCTTCGTTTTTTTTGGTGGGGAGTTGATTGAAGTTTAGTTGCTGTGTAGTATTATGTGAGTTCCAAGTGTGCAATGTAGTGATTCACGATTTTATAGATTATAGTCTATTCACAGTTGTTATAAAATATTGACTATGCTCCCCATGTTGGATGGTATATCCTTGTAGCTTTTTCATACTTAATAGTTTGTGCTTTTGACCCTCCTCCCCCTATTTTGCCCCTCCGATCTCCCCTCTCCCCACTGGGAACCACCAGCTTTTGCTCTGTACCAGTGAGTATCCTTCTTTTGCTGTTGTTGTTGTTAGATTCATGAGTTTGGTGTATTTTCTAGATTCCACATTTAAGTGATACATACAGCGTATCTTTGTCTGACTTAGTTCATCTAGCATAATACCTTCCAAGTCCATCCGTGTTGTGGCAAACGGCACGATTTCATTATTTTTAAAGCTGAGTCACATTCCATTGTATATATGTACTGCATTTTCTTTATTCCTCCACGGACGGACCCTTAGGTTGTTTCCATGTCCTGGGTATTGTGAATAGTGCTGCTATGAACATTGGGGTGAGTGGATCTTTTGTAATGAGTTGTTTGTTGCTGTTTAGTTACTCAGTCGTGTCCGACTCTTTGTGACCCCACGGACTGCAGCATGCCCGGCTTCCCTGTCCATTATGGAGTAAGTTTTTCATTTATTTCCACATATATATGCAGGAGAGGAATTGCTGAGTCTTACAGTAGCTCTGTTTTCTAGTTTTTTAAAGGAATCCCCCTACTGTTTTCCATAGTCACTGCACCAACTTTCATTGCTACCAACAGTGTGGGCGGGTTCCCTTTCCTCCGCGTTCTCACCAGCGTTAGTTCTTTCTGTTGTTTTCGATGAGAGCCATTCTGACAGGTGGGAGTTGACATCTCATTGTGGTTCGATTTGCATTTCCCTGATGATCAGCCAAGTCGAGCATCTTTTCACGTGCCTCCTGGCCATCCCTATGTCCGCCTTGGGAGAATGTTGCAGTTACTTTTAGTCTCCTTACAAAATATGAAATGTTACTAAACTGTCATCATGAAGGACACAGAGCTCTCCGCAATCTAGCGTCCCGAAAGCCTTCCTCTCATTTTGTCGGACTTCTCTGGCTTTGAATTTCCATCACGCTGCATTTGTTAATGACTGGGTATCCTTGTCTGCCATGGGGTTCTCTGTCCCAGATCTCCTGCTGGGTTGGACATCGTAGGGAGCTTGGGATATTTTCTGGAGTGCACGCCTCCAGGCTTCCTCCTACAAGAGATCAGAGGCAGGGGGAATCCAGTGCATTTTCCCCGCCTTCTCCTGACCCTTCCACGGCTGCGTGGTCCACTGGGATCACCAGCACCCCTCCTTACCTCGGACCCTCCAGCCTCAGGGTGCTTACAGCTTTCTCTTGTGACTAGTTCTTGAGTTTCCTCCCCATCCTTCCTGTGTTACAAATCCCCTCTGTTCAATTCCTCCGTGATACATACTGTTCCTCGTTGGCTCCTGACTGACTTGCCGCCATACACTACTGCTGCTGCTGCTAAGTCGCTTCAGTCGTGTCCGACTCTCTGCGACCCCGTAGACGGAAGCCTACCAGGCTCCCCCGCCCCTGCGATTCTCCAGGCAAGAACACTGGAGTGGGTTGCCATTTCCTTCTCCAATGCATGAAAGTGAAAAGTCAAAGTGAAGTCGCTCAGTCGTGTCCGACCCTCAGCGACCCCACGGACTGCAGGTTATCAGGCTCCTCCATCCATGGGATTTTCCAGGCAAGAGTACTGGAGTGGGGTGCCACTGCCTTCTCCGCCACCATACTCTAGGGACCATCATTTGGAAGCTTTTCCTGGTTATGTGGAAAGCTGAGCACCGAAGAATTGATGCTTTTGAACGGTGGTGTTGGAGAAGACTCTTGAGAGTCCCTTGGACTGCAAGGAGATCCAACCAGTCCATCCTAAAGGAGATCAGTCTTGAATATTCATTGGAAGGACTGATGCTAAAGCTGAAGCTCCAATCTTTTGGCCACCTGATGCGAAAGCTGACTCAGTGGAAAAGACCCTGATGCTGGGAAAGATTGAGGGCGGAAGGAGAAGGGGACGACAGAAGATGAGATGGTTGGATGGCATCGTCCACTTGATGGACATGAGTTTGAGCAAGCTCTGGGAGTCGGTGATGGACAGGGAAGTGTGCTGCAGTTCACGGGGTTGCAAAGAGTCAGATACGACTGAGTGACTGAACTGATACGGGTTTATTTATTTCCTGATATAGGTGCAAGAGAGGAATCGCTGAGTCATATGGTAACTCTATTTTCTAGTTTGTTTTTTTCAATTTTTTAAGGAACCTCTCCACTGTTTTCCATAGTGAAAAGCATCCTAAGGACACAGGTAGTGTCTGGCCATCTTTAACTATCCCACTGTGTCTACCACACAGCTTGGCACACATTAGACATGCCATGGTTATTTGCTGTATTCAGCTGAGATGCCAGTGCTGTTTCATCCTGGCTCCATCCTTACCTGGTGGATGGCCGAGACATGGAACAGAGCCCAGGATACTCTTCATCTGTGGATCGTAGCCTGCTATGGGCAGTCCACCGAGCTCGGTATGGTATGGCTTGTGGTGTTCCATTTCCTCCCCGTGTCTAACTTCAGGACAGGAAGATAAAGAAGCATAAAGAATGATGCTCACGTCTAGTTGGCTGATGCAAAACCCAACTTCTCTCCCCATCACCATTGAGAGAAATTCTTCCATTATTTATTGGCTACTTTCCTAATTTTAAACTCCTTTTAGGCAGACACCTTGTAACGTCAAGCAAAAGAGAGTAAACAAGGTTTTCTGCTTCTCTTTCTAGTAAAGGACCTGAGGAAACTTTTTTTTTTTAATTTTCACAAAAAGATGTACCTCATATACCAGTCGCTATGGGTCGGACACGACTGAGCGACTTCACTTTCACTTTTACACATTGGAGAAGGAAATGGCAACCCACTCCAGTGTTCTTGCCTGGAGAATCCCAGGGACGGGGGAGCCTGGTGGGCTGCCGTCTATGGGGTCACACAGAGTCGGACACGACTGAAGTGACTTAGCAGCAGCAGCAGCATATACCAGTTACTAACTGAGCTTTGTTTTATGATTCGATCAGAGTCTTTCCTTTTGAGGGGTTCATTTAGCCTATTCATGGAAACATGTGCATACTCAGTCACGTCCAACTCTTTGCAATCCTATGGACTCTAGCCGGACAAGTTCCTCTGTCCATGGGATTCTTCAGGCAAGAATAGGAGAGTGGGTTGCCATTTTCTCTCCCAGTTAACCTATTCATATTTTTTAATAATTGTGTTTTTTTTGGTCTTATCCCCACCAAAAATAAAGAAAAGAAATACCCAATCATGGTTGTTGAATACCTTGAAGGTATAACTTATTCACCGCACTATAGGAATTTGCCTAAAGCATTTATATCTTCTACAAAAACCTGATACTTATTTAATACAGGGACCATCACACTGACAGATTTCTTAGGGGGTGGCTTGCATCCAGGAGTTGCTGTTTACAAATAGACACCCTGTTTCTAAGTATGACCTGCCATCCCTGTCAGAATGAATCATACTTCTAGACTGTTCTTCTGGTACACGCTAAGCCGGTATAATTTAGCGTTGCTGAGATGCACAGTTATTGGAGAAGATAACAGCTTTTTGGAAGTACAGAAATGGAAACAGCATCGAGAGGCAGCTTTTCATGGAGTTTTACAACTCCCTACATCTCATACAAACGGACTCCCTAGATGAGATTTTCACGTGAAAAATAAAGATGTAGGAAACATACTTCATACAGCCATATTGATTTTCTTTGCGACTGAATCTGTGGGGCTACAGTGATTATAGTAGAAACAGCTGAAATATACATGTCTATTAGAGACCACCCTTAGTCGCCAGGACAGCATTATGTCATAGAATCCCTAAGCATCATACTGTACTTCTTGAGGAATGCAAGTGATGAATTATGGTATGCTTTGCATTCTTTCTTCTAGAAAAAAAAAATCCTACATAAATAAGAAAGGAAAGTGCTAGCTGTTCAGTCATTCATGACCCTGGGACCCCATGGACTGCGGCCCACCAGGCTCCTCTGTCCATGGGATTCTCCAGGCAAGAATACTGGAGTGGGTTGCCATGCCCTCCTCCAGGGCATCTTCCCCACCCAGGGATTGAACCCACATCTCTTATGTCTGCTGCATTGGCAGGCAGGTTCTTTTACCACTGGCGCCACCTGGGTAGCGCAGTCATCTCCTTTTAGTTAATCCATATTTTAAGTGTAGTGAACAGATAATTTGCATGATTTGTCATCAGTATGCCTTTAGTCCTTTCAATCCACCTCAGTTCTGACCTGCCAGGTTTCCAGCGCTTTACTGGTGTGATGAGTGGCCACCATATTGGATACTGCAGGTGTACTGAACTTGTTCCTATGGATTGGGTCTCTGCTTTTTCAATGTGGTGTGTGTGTGTGTGTGTGTGTGTGTGTGTGTGTGTGTGTGTGTGTGTAGTCCCTAAGTTCTGTCCTACTCTTTTGGGACCCCATGGACTGTAGTCCTCCAGGCTTTGAATTAGTCGATTGAATTATTCCTAGCCAGAATGCTGCAGCGGGTTGCCATTTCCTTCTCCAGGGTATCTTCCTGACTTAGGGGTGGAACCTGTGCTCTCCCGCATTGCAGGTGGATTTTTCACCACCGAGCCACCTCAGTTCAGTTCAGTTCAGTTCAGTCGCTCAGTCGTGTCCGACTCTCCGCGACCCCATGAATCACAGCACGCCAGGCCTCCCTGTCCATCACCAACTCCCGGAGTTCACTCAAACTCACGTCCACAGAGTCGGCGATGCCATCCAGCCATCTCATTCTCGGTCGTCCCCTTCTCCTCCCGCCCCCAACCCTTCCCAGCATCAGAGTCTTTTCCAGTGAGTCAACTCGTCGCATGAGGTGGCCAAAGTATTGCAGTTTCAGCTTTAGCATCAGTCCTTCCAATGAACACCCAGGATTGATCTCCCTTAGAATGGATTGGTTGGATCTCCTTGCGGTACAAGGGACTCTCAAGAGTCTTCTCCAACACCACAGTTCAAAAGCATCAATTCTTCGGCGATCAGCTTTCTTCACAGTCCAACTCTAGGAACCCCAAAACCCTGGTTATATTCCCTGTGAAACACCTACTTGGGTCTTGGTCTTAAAAACCTAAGTTCAAGAGATTGTAGGTCTAAAATTCTAATACTTAATACCCATCCTTCCATACTATTTTAAAATGAACAAGAAAAAAAAAAAAATCCCTGAGATTTCCTAAGGAAAGTCTAACAAGTTGTTGTAAAAGCTTACAAACCTAATCACTTATCTTAGGCAGGAGCAAATCCATTTGCTGAGTAAGATAATGCCTTCCTCTTCTGAGCATTCAGCAGCATCTGACAGTACGTTGGTAAGCTGTAGGCTTTATGGTTGGAGAAAAATAAACTCAGAGGATTAAAATAAATATAATAGTTGGAGACCAAGTTAATTTAAAAGTACCCCATGGGAGGGACATAAAAGTAAAACGTCTAGTTCTTAATCTTCAGCACCGAATACAAAGAATCGTACATGCGTGGGAGGGAAAGAAAACATTTCTAAAGTTGAAAAAAAAAAAATTCATGTGTCTGGCTATGGCATTCAGGTCCCAGTGCTAGTCAGCCATCAGAATCCATTGTCTCCAACCCGACGTGGTAATTTCTTAAAACCACCATTTTCCATTTTTGTTATTGATGTGTGTTTGGTTTAATGCCTCACACAGAGATATATTTATCCTAACATCTATTTGCTTTCACTACAGTCAACAAAATGAAGGAATAATCCACATCAATGATCTCTTTCTGAAGGCTTATCTTTTGTTTTTTTCCTTTTTGAAATTTTTTTCTTAATGTGGACCGTTTTTAAAGTCTTTATTGAATTTGTGGCAATGTTGCTTCTTTGTCTATTCTGATTTTTTGGCCTCAAGGTATGTGGGATCTTATCTGCCCGCCCAGGGACCCAATCCACATCGCCTTCAGTGGAAGGCCAAATTTTAATCACTGGACCACCAGAGAGTTTCCTGAAAGGTTTTTTTAAAAAGTCAACCAAAAACACCTTTGGGGCTTCCCTGGTGGCTCAGCTGCTAAGGAATCCGCCTGCAATGTGGGAGACCTGGGTTCAGTCCCTGGGTTGGGAAGATCCCCCTGGAGATGGGAAAGGCTACCCACACCAGTATTCTGGCCTGGAGAATTCCACAGAATGTATGGGGGTCGCAACGTGTCGGACGTGACTGAGCGACTTTCACTTTCACGAACGCCTTTGAGCTAATAGAAATGTGAGTTTATTTATTTAGTTTTCCGTTTTTCAAAACCACATATAAATGCTGATCTTGAGATCAGATTTTGCCCTCAAGGATAAAAGGTCTGCGTGGCCAAAGCCTGCTTGCTGTCATGCATGCCCTGGTCTGTGCAGGGAAGCCTGAGCTGGATTTACTCTGAGGCGAGGATGATCTGTCTCTTGCCTGGAGCATGGCTCTGATTTTAGGAGACTGCTATAAGGCTGTCAGCAACTCCACATCCCGTCCTTCCTCTTCATGTGTCTGATGGCTGCGCCAAGTACTCCCTGGCGTGAAAGAAGCTGCAAATCTCACGCACATCCGTGCTGGTGGGTGCTTGCTACCAGATTTGGAACGTAGCAGTGATGATTCTCTGCCGTGTGAACTGCATTTTGGTGTGTCCCAGTTATATGCCGAGACACCCAGAACCTCACAGTGACTGCAATTATACACTAGGTCAGCGGTCCCCAACCTTTTTGGTGCCCAGGGACCGATTTGGTGAGAGACAGTTTTTCCATAGAACAGGCGAGGTGGGGGGTGGGGGTGGTTTATGGATGATTCAAGCCCATTGCGTTTATTGTGTACTGCTTCCCTGATAGCTCAGTTGGTAAAGAATCCGACTTCAATGCAGGAGACCCTGGTTTGATTCCTGGGTCTGGAAGATCTGCTGGAGAAGGGATAGGCTACCCACTCCAGTATTCTTGGGCTTCCCTTGTGACTCAGCTGGTAAAGAATCCACCTGCAATGCAGGAGACCTGGGTTCACTCCCTGAGTTGGGAAGATCTCCTGTAGAACAGAATGGCTACCCACTTTAGTATTCTGGCCTGGAGAATTCCATGGACTGTATAGTCCATGGGGTCACAAAGAGTTGGACATGACTAAGCGACTTTCACTTTCACTTATTTTTAATCTAGGCTTCCCAGGTGGCGCTACTGATAAAGAACCTACCAATGCAGGACACATAAGAGACATGGGCTCGATCCCTGCCTGGGTCAGGAAGATTCCCCTGAAGGAGGGCATGGCAACCCACTCCAGTATTCTTGTCTGGAAAGCCTCCTGGACAGAGGAGGGGGCTACAGCCCATGGGGTTGTAAAGAGTTGGACGCAACTGAAGCAACTTAAGCTAGTAGGCTTATTTCTTGGAGAAGGAAATGGCAACCCACTCCAGCATTCTGGCCTGGAAAATTCCATGGGTAGAGAAACTTGGCAGGCTACAGTCCATGGGGTCACAAGGAGTCAGACATGACTGAGCACATCAGTGCATGCTTATTTCTAATCTGAAGCTGCCACTGATCTACAAAGAGGTACCGTTTTGTGGGTCTGAGCTTGAGGACCCCTGCTAGAGATGATGCAGTCCCCACAGATTTCGATATCTTTCAGAGCTGTCCTTCCTAAGAGGTCCTGTCTTATCTGATTTGATTCTGTTGTGTCTGACTCTTTGCAGCCCGATGCACTGTAGCCTCAACAGGCTCCTCTGTCCATGCAATTCTCCAGGCAAGAATACTGGAGTGGGATGCCATTACTTCCTCCAGGGGATCTTCCTGACCCAGGAATCGAACCTGCATCTCCTGTGTCTAATTCATCGAAGGTGGATTGTTTACCCACTGAGCTACTGGAGCAGCCTTTACCGTACGTCAGTTCAGTTTAGTGGCTCAGCCGTGTCCGATTCTTTGCGACTCCTACGGACTGCAGCACGCCAGGCCTCCCTGTCCATCACCAACTCCTGGAGCTTGCCCAAACACATGCCCATTGAGTCGGCGATGCCGTATCACCCCGAAAATTCCTCTGGGCATACCTCTTCCCATCTCCCCATCCTGCCACGTCACAGATGAAGCTAGAAATCAGCCGCAGTGTGAGGACTGGCGGCAGAGACACAGGAAACACTACAAATCGGCGTTCTCCTCCACCCCTTTCGAAGAGTCTTTATTAAGCAGCTGTGAGCCTTCCGCAGTTTAAATCTCCACACCACTATGTATAAACTAGATAACAAACAAGGACCTACTGTATAGCACAGGGAACTCTCCTCAATACTCTGTAATGATCATTTGAGAAAAGAATCTGAAAAAGAATGGGTACAAACCTGTGTGTGTGTATACAGACACATGGACATCCATCACTGATTCACTTTCGTGAACACTTGAAACCAACATGACGTTGTAAACCAACGCTACTCAAAAAATTATTTAGTACTGGCTTAGAGCCCAACTTCTCAATAAATCAAGGTCATTAACATTAAAAAACAAAACAAAAAATCACTGACAGAGCAAGAAGGATTAAGAACCAGGCCAGAAGCAAAACTGTCCTTGTACGGGAGTAGCAAAGGACGGAAATCTAAGATGCAGGAAGCTGAAGAACTCACTACCGATGCATGAAATGGCCAGATGTCAAGGAGAGGGATTCTCCCTAGGTCCCCTGAGGGCACGTCACCCCAGAGGGCAGGCACAGTCATTCAGGAGACACACCCAAGGAAGGCCCCCTGGTAGAAGAGTGCCTCCCAGCAGACTTGGCACCCAGATCTTCTCCAGTGTCCCTGCTGCTCAAGGCGGGCTCAAGTCATACCTTTGTGACACGCACCCCGGCAAGCAGTGCTGTCTCTCTGCGCATGGACACTTATCTGGAGTTATGCTAATCCTGCATTGTGTGGTTTCTAGGTTAAGGTATGCTTACATATGGGCTTGGCAGGCTATGCTAGTGGTAAAGAACCAGTCTGCCAAAGCAGGAGATGTAAGAGACATGGGTTCGATCTCTGGCTTGGGAAGATCCCCTGGAGAAGGGCATGGAAACCCACTCCAGTATCCTTGCCTGGAGAATCCCCATGGACAGGGAACCCTGGGCGGGGTTGGGGGGGGGTTGACTACAGTCCCTGGGGTCACAAAGAGACAGACAGGACTGAAGTGACTTAGCCTGCATGCTTACACTCAGTGCGTGCAGAACTGATCCTTCAGGACCTGCCACCATCAAGCACCACGTCTTGTCTCCAGATTTCTTTCAACACGATCATTTTTTTTTATTTGCTCTTTCCACTCTGTCCATTTAGACTGTCAATTTTCCTAAAACAAATATCTCCTTTCTTTTTTTTTTTTTGAAGTATTTATTTATTTCTGGCTGTGCTGGGCCTTCGTGGCTCCGCTTGGGCTTTCTCTAGCTGTGATGAGTGAGACCTCACTTTCACTGTGGTGTGCAAGCTTCTGAGGGTGGTGGCTTTTCTTGTAGCTGAGCACAGGCCCTAGGGTCAGCGGGCTTCAGTAGTTGTAACACATGGGATTCGTTGCTTCACGGCATGTGGAATTTTCCCAGACTGGGGATTGAACCCCTGTTCCCAGAATCGGCAGGCAGATTCACATCCCCTGTCCCACCAGGGAAGTCCTCTCCTTTCTTTCTTAACTCTGCTTTTACTTTGTGCGTCCCACCTGTTCTACCCATAACGAGCACTCCATTCCCGGTTTACGCCTTTACTTTAAAATATATTACACAGCCTATTACTTTTGGTAATGAGATGGTTGGATGGCACCATCAATTCAATGGACATGAGTTTGAGCAAATTCTAGGACATAGTGAAGGACAGGGAAGCCGGGTATGCTTGCAGTCCGCGGGGTCGCAAAGAGTCGGACACGACTGAGCGACTGAACAGCAACAATTACTTTTGGTATTTTTTTATGTGCTGGCATTGCTCAACTCATGGCCCTGAATCATTGCAGTCATCACGTCTCTTTTTCTGACCCCCATGAGTCCCTTTCTTAAAGACCCACCCACATGCTCAAGGAAAATCTCCCCATCCTGAGACTGATAGCTTAATCACATCTCCAGAGTCCCCTTTTTTATGTAAGGTGATGGATTTTCAGATTCTGGGGAAAAGCACATGAACATTTTGGGAGGGAGTATTATTCAGACTCATTGAGCGAACTATAAAGCTAGAAATGCTCTGTCTTCACTCACTTTTCCTGGTTCTGTGGAGTGAATGTTTGTGTCTCCCTCCCCAAGATTCATATGTTGAAGTCTTAACCACCAATCAATGGTATTTAGAGGTAGGACGTTTGGGTTTTAATTAGGCTTAGATGAGGTCATGAGGATGGGGTCCCCGGGATGGGATTAGGGTCCTTATGAGAAAAGGAACAGACCAGAGTGGTTTCCCTTCCTTCCTCATGAGGACAAAACAAGTTCGCAGCTGTGCAAACCAAGAAGAGAGACTCACCAGCTAAACATGCCGGTGCCACGATATTGAACTTGCATCCTCCAAATAAGAGAATAAACAACTATGGCTTCAGTTCAGTTCAATTCAGTCACTCAGTCATGTCTGACTCTTTGTGACCCCATGAATCACAGCACGCCAGGCCTCCCTGTCCATCACCAGCTCCCGGAGTTCACTCAAACTCATGTCCACAGAGTCGGTGATGCCATCCAGCCATCTCATTCTCTGTTGTCCCCTTCTCCTCCCACTCCCAATCCCTCCCAGCATCAGAGTCTTTTCCAGTGAGTTAACTCTTCCCATGAGGTGGCCAAAGTATTGGAGTTTCAGCTTTAGCATCAGTCCTTCCAATGAACACCCAGGACTAATCTCCTTTTGGATGGACTGATTTTTCCTTGCAGTCCAAGGGACTCTCAAGAGTCTTCTCCAGCACCACAGTTCAAAAGCATCAATTCTTCGGTGATCAGGTTTCTTCACAGTCCAACTCTCACATCCATACACGACCACTAGAAAAACCATAGCCTTAACTAGATGGACCTTTGTCAGCAAAGTAATATCTCTGCTTTTTAATATGCTGTCTAGGCTGGTCATAACTTTCCTTCCAAGGAGTAAGCGTCTTTTAATTTCATGGCTGCAATCAGCATCCGCAGTGATTTTGGAGCCCCCAAAAATAAAGTCTGACCCTGTTTCCACTGTTTCCCCATCTATTTCCCATGAAGTGATGGGACCAGATGCCATGATCTTTGTTTTCTGGATGTTGAGCTTCAAGCCAACCTTTTCACTCTCCTCTTTCACTTTCATCAAGATGCTGTTTAGTTCTTCTTCACTTTCTGCCATAAGGGTGGTGTCATCTGCATATCTGAGATTCTTGATATTTCTCCCGGCAATCTTGATTCCAGCTTGTGCTTCTTCCAGCCCAGCGTTCCTTATGATGGACTCTGCATAGAAGTTAAATAAGCAGGGTGACAATATACAACCTTGATATACTCCTTTTCCTATTTGGAACCAGTATGTTGTTCCATGTCCAGTTCTAACTGTTGCTTCCTGACCTGCATACAGGTTTCTCAAGAGGCAGGTCAGGTGGTCTGGGATTCCCATCTTTTTCAGAATTTGCCACAGTTTATTGGGATCCACATAGTCAAAGGCTTTGGCATAGTCAATAAAGCAGAAATAGATGTTTTTCTGGAACTCTCTTGCTTTCTCCATGATTCAGGGGATGTTGGCAATTTGATCTCTGGTTCCTCTGCCTTTTCTAAAACCAGCTTTAACATCTGGAAGTTCATGGTTCACTATGGCTTAACCTCCCCCATCCTTTTTTTTAATGGTAGTCCAAGCTGACAAAAACATCGTTCAAGTAGGGGCCTTGTTGCGTTGTGATTGTTGCTGTGATTGAGAAAGTTTTTGGGTGTCTGCTGTGATCCCATGTGCAGCTGACTGCTTTCTCAGACCACTACCCTGTGGCGTTCCAGCTAATTATGTTTGAAAGATGGGCATTTAGAAAGCAAATTCTCACGGTGATGTTCTACCTCAGGCAGGTGACTTCCTCATGGAACATTTAAATTAAGATCTACATTTCAACAGGAGATGAAAACACTTCTCTTGGTCATGTCTGGCCAAGTAAAGGTTCCAATGGGTGTATAGAGCGGCTGAAATGTCAAAACCTATCATTTCCCACCATTTCTAGTTTACCAGAAGTAAAAAAAAAAAAAAAAATGTTTTCTCAAGTCTCCTTGAAAGAGTCCACGACAGTTCTGCCAAAGTGGTAAATCACTGTCGGCTGTGTTTCGGAGAGAATTTTATTTACGGAAAGATCTCGTTGGACTGAGGCCAATATTGATAAAAGTGGAAAGCTGGCAACATGTCACACAGTAATGAGCAAATCTTTCTCAAACAGAAAAAAAAAAAAAGCTTTAAGAGGAATTTTTTCTGGGGGCACCAGTCTGTCTTGAGAGCCATCAAGTCTTCTTCACTGAGAAAAGAGGCAGCGAGATATTAGAACACCTGTTTTCTCATTCCCAAGACCGTACAGTCCCGTCGATGGTGAAAGCATGCTCGGTTCAGTTCAGTTCAGTCGCTCAGTCGTGTCCGACTCTTTGCGACCCCGTGAATCACAGCACACCAGGCCTCCCTGTCCATCAGCAACTCCTGGAGTTCACTCAAACTCATGTCCATCGAGTCAGTGATGCCATCCAGCCATCTCATTCTCTGTCGTCCCCTTCTCCTCCCGCCCCCAATCCTTCCCAGCATCAGAGTCTTTTCCAGTGAGTCAACTCGTCTCATGATGGCCAAAGTATTGCAGTTTCAGCTTTAGCATCAGTTCTTCCAATGAACATCCAGAACTGATGGAGCCTTAGTATTCAGTAGAAGGGATTCAGTAAAGAGGAATAAATCCGGTAAATGCAGAAGAACGCTTTTGTTATGAAGAGAACAGAGGCAGGGCTTTAAGAGCCAAAGGGTAAACAGGAAGTCCACTGAAAGGGAGACACTCAGGGAATAAAGTCCCCCCAAGGGGTCCCAGACTATGTTCATGCCCCAAATGAGACACACAGTTGACCACCAGGGCAAAGCCAGGACTAAGCAAGCTGAAGGGAGAAGTGAATTAATCAGTGCGCGTCCCATTGAACAGTGCTGTCCAACGGTAATGTCATACAGGTCCCATGTGTGATGTTAAATATTCTAGTAGCCTTATGGAAATAAATAGATAAGATAGGGGACTGATTTTCTTTTTTTTAGTTTAACTTTTTATTTTATATTTGTGTATAGGTAATTTGCTGTGATTCATGGGGTCGCAAAGAGTTGGACACGACTGAGTGACTGAACTGAACTGAATTAACAATGTTGTGTGTCAGCTGTACAGAAAAGTGATGGCAACCCACTCCAGTACTCTTGCCTGAAAAATCCCGTGGGCAGATGGAGGAGCCTGGTAGGCTACAGTCCATGGGGTCGCAAAGGGTCGGACACGACTGAGGGACTTCGGTTCACTTCACTTCACACATGTATCTATTCTTTTCCTAATTCTTTTCCCATTTAGGTTGTTATATAACATTGAGCCGAGTTCCCTGTGCTGGACAGCAGGTCTTTGCTGGTTCTCCATGTTAAATACAGGAGTGTGTCCATGTCCATCCCAAACTCCCTGATTATCCCTTCCTCCTACCCTTCCCCCCTGGTAACCATAAATTTGTTCTCTAAGTCTGACTCTGTATCTGTTTTGTAAATATGTTCATTCTACCATTTTTTTTGTGTGTGATTCTTCATATAAGTGATATCATATGGCATCATGCAATATTTGCCCAGGAGGAAGGTCATACAATTCACACGTGTAATTTAAAATTTTCTCCTGGCGTGCTGTGATTCATGGGGTCATGAAGAGTCAGACACAACTGAGCGACTGAACTGAACTGAAGCAGCCATACTAGATATATGTATGTAAAACAGGTGACATTGATTTTGAAACCATGCTTAATTTAACCCAGTGTACCCAAAGTATTAACATCTCCTCTTGCTGCTGCTGCTGCTAAGTCGCGTCAGTCGTGTCCAACTCTGTGCGACCCCATAGACGGCAGCCCACGAGGCTCCCCCGTCCCTGGGATTCTCCAGGCAAGAACATCTCCCCTTAGGTAATCGATATTTTAAGGATACTGAGCTGATATTTTGCATACTTTGAAATCACGGTGCATTTGGTCTTTACAACCCATTTTAGTTCAGACTCACCATATTTTGAGTGCTTCACAAACTAGTGTGACGAGTGGCCACCATATTGGATGGTACAGGTCTCAGGAACTTGTTTCTGCCGCTTGAGTGTGTTTTGCATCTGGCTTCTCTGTCATATCAAAGCCTGAGTCAAACCCTGTGAGACTGTGGGGGTATTTATCTTCTGTTGTTGTTCGGCTGGGACGTCGTGTCCAACACTGCAGCCTCATGGACTGCAGCACGCCTGGCTCCTCTGTTGCCTAATAGCTCTCAGAGTTTGTTCTAACTCATGTCCATCATGTCCGTGATGCCATCCAACCATCTCATCCTCTGTCACCCGTTTCTCCTGCCGCCTTCAATCTTTCCCAGAATCAGGGTCTTTTTCAATAAGTCAGCTCTTCACATCAGGTGGCCAAAGGATTGGAGCTTCAGCATCAGCCCTTCCAATGAATCTCTAGGGTTGATTTCCTTTAGGATTGACTGGTTTGATCTCCTTGTAGTCCAGGGGACTCTCAAGAATCTTCTCCAACACCGCAGTTCAAAAGCATCAGTTCTTCAGTGCTTAGCTTTCTTTATGGTCCAACTCTCACATCTATACATGACTACTGGAAAAACCATAGCTTCGACTATATGCACCTTTGTCAACAAAGTGATGTCTCTGCTTTTTAATATGCTTTATAGGTTTGGCATAGCTTTTTTCCCAAGGAGCAAGCATCTTTTAATTTCATGGCTACAGTTATCATCCGCAATGTTTTTGGAACACAAGAAAATAAAATCTGTCACTGCTTTCACTTTTTCCCTTCTATTTGCCATAAAGTGATGGTACTGGATGCTTTGATGTTAGCTGTTTGAATGCTGAGTTCTAAGCCAGCTTTTTTACTCTTCTTGTTTCTTACTGATTTTTATCACTGCTGTCATTCCTATTGGTTTAAACCTCTGGGTGGGCAAAGAAAGGGTTTTGTTTTGTTCATCATCTGCTACCCTTTCCCAAGTACTCAGCTTCTCTACCTAATCGTGACACCGATCTGCACAGTCCCCTTGCTTCCAGCGGTCTCCCCTCTCTATTGCCTTACTTCAGCCGATCCTGTGAGCTCCATGCACTGGTAGAAATTAGGCAAGAAAACACTCACCATCATCTTGAAAGTGATCAGTGGCTAAAAGAATATCCAGGTTTCCTATATACAGCATGCTTGGTTCTCTTTCTTATCACAGCATCAGGAGACTGGAATATGGCGCATGTCCCTGAAAAAGTCATCTAAGCAGGTTGTCCTTGCCCAGAAATTACAACTTAAAGGGGCGGAGGTGTCCATAGCTGCAAAGCCAGCCTCCAGGCACTTGTCACTGCACATGGAATGTGCTTCTTGAGTTACATGGTTAGCTGTTTATCTGGTATTTTCCACTGAAAAGTTGGATGCAGGTAAAATGAGAAAGACAGCCCTCCCCTGAATTACGGCCAGAAGGAACTGAGGGATTCATCAGAATGACTTTCAGTTCAGTTCAGTTCAGTCGCTCAGTCGTATCCGACTCTTTGCGACCCCATGGACTGCAGCACGCCAGGCCTCCCTGTCCATCACCAACTCCCAGAGTCCACCCAAACTCATGTGCCTTGGGCCAGTGATGCCATCCAACCATCTCATCCTCTGTCATCCCCTTCTCCTCCCACCTTCAATCTTTCCCAGCATCAGGGTCTTTTCCATTGAGTGAGCTCTTTGCATCAGGTGGCCAAAGTATTGGGGTTTCAGCTTCAGCATCAGTCCTTCCAATGAATATTCAGGACTGATTTCCTTTAGGATGGACTGTTTGCATCTCCTTGTAGTCCAAGGACTCTCAAGAGTCTTCTGCAACACCGCAGTTCAAAAGCATCAATTCTTTGGTGCTCAGCTTCCTTTATAGTCCAACTCTCACATCCATGCATGACCACTGGAAAAACCATAGCCTTGACTAGACGGACCTTTGTTGGCAAAGTAATGTCTCTGCTTTTTAATATGCTGTCTAGGTTGGTCATAGCTTTTCTGTAGCCAATATTTGCAGTCGCCCCTTCTCTTTATCCATCTCCCTCTCCTCTCTTGTAAGAGGATAAAAATGGAATTGGATGACCAATGCAAATTTGATGCATGAAGCAGGGTGTCCAAAGCTGGTGCTCTGGGACAACCCAGAGGGATGGGGTGGGGAGGGTGGTGAGAGAGGGTTCAGAAATGGGGGGGAACACGTATACATATGGCCAATTCATGTTGATGTATGCCAAAAACCATTACAATATTGCAAAGTAATTATCCTGCAATTGAAATAAACAAATAACTTTTTAAAAAATAGAATCTCACTGTACTTGTAATTGCTTGCTTAATAACTGTATTATTTTAGCAAGTATCCCTTCTCTTGTTCAAAATCCATCTTACTTCCTTTTTTCTTCCATGGAAAAAAGGATATGTCAGTTCATATCCTTGGCCAGCTATCGCTTGTTGCTCTCGTATTGATGACTTTCTAGGAGCTCCTCGGGGAGTGAGGAATTTAGCCCTGTGCTTGTGAGATGAATACCAATGTTGTCTTTCTTGCTTGCCAGTTGGGAATTCAATGTGGGATTCAAAATCATGTACAAAAATAAATGACTTTCATATAAAGAAGCAGCAGCCAATTAGAAGAACATATGGCAAAACATGAACAAAGAACAGCTAGAAAACTTTTGAAACATAAGAGAAAAGAGAATGATTGAAAGCCTTCAAAGTAGTATTCTAGTGTATCATAGTCTCAATAATAAAACACAATACTGTCAAAAAGAAACAGACACAGGCCAATAGATCAGATTTGAGAGTTCAATAGAAGCCAAAATGCCTTTAGGAATTTTGGATGCCAACGGCTACCATATCAACCAATGAAAACAGATAAATTTGAATAACGTATTGGGATGTTTCATTAGCCACCTGGAAAAATTGAAAACGATCTACATCACACAAGTAACACATACATGAAGATAAATTCCAATTGGATTTGGTGATTTACACATAAAACTGTGAAACTGCAAAATGTTCCAGAAGGAAGGGTGGGAGAATTCGTGATCTTAGAGTGGGATGATGTTTGCAATCATGGCAATATAAACATGTCACCAGTGAAATATGGATTCATCGGAATTTCTGTATGGTGACAAACACAATTCCCCTGGTGGCTTAGATGAGAAAGAATCCACCTGCAATGTTGGAGATGCGGGTTCAATCCCTGGGTCAGGAAGACCCCCTGGAGAAGGAAATGGCAACCCACTCCAGTGTTCTTGCCTGGAGAATTCCATGGACAGAGAAGCCTGGCGGGATACAGTCCATGGGGTCGCAAAGACTTGAACAGGACTTAGGGACTAAGTCACCATTAACAAACAGCGTTAATGAATAGTATTAAAGTAAAATCGTGGCTGTCCTTAGCTATTTCTAGCAAGACTTTTTAACGAGAGAATTGAATACTGAAGTGACTTAGCAGCAGCAGCAGACGACGACTAGTTGCTGGAAATGAAGATGAAAATTTCATTCTTGTGTTAAAAATACCAAGTGTACACTACTAGCTCTGACCTGGACATTACGTTCACCAGCAATTGCATGCAGTCAATTAAGTTTTGTTTACTTAAATTAAAGCACGGTTCCTCACTTAAATCTCTCACATTTAAAGGACTCAATTGCCAGATGTGACTAGTCACTAACTATTGGCTTTTTAATGACTAGAACTGTTTCTATTTTTAGTTTGAATTATAGTTGCTGTTCATTTGGGCTTCCCTTGTGGCTCTGCTGGTAAAGAAACCACCTGCAATGCTGGAGACTAGGGTTCGATCCCTGGGTTGGGAAGATCCCCTGGAGAAGGGAACAGCTACCCACTCCAGGATTCTGGCCGGGAGAATCCCACGGACTGTATAGTCCATGGGGTCACAGAGAGTCGGACATGACGGAGCGACTTTCATTTCCATTTTCATGGTTGCTGTTCAATATTCCATAAGTTGCAGGTGTAGAGTTTAGTGACTGAGAACTTTTAAAGGTGATACTCTGTTTATAGTTATTATCAAATATGGGCTATATTCTCCGCCTTCTACATTACATCCTTGTGGCTTATTTTACACCTAACAGCTTGTACCTTTTAATCCCTTACCCTTATACTGTCCCTCCTCCTTCCGTCACCCTACTGGTAACCACTTGATTGTCCTCTGTATATGTGAGTCTTCTTTTTTTTTTTTTTGGTATATTCACTGATTTAAGTTTCCAATTTCACCTATCAGTGATATCATACGGTACTTTTCTTTGTCTGACTTCACTTGGCCTAATGCCCTCCAATGGACATTCATGGTGCTGCAAATGGCAAGCTTTCATCCTTTTTATGACTGGGTAGTATCCCATTGTATATGTGGACCACACCTTCCTTATCTCTTCATGAGTCAATGGGTATCGAGGTGGCTTCCATATCTTGGTTCTTGCAAATAGTGTTACTGTAAACATCGGAGTATGTGTACCTTTTCAAGCGAGTGGTTTTGTTTTGCTTTTTGGATATACAGTCCGGAATGAAACTGCTGGGTCATGTGGAAGTTCTATTTTTAGAAACAGTTTTCTACAGATGGACTTCCCTGATGGCTCAGACAGTAAAAGCCTCTGCCTACAATGCGGGAGACCCTGGTTCGATCCCTGGGTCGGGAAGATCCCCTGGGAGAAGGAAATGGCAAACCACTCTAGTACTCTCACCTGGAATCTCACGGACAGAGGAGCCTGATAGGCTACAGTCCATGGGGTCGCAAAGAGTCGGACACGACTGAGCAACTTCACTTGCACTTTCTTCACCAGAGATACCTCATTATAGTCTTGATTTGCATTTACCGAATGAACGGTGTCTTTTCATATGCCTGTTGCTGATCTTCAGTTCCTCTTTGGAAAATGCTCTTCATTCCATTTTTTAATCTAATTGCTTATTTTTTCGATGTTGAGTTGTGCGAGCTGTTTATATATGTCGGCTATTAACCCGGTGGTTCAGATGGTAAAGAATCCACTTACAGTGCAGGACACCTGGGTTCGATCCCTGGATGGGGAGACCCCCTGGAGAAGCGAATGGCAACCCACTCCAGTATTCTTGCCTGGGGAATTCCAAGGACAGAGCACCATGGCAGGCTAGAGTCTATGGGGTCGCAAGGAATCAGATAGGACTGAGCAGCTAACACATACACACACAACTCCGTATCAGTTACATCATTTGAAACCGTTTCCTCCCATTCAGTAGGTTTCATTTTGTTGATGGTCTCCTTTGCTGCTGGAAAGCTTTTAAGCTTAGTTAGGGGTCCAATTTGTTTATTTGGGGCTTTATTTCCATTACTCTAAGAGACGGATCCAGAAAATATTGCTGTGACTTATCTCAAAGATGGTCCTGCCTACGTTTTCCTCTAGGAGTTTTATAGTCTCCTACCTGACATTTGGGTCTTTAATCCAGTTTTAGTTTATTTCTGTGTATGTGTTGGGAAGTGTTCTAATTTTACGTGTAGCTGTCCAGTTTTCCCAGCACCACTTGTGGAAGAGACTATCTACTCTTCATTGCATATTCTTGCCTCCATTGTGATAGGTTAAGTAACTGTAGATTCATGGGTTATTCTCTGGGCTTTCTATTCCGAGCCATCCGTCTATGTTTGTGCTTTTCTGCCAGTACCATATTGTCTTCAAGGCCGTAGCTTTATAGTACAGTCTCAAGTCAGGGAGCCCCATTCCTCCAGCTCCGTTTCTCTTTCTCAAGACTGCTCTGGCTATTTGGGGTCTTTTTTGTACTCATACAAATTTTTAAAGCATTTGTTCTTGTTCTGTGGAAACCGTCACGGGGCAGTCTTAGACGACACCGACGTGGAATGTGTCCATAACTGCAGAAATGACTATTGGAGAACCACAGTTATGTGCCCATTCAGAACATTTTTCTTGAACGCTATTCCACGTCCTGGTCTAGTTGCCGTGGATACAACAGAGAGAGAGATGCTTGACCTGGAGAAGGTTAAATATCACATAGTCAGTGGAGGAATCAAGTCAGTTCAGTTGCTCAGTCGTGTCTGACTCTTTGCAACCCCATGGATTGCGGCACGCCAGGCTTCCCTGTCCATCACCAACTCCCAGAGTTTACTCAAACTCACGTCCATCAAGTCGGTGATGCCAAAACTGCGTTTCCGCCACAATCAGTCTCTCCCATCAGGAAGCTTCCATGAGCCTTTTATGCTTCTCTATCAGAGGGCAGACGGGCTGAAAACCACAGTCACAGAAAAGTAACCAATCTGATCACATGGACCACAGCCTTGTCTGACTCAATGAAACTGTGAGCTGTGCCATGTAGGGCCCTCCAAGACGGATGGGTCCTGGTGGAGAGTTCTGACAAAACGTGGTCTGCTGGAGAAGGCAATGGCAAACCATGTCAGGATTCTTGCCTTGAGAACCCCATGGACAGTATGGAGGAACGAAATTTAGCGTCTATTCCATTTTACACCATCTCTGGAGAATATTGGAGTGATCAGTGATGGTTTTCAGAGGAAGCCATTCTGTCAAGAAAGATACCTGGATGTTAAATGTTAGAAAAAAAAAAGACATAATTCTCATGGGAAAAACTGCTCAGTCTATTCATCTGACAAAACTTTCCATGAGAACATGTGCTAGATGAGAACCTCTTGATGACACGAGTGTGTGTATGATGCACGCTGATGCATGGGAGGTTTCTCAGCTCATCCCTGACATTTTGTTTGAGAAAGAAGGGGAAAAACTTAGAAAACACTTGGAGATGTTGAGCAGTCATAATGCTTCTTGCTGCTCCTATTGAATCTGACCTTATGACCGCTTCTTCTAACCAACCTAAGTACATAACGATTTAAATGCATACAATTACGTGTTTTTAGTCAAACTGCTCATTTTGTTTTTCAACTGAATTCAGTTAATCCGGGTGCTTACAGAGTGTTTGTTTTCAATATGTGCAATTATCTGAATTTCACTTTTGCTCTTATGATCAGCTTCTGTGGACATAAAGTAAATCTTGTGCAGTTTGCCAGAAAACCAACTCAGTTGCTAGTGTGTTGAATTGTAAACCATGGGTATTTGGAAGGAGAAATGTCTTTCTCACATTTAATATGGACGTTTAGGGCAATATCAGAGTTTTTTAATGTGTCCTGTAAAGTTGTGGAATATTTGTTAAAGCTGAGCAAATAACATCATTGAACTTGTCCTTCTTATAACAAGATGGATTGTTTTAATTACACACTCATAATTTTAAAATGAATCTGTAAGTTTTAAAAATTATTGCTTTGACAAGCAGTACAAGTTACCTTAAGAAGGATGCTGAAAGGGAAAAAAAAATCAGAAAACACAATCACTCATAACTCCTGAATTTCTTAAAATGCCAAATATTTTTTGACTTGCTCTTGTTCATTTGCACATAATTAAGTGCACAGTATCTAAGATTTATTCAATAGTATACAACCTAATGATTGCAATTTCAACTCTCTATCTTAAAAACCTTCATTGCTTACCTTGGATTCTTACCTCTCAGAATCAAAGTCATGACTTATGACTTGGGAATAAAGGCAAACCTTATTTTATTGCATTTTTCAGATATTGTATTTTTTTTATAAACTGAAGGTTGGTGGTAAATTCACATTGAGCAGATCTGTTGGGAACATTTGCTCATTTTTGCGTCTCTGTCACATTTTGCTAATTCTCACGGTATTTCAAAGTTTTCATCACTCTTTTATTTGCTATGGTGTTCTGTGGTCAGTGGCCTGAGATTTTACAATTGTAATTGTTGTGGCTTTTTTTTTTAGCAATAAAGTATTTGATTATTGAAATTATTTATTTGTCTGTTCAAGTTCTTAGCTGTAGCATGTGTTATCTAGTTCCCAGACCAGGGATTGAACCTGGGCCCTCTGCATTGGGAATGTAAAGTCTTAGCCACTGGACCACCAGGGAAGTCCCCTAAAGTGATTCATTTTAAATTGTGATCTGTACATTTTCTAAGACGTGATGTCACTGCACATGGAATAGACTATACTCTAGTGTAAATATAACTTCTGTGTGCATTGGGAAACCAAAACATTTGTGTTTGTTGCTATAGGGCAGCATTCCTTTATTGCCTGTGGTCTAGAATCGAACCCACAATATCTCCTGAGGTCTGCCTCTGTAATAAAATTAAGCTAGTAATTTTAGCCACCATAATTGTATATAAGGTGGTGGGGAAGGGAACACTTCCCTGGTGGCTCTGTGGTAAAGACTCCGCCTGCAATGCAGGAAACCCAGGCTCGATCCATGGAATTTTCCAGGCCAGAATACTGGAGTAGGGAACCGTTCCCTTCTCCAGGTGATTGAACCCAGGTCTCCCGCCTTGCAGGTGGGTTCTTTACCAGCTGAGCCACCAGGGAAGCCCAAGAATACTGGAGTGGGTAGCCTATCCCTTTTCCAGGGGAATCTTCCTGACCCAGGAATTGAACTGGGGTCTCCTGCCTTGCAGGCAGATTCTTTACCAACTAAGCTACCAGGGAAGACCTTACCAGGTTTGATCCCTGGGTCTCAAAGATCCCCTGGAGAAAGAAATGACAACCCACTCCAGTATTCTTGCCTGGAAAATCCCATGGACAGAGGAGCCTGGCCGGCTATAGTCCATGGGATCTCAATGAGTCGAGTACAAATGACTGACAGAATAACAAAATTTCTAAGGGGACCTATTTAGAAGAGGACCTAAGATCCCATAGGAATCACATTAGGATGCAGCAAGATTGCTCTCCTAAGCCCTGAGGGTACCAGAACTTCAATCTTTGCAGTGGACAGATGCGTCTCAGGGACACCTGGACTGCTAGATGCTAAGCTCCTTCACAGGCAGAACTAGTCTCTCCTTTGTCACCATGCTGAAGGGAATCGCATGAGTTATTACTCACTCTTAGTCCCTAGAATTTATCCACAAAGTCCCCTCTCTGCCTCTGCCTCCTCCGTCAGAAATGACCTGCTTACATCATTACTTTATCTGTTTTCTCATCCTGTTTATATTCATACAAATAATTCATACAATTATAGCTCATATGCATTCATCACGTATGCATTTGACTCATTCCACTGAAATATTTCCAGAGCTAACCGAGGCAGTGGGTAGGCATTTTGAAAGAAACCAAGGCAGGCAAAAGACACCCCCTCTTCGTCAGAGACTTTAAATCTAGAAGGTGGTAAAACAGGAAATTGCTTTCATTAAAAAAAAAACGATGGAATTACATTCCCCCTTCATCTCAGTGTTGCTCGTCCCAATTAGTATGCACAGTGTCACTATTTATCACTCAATAATGATGAGGATTTGATTCCCAGTAATGAGTGGAATGTCCATGTGAGTCCTGCTAGGTGTATAATTGACCCTGGGCTGATTAGTATTGTAGCCGATTAGTGACAGCATAATATTAATGACTTGGAGCTAACCGATGGAGAAGGTCAGTCCAAATTAGTGAAAACTCTCCATTTTCAGAATGCTCCTTTCCAAATTAAGTATTTGAAAAATATGTCCACAGAGCTCATGAAAATGAACAGAATGTACTCATTTGTATTAAATTACATTAAACCTATAGCCTTTCCTTCCTTTTTTTTTCCCTTCGGTGGTGGTGGTGGTTTAGTCATCTGAGTCGTGTCTGACTGTTTGTGACGCCATGGACTGTAGCCCGCCAGGCTCCTCTGTCCATGTGATTTCCCAGGCAAGGATACTGGAGTGGGTTGTCATTTCCTTCTCCAGGAGATCTTCCCGACTCAGGGATCAAACCCAGGTCTCCTGCATTGATAGGTGGATTCTTTAGTGACTGAGCCATCAGGCAAGCCCCCCGTAACCTGCTGGGTGACTCTCAGGTGTTGTGTTAAATATCAGAAGTTTCTGGACCTAATTTCAGGGCAGCACCCTGATGGTCAGGGAGTGGAGTCACTGAAGAGCAACCCTGCCAACAGTCATCTGATTTATAAGCCCAAGAGGCCCCTTTTGAGGAACTCAAGAAGGTCTGATGTCTTTTGCAAACACAAGCCCTTTTCACCAAAGAGACACATCAAGAGACAAAGATGTTCTGATGAAGGCAGGATTTAGACCAGCCTTGGGTTGGTTTGGGCAGACTTCTCTCTTTAAAGCGCACATGTGTGTGTGTGTGTGTTCGTGGGTGGCAGATAAGACTCATAGGATTATAGACCAAGAACACTGTCCTGAAGGTGTTGGGTACAGAGCTGACCAGTCACCCAAAAGCACGCAAGCTTGTTCTGGGTCTTTCGGGCTACTCACACACGCTGACTCATGCTCGATGGCTTACGACAACATACGTTCACCATCTCACAGCTTCCCAGGTGGCTCTAGTGGTAAAGCACCCACCTGCCAATGCCAGAGGCGGGTTCGATCCCTGGGTTGGGAAGATCCCCCGGAGGAGGGCGTGGCAACCCGTTCCAGCGTTCTTGGCTGCAGAATCCCAGGGACAGAGGAGCTTGGTGGGCTACAGTCCATGGGGTCGCAAAGGGTCAGACACGATTGAAGCGACTTAGCATGGCACATGAGTTATCAGCGGACTGATAGCACCGTGTGGGCAGGCCTTCATTCCTTACAGAGGCTATAGGGGAGAAAGCCTGATTCCCCCCACTTCCAGCATAAAACGGTGCCCACATTCCTTGACCCGTGGTCCCCTCCTTTCCCGTCAAAGCCAGCAAAAAACAACCAGTGAGCTCACGACACAGCACTCTGAGCTGTCCTTTCTCCATCCCGCACCCTGTTCAGCATGCACAATCTTAGTTGCCCGTCCAGGAATTGAACCCAGGACACAGAAGTCAGAGCGCCTGAACACCAGACCTCCGTGGAACTCCCCTCTTCCACTTGTAAAGAGCTTTATGGTTCCCTTGAGTCCACCTGGATAATCCAGGAGAACACCCCTATTTAAGGTCAGCTGATCACAAGTTTAATTCCATCCTTGGACTCAGTCCCCCTTGGTTAGGTAAGGGGACATTATTATAGGAGCTAGAATTAGCACGTGAACCTCTCTGCAGCAAAACATCCTTCTGCCTGCCACACCGTACAATCACTCACCTTGTCTCCACCCATCCCCAGAAAGAAATGATGTCTAATACATCTTATGACAAATAAGAAACCTCTATTGCAGATTTCAAAATGATGTTGGGAATATATCCTTTATGGATACTTGTAGATTTCAAGTATACTGGATTTTTAAAATAATAACTTTTCACACAAAGTGGCAAGTAATGTGAGTTTTCATATACAGATGTGTTGTTGCTGTTCAGTTGCTTAGTCCTGTCCGACTCTCTGCGACCCCATGGACTGCAGCATGCCAGGCCTCCCTGTCCATCACCATCTCTGGGAGCTTGATCAAACTCATGTCCATCGAGTCAGGGATGCCATCCAACCATCTCCTCCTCGGTCGTCCCCTTCTCCTCCTGCCCTCAATCTTTCTCAGCATCAGAGTCTTTTCCAATGAGTCAGTTCTTCACATCAGGTGGCCAGAGTCTTGGAGTTTCAGCTTCAGCATCAGTCCTTCCAATGAACACTCAGGACTGATCTCCTTTAGGATGGACTGGTTGGATCTCCTTGCAGTCCAAGGGACTTTCAAGAGTCTTCTCCAACACCACAGTTCAAAAGCATCAATTCTTCGGCGCTCAACTTTCTTTATGGTCCAACTCTCACATCCATATATGACCACTGGAAAAACGGTAGCCTTGACTAGATGGACCTTTGTATGCAAAGTGATGTCTCTGTTTTTTGATATGCTGTCTAGGTTGGTCATAGCTTTTCTTCCAAGGAGTAGGCGTCTTTTAATTTCATGGCTGCAGTCAGTGTCCACACTAATTTTTGAGCCCAGCAATCATCTCAACTCATAATGAGGTGTTTAAAATATCAAAAAACAGTACAACAACCATACAGTTCCCACCGTGAATTTTATCCCTTCAATTTTATTTCCAAATACAACATGGCCCCAATATAGGCTTTAAAAAAAAATCTGAGAATATGAATGACTTGTACAGAGGTTTAGAGCCATTTCCTTATGGATGATAAAAGTGGAACTGAGAGACTTTAAGTGGCCTGCTGAAAGTTGTAAATGTACCCAGTGACAGAGGGAGAGCCTCAGTCTTCTCATCCCACGTCTCATTTTATTTTTACTTAAACTGATTTATTTAGGCGGCACGGGGTCATCGTCGCTGTTCTTGGGCTTTCTCTAGTTTCAGCGAGCACGGGCTTCTCTGGCTGTCTTGTCCAGGCTTCCCATTGCAGGGGTTTCTCTTGCTGTGGGCACGGCTCGAGGGCAAGTGGGCTTCTGTAGTTGTGGCACATTGGGTTGGTTTTCCTGAAGCATGTGTGATCTTCCCAGGAGAGGAATCAAACCCGTGTCCCATGCCTTGGCTGGCAGGTTCTTAACCACTTGGCCCCACCAGGGAAGTCTGAGTTTTACCACCAGAAATAAAAGTCTATCCCTCATCTCTCTTACTAATCCTCTAGGGTTTTCCATTTAGAACCATTACAGTTTTCCAGTTTCGAATTTTTGAAAGTATTTGAATTTATAATAACAAGTCTCTAAATTGTTTTAAACAGAAGTCATCAGCTGATGGACTGACGTATAAGTTTAGACTTCAGCTCAAACTTTTTTGATTTTATTAGCATCCAGCAAACTCGAAGGTGAGGGTATGTCTAAATGTCACTGCAGAATCAACAGATGGCACTTTCTTGTGAAAGAAGTAAAACTGTTAATCACTCAGTCGTGTCCAACTCTTTGTGACCCCCCAGCACTGTCACCCGCCAGGCTGCTCTGTCCATGGGATTTCCCAGGCAAGAATACAGGAATGGGTTGACATTCCCTTCTCCAGGGGATCTTCCTGACCTAGGAATCGAACCCATGCCTCCTCAATTGGCAGGCAGGTTCCTTACCATCTGGGGCTTCCCTGGTAGCTCAACTGGTAAAGAATCTGCCTGCAATGCAGGAGACCCTGGTTGGATTCCTGGGTCGGGAAGATCCGTTGGAGAAGGGATAGGCTACCCACGCCAGTATTCTTGGGCTTCCCTGGTGGCTCAGCTGGTAAAGAATCCTCCTGCAATGTGGGAGACCTGGGTTCACTCCCTGGGTTGGGAAGATCCCCTGGAGAAGGGAAAGGCTACCCACTCCAGTATTCTGGCCTGGAGAATTCCATGGACTGTATAGTCCACGGGTTCGCAAAGAGTCAGACAGGACTGAGCGACTTTTTCACTTCTTTACCATCTGAACCACCAGGGGAGACCATGCCACTTTCTTAGGAAGATCTTAAAAGATACATTTCGAATTGCCGTTATAAACACCCAGATAAACCTGTTGCGTTCCACAGATAATGCTTTCTGTGCTCTTAGGCATGCAGTGTGGTTAATTGAATGGAAACATGAAAAAAAAAAATTCAGTCTCCATGGAAACCATGTTGTGTGCTATTACGATCAACTGTGAATGTCAAACTTTGAGAAACCGAGAAAACGGGGGAGCGGTTTTAAAAGTCTGTTGTCACTGAAACTGCTGGAAGAGAATCTGAAACGACGTGACTGCATGAAAAGTTGTGGTAAACAATCACGGTGTTGAGAGAACCAAACACGGCTTGTCTTTCAGACACGCAGACGTGAAGGAATGGCAGACATGTCAGTCTTTCCCAGCAGATTCTCCTGTCTGACGAGGTGTGTTCATTTGAACCAACCGGAGATTTAGGTCATTGGAAGGACTGATACTAAAGCTGAAACTCCAATACTTTGGCCACCTCATGCGATAAGTTGACTCACTGGAAAAGACCCTGATGCTGGGAGAGATTGGGGGCAGGAGGAGAAGGGGACGACAGAGGATGAGATGGCTGGATGGCATCACCCACTCGATGGACATGAGTTTGAGTGAACTCCAGGAGCTGGTGATGGACAGGGAGGCCTGGCGTGCTGTGATTCATGGGGTCGCAAAGAGTCGGACACGACTGAGCGACTGAACTGAACTGAGACTTAAGTACAGAATCATCACAGCTTCCAGCAGCCCTTATGTCTGTTATTATTTCATCTTCCCCAAGCCCTAGCCCTGCTCTCATTTTACAGATGAGGAAACCCAGAGTGGAAATGTTTCACACCTTATCCTGGTTCAGGTGACTACTCCGTATCTGAGCAGGGTTCTCAGTTAACGATTCAGGGTTTTTTCCCGTCTTCTGGCTGAGTTGCATTTGCTCCCAGTGTTTTCTTATTTCCTGGTGCATATTTCACCTAGTACGGTTGTTTGTTTGCTCAGTTATATCCAACTCTTCCAGACCCCATGGCCTGCAGCACGCCAGGCTTCCCTGACCTTCACCATATCCCGGAGCACACTCAAACTCCATGTCCACTGAGTCGGTGATGCCATCCAACCATCTCATCCTCTGTCGTCCCCTTCTCCTCCCTCAATCTTTCCCAGCATCACAGTCTTTTCCCAGTGAGTCGGCTCTTTGCATCAGGTGGCCAGTGTATTGAAGCTTCAGCTTCAGCATCAGTCCTTCCAATGAATATTCAGGGTCAATTTCCTTTAGGTTTATTGGTTTGATCTCCTTGCAGTTCAAGGGACTCTCAAGAGTCTTTCTCCAACACCACAGTTCAAAAGCATCAATTCTTTGGTGCTCAGCTTTCTTTATAGTCTAACTCTCACATCTGTACGTGACTACTGGAAAAACCCTAGCTTTGACCAGGTGGACCTTTGTTGGCAAAGTGATGTCTCTAAAAAGCATTAAAAAATAAAAGCACAGCAGTCTTGCTTTTTCCACTTAGCTGCTGAGAGGGTGAGCTTATTGTTTGGGATAAAAAGAGAAAACAGCTTGGAAATCCAGGTTCTCCTGTGCAGGGTAACGTCGTGGGTCCATGAAGAAGGCAGGTGATTCAGGCGTTCTGTGGGATTTTTAATCCGTCACTTGAAAGAGGGAGCCTGCATTTATCTCCAGCTAAAGGTTTGCCCAAGGTGAGCAGACGGCAGGCCCTCCTTATCTATCCCCTCCTGAACCTCACAGATTCATTTCTGACTTTTCTCTGTTGACTCTTGCGAACACAGACACAAGTTCACATTTCTTATCTTACTCTCTTAGCCCTGGAGCATAACAAAGGGTTCTCCATGTCGAGAATTTCCTACGGCTTACTAAAAGGGTCCTACTGTCTCTCTGCCTTATCCATCCCTCCAGGCAGACACCACACCAGCCCACCAGCAAGTGGCCCGGTGAGGGACATGGATGACTTTCGTCATCACCAATAATTTCAGAACAACAAGATGTTATTTCCCACAGAGAGGCGGTCTTGTGCATTTTCAGAATGAGATGCTTTCATTCAATAATCTCAAGCCTGGCCAGCTCTCTGGCATTATTCTGGCAGGTAAACAGGCGCTCCAGGAATGAAAGCATGTGGACTCATTATATGCAAAGACAAGTTAAAAAGGATTTTCTCTTTCCGAGTTTATCCCACTGCATTTACAAATTGCTTCAATAGGAGTGCGTGATGGAGAATTCCTCTCCAAGCATCTCTGTCCCCTTTGACAGTCCTGTGGAATTTGGCGTTTAAAGGTCTTTGGAGTTAAAACCACAGGACTTGACCGGACACATCAGGGCTATGTGATCCAGAGTCAACAGGCAAAGTGTGGGCATTGGTGCCAATTTCTCTGTGGTGCATTCTCATTTTACAAGAATGGAAGATCAGTTTGAAGGGTCTGGTTTTGTTTTGTTTTTGTGGGGGAATACATTTTTAAGAACAAGCACACAGTTGGATATGGAACGCTGTGGGAACCCATTGATGTTAACGTTCTTGGCAGTCGCATCCAAGAGCAACCAGTAACTGGAGATGCTGTAGGAAGCACTGTGTTTAGTTCAGATCCCTGCGGACCGTGTTGAGAGCCACGCATGGGATGTCTTGACTGTCTTCAACACCTGCACGTCCAGTGTGTCCTCAGGATGACTCCCCCAAAGAGTGTTGCTTGGCATTTGTCATGGTTCTGCTACGGGCTATCACTTTGCTGTGGGTGTGTGCCCAAGTGGCTCAGACAGCAAAGAGCCCAACTGCCAATGCAAGAGAGGCGGGCTCGATTCCTGGATCAGGAAGATCCCCGCTCCCGCTCCAGTATTCTTTGCTGGAGAATTCCGAGGACAGAGGAGCCTAGCGGGCTGCAGTCCATGGGGGTCACAAAAGAGTCAGACATGAGCGAGCACACACTCACACATTTTCATATGTGGAGTCTAGTTCCCTGACTAGGGATCGAACCCATGTCCCCTGCATTGCAAGGCAGATTTTTAACCATGACCACCAGGGGTATCCCTGAACCTGTACTTTAAAAATACGATGTCTCATCTCTGTTGACAGATAATCTTTGACTGTATAAGATTTACTTGACTTTGGCATTTTTTTTTAAAGCATTAATATTGTCAAAGTAGAAACAGACTTATATTCAACCCTAACTAGAGAAGAACAACATAATTTTTTTTCCCTGACACAGATGTTTATATTTGTAATTGGAAAATTAATTTGTCTTTAGATTACCCAAGGGAATTACAGGGAGCTTAGCTACTTTAAATAATTTTTTTTTTTTGAGAGTGCTCCAGGATAATTATAAATAGAGAATAGCGGTAATCAGTCTTTCTAAACTTTTGTTAAGTTATTTGGATTCTGAATCTTTAATTAATTGACTGATACTGTTCGATGATAATCCTGTTTCATTTAGTCTTCAGAGAATGAAGATTTGAGAAAGATGTAGCCCCCAATCCACAATGGTTTCCACTTGTTTTGTGTTTCTACTTTTTAGGACTCATGTATTCTAATATGTACATGGTCTCATGCTTTTCATTTTGAGCCGTTCACTTTTTGCTGGGAGTGAAAACAAGATTTTAGCCTCTTAATTTGCCCCATCTTATATCTAGATTGGGGAAACATGCTGTTTTAACAGTTATTTCTAGAAGCAACACATATGACTTTCCTTGGTTATTTTTCTTTTCTTTTCTTTTTTTTTGCTTCAATGTAACCTTTATTAAGTGTGATACCTTTGGGTTTTTTGGTTTTATAGGAGACTCTTTTTTTTATTTTTTATTTTTTTAATTTATTTTTTTTATTGGAGACTAATAATTTTACAATATTATATTGGTTGGTTTTGCCATACATTGACATGAATCAGCCCCGGGTGTACATGAGTTCTTCCTGAACCCCCCCTCCCACCTCCCTCCTCCCCTTATCCTCCTCCGGGTCATCCCCGTGCACCAGCCCCGAGCATCCTGTAACATGCATCGCCCCTGAACTGGCGATTCGTTTCACGTATGACAACATACATGTTTCAGTGCCATTCTTCCAAATCATCCCACCCTCACCCTCTCCCACAGAGTCCCAAAGACTGTTCTATACACCTGTGTCCCTTTTGCTGTCTCACATACAGGGTTATCATTTGCATCTTTCTAAATTCCATATATATGCGTTAGTATACTGTATTGGTGTTTTTCTTTCTGGCTTACTTCACTCTGTATAATAGGCTCCAGTTTCATCCACCTCTTTAGAACCGATTCAAATGCATTCTTTTTAATGGCTGAGTAATACTCCATTGTGTATATGTACCAAAGCGTTCAGAAAACAAAGATCATGGCATCTGGTCCCATCACTCCATGGGAAATAGATGGAAAAACAGTGGAAACAGTGTCAGACTTTATTTTTTTGGGCTCCAAAATCACTGCAGATGCTGATTTCAGCCATGAAATTAAAAGACGCTTACTCCATGAAAGGAAAGTTATGACCAACCTTGATAATATATTAAAAAGCAGAGACATTACTTTGCCAACAAAGGTCCGTCTAGTCAAGGCTATGGTTTTTCCAGTGGTCATGTATGGATGTGAGAGTTGGACTGTGAAGAAAGCTGATCGCCGAAGAATTGATGCTTTTGAACTGTGGTGTTGGAGAAGACTCTTAAGAGTCCCTGTACCGCAAGGAGATCCAACCAGTCCATTCTAAGGGAGATCGATCCTGGGTGTTCATTGGAGGGACTGATGCTGAAGCTGAAACTGCAATGCTTTGGCCACCTCATGGGACGAGTTGACTCACTGGAAAACACTCTGATGCTGGGAAAGGTTGGGGGCAGGAGGAGAAGGGGATGACCGAGAATGAGATGGCTGGATGGCATCACCAACTCTGTGGACATGAGTTTGAGTGAACTCAGGGAGTTGGTGATGGACAGGGAGGCCTGGCGTGCTGTGTTTCATGGGGTCGCAGAGAGTCGGACACGACTGAGCGACTGAACTGACTGACCAAAGCTTTCTTATCCATTCGTCTGCAGATGGACATCCAGGTTGCTTCCATGTCCTGCCTATTATAAACAGTGCTGCGATGAACACTGGGGTACACGTGTCTCTTTCAATTCTGGTTTCCTCGGTGTGTATGCCCAGGAGTGCGATTGTTGGGTCGTATGGCAGTTCTATTTCCAGTTTTTTGAGGAATCTCCACCCTGTTCTCCATAGTGGCTCTACTAGTTTGCATTCCCACCAACAGTGTAAGAGGGTTCCCTTCTCTCCACACCCTCTCCAGCATTTATTGCTTGTAGACTTTTGGATAGCAGCCATTCTGACTGGTGTGAAATGGTATCTCATTGTGGTTTTGATTTGCATTTCTCTGATTATGAGGGATGTTGAGCATTTTTTCATGTGTTTGTTAGCCATCTTTATGTCTTCTTTGGAGAAATGTCTGTTTAGTTCTTTGGCCCATTTTTTGATTGGGTCATTTATTTTTCTGGAATTGTAGATATTAAATGATTAAAACAACAAATCTAGTAATTGTAAGTTAATTCCATCACTGAAATTTGATCAGTTTGTGTATTTTCAGAAAAAAAAATCAATATTCAGATTTTCCAAAATAAGCAACTTTAATATGTTTATTAATTTGGGGTCAGTACAAACTTATTGATCTTTTATTACGTTCATCTTATAAAACATCATTTTTTTTGTAAAGTGTAGCTGATTTACAATATTGTGTTAATTTCCAGTGTATAGCAGAGCAATTTAATTATGCATATATATTTTTTCAGATTATTTTTCATTATAGGTTATTATAAGATATTGAATATAGTTCTCTGCAATATACAGTGAATCTCTCATTAAGTATCTTAAATTGATCTAATGTAAAATATAGAGAAACTCCTGAAAGGAAATTGCTTACAGTGTAAAACAAAAATATGCCACATTTCTTCAGAGAAACTCTACCAACTACAGCTTTCACTTGCTGTGGTGGTTAGTTTATTTCATGTCAGGATAAATATTTTTACTAGGAATATACTAACTCTGAGTTGACTCTATCCCGCATCACAAGTTAAAGTCACATCCAGGGCTGTCTAATCGCACAGTGATGGCCCTGTGTGTTTGTTTTCTGAGAGTCCACTTGTGTGTTTTCCAGAAACACTATGCGTTGGCCCTGTCACCAGAACATTTTCAGCCCCGTGGCTTACATGATAACAAAGCCATAGGTCACTCACCCAGATGGTTCTGGTGTCTTCCCCAGACAGAGCACAGATAAGACCACCATTAATTCACTATGGCTTTGAAGGGAACAAGCCCTGTGTGTCTCATCTTGGATCTCTTTCGGATTGCAGGCTCTTGCAAAAGTACTTGAGCTTCCTGAGTGTGGCCCACGAATGGCATAGCTAAAAGGAAAATTCCAACACAGTGTATAGCGTCTCCTGCACTGAACAAGAGTTAAGAGACTCTGCTAATAGACAATCAACCTTGACTTTACACGTAATGAATATAGAGCGTGTGCGTGTGCTCAGTCGTGTCCGACTCTTTGTAACCCCATGGACTATAGCCTGCCAGACTTCTCTGTCCACGGGATTCTCCAGGCAAGAATACTGGAGTGGGTTGCCATACTTTCCTCCAGGAGATCTTCCTGACCCAAGGATCAAATCAGCATCTCTTATGACTCCTGCAATAACAGGCAGATTCTTTACCACCAAGCCACCTGGAAAGACCAGCAAAATTGGAGAGCTGATGCTAAAATGATGACAAAGTTCAGTTATGAAAGTACACTTTCAAATATCAAGAGTCCTAGTATTTTACGCTGTGTCATAAGTTAACAGTGTTGGTAGCAATTATGCCATAGTGTTCTTTATCGCTTCAGTTTCTCGGATCCTAGTGGCTCAGACAGTAAAGCATCTGCCTGCAATGCGGGAGACCTGGGTTCCACCCCTGGGTCAGGAAGATGCCCTGGAGAAGGAAATGGTAACCCACTCTAGTACTCCTGCCTGGAAAATTCCATGGATGGAGGAGCCTGGTGGGCTACAGTCCATGGGGTCCCAAAGAGTCGGACACGAGTGAGCGACTTCACTTTTTCACTTTAACACACACAAGCAATAAAATGATGGCAAACACAGGAAAGTGATGGTTGATGAGTATGTGTTGGGGAACGGGGTCTGGATAGATGAACGTGTGTAAACTAGAGAGCGGTGGGTCCTCTGTCAAGTATGGCTCAGCAGGGACACTTGGAGTCCTGGTAGGTTTTGTAATAACTCTTGGTATTTTTATCAGCAATCCGTCTAGGCATTTTTCTCTTAACAGCTTAAGGGGAATATCCACAGCAGTGGATCTCCCGGGGTGAGTCATTTGCAGGGAGGTTACGAGTCTTGCATGTTAACTTTGTGTGTGACACGCTTGGAGGACAAGTGAAGGCAGACATAGCTGCTGGGGATGGTTGCATCTTTGTGGGCCACTTCTTCCACGCTGAGGTTTGGCTGCAGATGTTAATGCTTCAGATGGTTTTCCCCCTCCCGAAAACACTGTCAATTGCAAAACCTCGAGGTAGATTTCTAGAATAACATATGAGGTGGTGGGGCGCCTAAGTCCCCAACAAGCTGGTCATCAAAAGCTTGGTTCTGTCTGGAGGCTTTAGGGGGAGCAACACTGAGCTATCTGAAATGAGAGGAAAGAGAATATTCCTTGACCTCCTGTCTTGGGAGAAAACTCTTGAGAGTCCCTTGGACTGCAGGGAAATCCAACCAGTCCATCCTACAGGAGATCCGTCCTGAATATGCATTGGAAGGACTGGATGCTGAAGCTGAAACTCTAATACTTTGGCCACCTAATGCAGAAAGCTGACTCACTGGAAAAGACCCTGATGCTGGGAAAGATTGAAGGCAGGAGGAGAAGGGGACGACAGAGGATGAGATGGTTGGATGGCATCAGGGACTCGATGGGCATGAATTTGACCAAATTATGGGAGATAATGGTGGACAAAGGAGCACAGCGTGATGCAGTCCATGGGGTCACAAATAGTTGGACACGATTTAGCAACTAAACAACCACCACCACCTTTCTCTGGCTCCTCAAGAAAGAGCAGGTGTGTAGTGTGTGAGGTAGCGTTCCAAGATGGCTGGAGGCCGAGTTGAGCGTCAGCTTAGACCATGGCCCCTAAGGACGATGAACGACATTTTGAACTTTGTGGACAAAATAATAAAATCTGTTTTAGATATGGTGCAGCACCTCCAAATACCAGACTGACGTGAGACCCAGAAAACAAGATACTGAGTACATCTGCACTGCGTATCTGCATGTGCCTAGTCGCTGAGTCACGTCCGACTCTTTGGGACCCCCATGGACTGCATCCCACCAGGCTCCTCTGTCCATGGAAGTTTCCAGGCAAGAATCATTTCCCTTTCTCCAGGGGATCTTCCCGACCCAGGAATCAAACCCACGTCTCTGGCGTCTCCTTCACTGGCAGGTGGATTCTCTATCGCTTCTGCCACCTGGCCGGACTGTATACTCTCCTTGAGAAAAACAGTGTAACAAAGAGTCAAAACTCACATGTTGTTTAAGAAAATGCCTCCAAGGGAAGAGGGGACGCTCGGAAGAGGGGACACTCGGGTCTCTAAAAGTAAGAACATAACTCAGCACTCAGTGCATTTATGGAATTAATCAGTTGAGTGTCGGAAGGCAGGGGAAAGAAAATCACTCATTGTTGAGTTTGGGGTAAAGGGAATCGTCTGGGAGGGGTTGTAAAGCGGATCATGCTTTTAAGCAAGTGTATCTCAGGGTGACCGTGGCCTCCAGCTGTCTGCCTCTGGGAAATAACTAAGAGTCGATGCAAACGAAGGCTCCTTCCACAGCAGAACTGAATCTGCCTGCCAAGACAAAGACGCTGCAGTCTGAAGGAGAATTCTTTTGCGTCCTCACTTTGAACTTGACTCCTGATGGCTGAATTCATTGCTCGTTTCCAACCCTGTCTAAACATGTGCAAGGCAGGAGGTGTCTTTAAGGTGGACTGCTTGCAGAAGCTCACAGGAAAGAAGAAAGCACGTTACGAAAAAATGCGTCGTCTAAGTGATCAGCCCATCCTGTGCTCAGCCCAGTGAGATATAGTTTCAGATGCAGGTGGGAATGGCACAGCCCTGCCTCCCAGCCGGGCAGCAAAAGATGAACTGGAGACAGAAGCTACAGAACTATCCGTTGATAGTTGAAAATGGATAACATTCTCTTTCTCTCTTTTTTAACTTTTTATTTTATATGAGAGCATAGCTGATTAACAATGTTGTGATAGATTCAGGTGGACAGCAAAGGGCCTCAGCCATACACACACATGTATCCATTTTCCTCCAAACTCCCCTCCCATCCAGGCTGCCACATGACACTGAGCAAAGTTCCCTGTGCTGTCCAGCAGATCCTTGCTGGTTCTCCATGTTAAATACAGCAGTGTGTCCATGTCCATCCCAAACTCCCTGACTATCCCTTCCCCCATCCTTCCTCCCCCATCCTGGGAGCCATGAGTTCTTTGTCTAAGTCTGTGAGTCTCTTTATGTTTTGTAAGCAAGTTCATTTGTATCATTTCTTTTTAGATTCCACACATAAGGGATGTCATATGATATTTTTGCTTCCCTGACTTACTTCACTCAGTAGGAGAATCTCTAGGACCATCCATGTTGCTGCAAATGGCATTATTTCGTTCTTCTTTATGACTGAGTAATATTCCACTGTATATGTGTATCACATCTTCTTTATCCAGATAGGGTATAATTGATTCCTTTTCTTTCACCTGTTCAGTGAAAGAATGGAAGGAGGTCACTCATAAGATCCTCTTCCAACTCTGAAATGCTGTGACCATGGGGTGGCCATATGGGTGACAGAAGTAGTTAGGACTCAGAAAAGTAGGGAGCAGCGGTCTTGTGTTGGAACTCTGAGCTGCGTGGCATCTGGGTAGAAAGACAGAAGCCAGGAGGTCATGCCGTGGGCGGGAGTATGAACAGAGAGTTAATTCTTTGTTTACCGGGGGATTTTGACAGGAACGAATGCCTCTGGCCAGCGATTTTTATTTCGGCCAGCCAAAAATGAATTGTGTTGTTTCATTAACACTTTCAGGGGTTACACCTGTCAGACTTGTCAAGTCTTCTCCAGCACCATGAGTTTCACATTCACTTTCTATATCAGAATCCATCACTAAGGATTTTTTTTTTTGTCTTTTTGTTGGTCTCATATTCATGTTGTCTGAATCAGAGCTATATCCGGAAGAACTAGCATCTTCTAAGACAGTACTAATAACGCTGCTGAGAGAATTACAGAAAGTATCTGCGGACGTTCACTGAAAAGTCTTCTTCACTCAACGTTCCAAGTCGCGTCATTTTTGAAAATGTATGGTAATAACCTGGTATTTATTATGTGGCTCAGCTGGTACACAATCCGCTTGCAATGCGGGAGACTTGGATTTGATCCCTGGGTTGGGAAGATCCCCTGGAGAAGGGAAAGGCTACCCACTCCAGTGTTCTGGCCTGGAGAATCCCAAAGACTGTATAGTCCAATGGGTCGCAAGTGTCGGACACGATTGAGCAACTTCACTTTAACTTTCATCATATACACAGGGTTGGAACAAAAACCTAATGGAGCAAAATGTGAATGATAACGACAGTCATAAGTTGTATAAGGGCTTCTCAGGCAGCCCTAGTGGTAAAGAAAGTGAAGTCGCTCAGTCGTGTCCAACTCTCTGCGACCCCATGGACAGTAGCCTGCACCAGGCTCCTCCGTCCATGGAATTTTCTAGGCAAGAGTACTGGATTGGGTTGCCATTACCTTTTCCAGGGAATCTTCCCGATCCAGGGATTGAACCCAGGTCTCCCGCATTGTAGACGGATGCTTTATCATCTGAGCCACCAGGGAAGTCCTAGTGGTAAAGAACCTGCCTGCTAATGCAGGAGACATAAGAGATGTGGGTTCGATTCCTGGGTGGGGAAGATCCCCTGGAGAAGGAAATGGCAATCCACTCCAGTATTCTTACCTGGAGAATCCCATGGATGGAGGAGCCTGGAAGACTTCGGTACATGGGTCACAGAGTCAGACAGACCAGTAAAATGACTTAGCATACACGCATGATGAACCCTTGACCATTTTAAGCTCTAAGCACTTCTCATGGCAATGTTAATTGTATAAGTCTTTAAAAACCCATTGATACATCTCTGGTCAATAACGTGCTGAAAAAGAACACTTATCTGTGAGATTCTTGGACAGCTTTGGCTCAGCAGAGAATGGTTCATCGAGAGGTACAAGCCGTCAAGATGGACACGAGTGCGTTGGTTAGATTTCATGTGTCCTCAGATGACCTGCCAGTTCAATGGGTTAATCCTAGATGTGTAGGAATCGCCAGGAAGTGATTCAGTGTGTGGAGCAATTAAAGCTTCCACTACTGCATGATGCAGAAGGCAGATGATGTATAAATGTAACTGCACTGTGTAATGTTCACATTCTCTATGTGCTTTCAAGGAGTGATGGCTCAGTTGGTAAAGAATCTGCCTGCAGTGCAGGAGACCCCAGTTCGATTCCTGGGTTGGGAATATCCACTGGAGAAGGGAGAGGCTACCCACTCCAGTATTCTTGGGCTTCCCTGGTGGCTCAGCTGATAAAGAACCTGCCTGAAATGCAGGAGACCTGGGTTGGATCCCTGGGTTGGGAAGATCCCCTGGAGAAGGGAAAGGCTGCCCACTCCAGTATTCTGACCTGGAGAATTCCGTGGACTCTATAGTCCACGGGGTCGCAAAGAGTCAGATATGATTGAGCGACTTTCACCCTCACACTGCCTAGTATGAATTAGAAGAGAAATAGGTGGGGAAAAGGGTGAGGTAGGGTTCCTTATATTGACAGACAGACAAGAAATTTAGAAATAGATTTAAAAGGTAGAGGTGTACTTTTGGACGACGGAGGGTATCATCACCACTGACTAGATTTATGGTATTTAATGCTTATGTGTATCCGCAAGACTTGTTCAGGGCTTCCCTGGTGGCTCAGAGGTTAAAGCGTCTGCCTCCAATGCGGGAGACCCGGGTTCGATCCCCGGGTCGGGAAGATCCCCTGGAGAAGGAAACGGTAACCCACTCCAGTATTCTTGCCTGGAGAATCCCATGGATGGAGAAGCCTGGTAGGCTACAGTCCACGGGGTCGCAAAAAGACGGACACGACTGAGCAACGGAATGGAAACGGAACGGAAAATGACACATCAGAAAATCCAATAGTATTAAAAAAGACTTGTTCAGCTTCAGAAATAGACATAACAAAAGCAAGCAAGAAAGGAAATGGGATATCTTTGTACCCCCACAAAATATTCATTGGACAATCATTTCCAAACTGATGCTGAAGCTCCAATACTTTGATACAAGGAGCCGACCCGTTGGGAAAGACCCTGATGCTGGGAAAGATTGAGGGCAGGAGAAGAAGGGGGACAACAGAGGATGAGATGGTTGGATGGCATCGCTGACTCAGTGGACATGAGTTTGGGTGAACTCTGGGAGTTGGTGATGGACAGGGAGGCCTGGTGTGCTGTGATTCATGGGGTTGCAAAGAGTCAGACACGACTGAGCGACTGAACAAAAGCAACAGCATACCCCAAAATCACTGTAGGAAGACAGGGAGTTTGACTGAATGGAGCAAACAGAATGACAAGGAGAAAGCACGCCTTAGTCTTAAGGGCTTGGATTTTGGTCAGGCTAGCTCTGCCCTGGAGTGGGGGCAGTCCAGAGGGGCTTGAAGGTGTAAACGCAATCCCCCCATCCTTGCACATTTTATCCACGAGAACATACCTGTTGCATCTGTAACTGCTAAATGTGAAGGATGCTTCGATAACCCTTCCTCACACAATGCTCAGCAGACAGGGAAAACCGAGTTCTGTTGTCACAGTGTCATCATCAGCCAGAGTGACTCCTAAATAGGCTGAACTGGCTCTTTAATCCTTAATCAGCCTCAGGGTGTCTCCACATCGGCGCTAGGGACATTCTGGGTGGGACGCGCCTTGTGTGTGTGTGATGGGAGGTGGGGGCATCCGGTGCACTGCTTAGGAAGCAGCCCTGGCGTCTACTTCCCAGAAACCCATGACAATCTTCTCATTCAGACAAAGAGAAATGTCTCCAGACGTTGCCACAGTTCCCCCTGGGGGCCCAATTACCTCTGGTTTCCCCCCTTTAACTAGCTAAGCTCAGCCGGATACCTTACATTTGTCTGGATGAAAGAATGAATGAGCTATTTTCCTAGTGAGGGTGACTCTCTGCTGTAAATGCCAGCCTCCCCCCACACCAAAGAAATCTTCTCCCTGTCCCTCCCACACGACTTTATGAATACAGAGATCATTTGGCAGAAATCTAGACAGTACATTTTCCTACTAGGTGGCCTTGGTTATAGCATGGAAGCCATACCCACCTTCATCAATATTTAGGGGACGTAAGTTTGCAGAAAAAATAAAAAATAGGGCGTTTGCAAATGGCCATCCATTTCCGTTATAAACAGCAGTTTGATAAACAGTATTAAGTTTCTGAAAGGACTGCATTCCACATCCTGTTAAGACTGTTGTCGAAGCTGGGTCTAGGGACCGTTTTGCGGGGTGGGGGGCGCGGGTAGAGACATTCCTTCTGAGCCTTCCAGGCGCGTTCTCACACCCGTGACGCACGGGCCCAGGAATGCGCTCAGGAGCCAAGCTGAGCCCCTGCACGGCTTGTCTTCCTGGCACTGAAACCCCAGCAGGCGCGCCAGGGTGGCGTTCCGGGCTCTGGGAAAACCTCCCTCAATGGGCTCATTGAAGCGCATCCATGAAAACGAGGGCGCTTTTTGCAACTGGCAGGGCGTTCAAAGGATTCCAGAGTGGCCGGGGGGTGGGGGTGGGGTTTGGGGGGAGTGGGACGGGCATTCTTTGGCAAGGAAAGGAGCAAGTAAGAAATCCAAAAGGGAGGCCTGAAAAGCTGCGTGCTCAACTACCGCATAAAACGAAGCTATTTATGATATTTCAGATGCTAAACTCCAAGTCCAGGCGCCAGAGTGTGCGCACCACTGTACGACGCCAAGATGCCCGCCAATCGCCCCTTGACGCACGTGCTGCTCAGACGCACGTGCTGCTTAGGCATTACGCTCCCCGGTGCTCCGAAAGCCACGCCCTACATTCCCGAGGGCCATGAAGCGCGCAATGATTATGCCCTGGCTGTCTGCTGCGTGCCGAGTCGCTGTGAAAATGGCCCTAGAGTCGGGCTCCTCTGCAGAGCAGAGCTGGATGAAAGGGATCAAAAGGGTTTTCATTTCCGTCTTGAGTGTGGTGTTGCTTTTCTCTTTCAGAGAGAGTGAGCTGCCTGGTCATCAAGCGTCCGCTTGGGAGCGGTGCTCAGTCGCTCAGTCGTGGCCAACTCTTTGCAACGCCATGGACTGAAGTCCGCCAAGCTCCTCTGTCCATGGGTGTTCTCCAGGCAAGAATACTGGAGTGGGCATCCTCCGATCAGCCCTTAACGTTTGTAAAATTAGGCTGTAGGCTTGGACACTCTCCCCACTTCTCCCTGCTCTGTAGCTGGAGAAAAACAGTGGCATCTCGGACCTTGATTTCTTCTGTGAGTCGCTCAGTCATGTCCAACTCTTAGGACTCCATGGACTAGCCCGCCAGGCTCCTGTGTCCCTAGGATTGTCCAGGCAAGAATACTGGAGTGGGTGGCCATTCCCTTCTCCAGGGGATCTTCCTGATCCAGGGGTCCAACCCGGGTCTCCCGCACTGCAGGCAGACTCTTTACTGTCTGTGCTACCAGGGAAACAGCTTTTTAATCCCTGGAGCTTTCATACGATTCAGTGACGTTGGCACCACGTTCCCGACTTTCTGGTTATGGCATGAGGCTCCCACCCGCCTCAGCGTCCCATCAGTTCTGCTGGTTCCCGCTGGGATCTCTGAAATTCACCAGACATCCTGCACCTGCCAGTCTGGGCAAGCACCTTCTGAGCTGCACGTCTCCTACCAGCGGTTTCCACTCCTTGGTGGACACAGTCAGGAACCTCACAAGCTCACCGCCTGGTCCCTCTCCTCCCGACAGGACAGGACCCCGCCCCGGAGTGGGCGGAGCACCCAGTTGTGACGTCAGAAGGGCCCACACGGTTTCCAGGGCATCCAGGCTGCCCGCAGGACAGAGGCCGGCTGGAGGCCACTGGTCTTGGGCACGGCGGGCTCTGCTGGCTTTGGGATTCCTCGCTCCACCCGGGGAGCCTGCCACCGGTGCTGGAGCCCTCTGGAAAGCCTCTGAAAAAGACTGCCGCTTCCTTGTCCAGGAAAGCACCTTCCCTAGTCCCTTAATACTAGCATGTGGGGGAAACCCCACAGAAGAGTTCTGTTTACTGCGGAGAGAGGTAAGAAGAAGCATTCTTGTAAATATATATACCTATGACCAATTCATGTTGATGGATGGCAGAAGCCAACACAACATTGTAAAGCAGTTGTCTTCCCAATTGAAAATAAATAGGCTTAGAGAAGAAGAGCATTATTTGTTAAGAATGTACCAGACGGCCATAGATATGATGCAGTTCAACAGCCCAAGGTTCCACCTTCATAACTGTGTAGGAGTGAGTGCCCTGCGCATCCCAAACCTACAGCAGACAGAAGCTGTGGCCCTAAACGCAGACGCCCTTCTCCTAGGTAAACCAAAGTGTGAAAATCCCTCAGTCCTGTCTGACACTTTGGGACCCAACAGACTCTAGACCACCAGGCTCCTCTGTCCATGGGATTCTCCAGGCAAGGATACTGGAGTGTGTTGTCACTTCCTCTTCCAGGGGATCGTCCTGACCCAGGGACCCAACTCGGGTCTCCTGCATTGTAGGCAGATGCTTTACCATCTGAGCCACTAGCGAAGCTCAAGCCCGCCTTCAAGTCGTAAAGCAGAAAAACAATACAGAAAATGCAAAGGATTTGAAATCTGGGAAACATTTTGCTTTTTCTATCTTTTATGCTTGTGTTATTCACATGTAAATTAGTTAAAGTTAGTTGCAGGACTTTTTCTTTAAAAGGAGTACAGGTGTAAAAATCAATAAACACCTGCTAGATCAATCACTGCCTCTCAAGGAGACCACCTGATCTATCAACATGTCCACGAGATCATTTCATAAATGTCAGGTGACCAGTTAGTTTTCCTAAACTCACTGTTAGTTTCAAGCTTCAGGAACCACCCCCCCAAACTTTGTGTACATCTGTGCATCGCAAAAGCGTTACCCAAGTGCATGGAGCCCAGATTACCCTGTTTTGCCAGCAGCCTGGGATCTCAAGAAGTTTGCCAGCAGCAAGGCAGGTTTTTCCAGAAAGCCCAGGACAATTAAGAGAAGAGACTCTGTGTTGCTAACTGATCCAGGGAAAATATGAGCTACGAAAAGGTCCCTGTTGGCGAAGAGGGGCAAACGCTTGCTTCATGGTTAACAGACACCGTATCTTTTCCACCAATGAGTAATTCCTGAGACATTAATTGAATACCTGGGTGATACATGCAAACCGAGCAATCACATCACAATGAATACTCTTTTTTTGTATTATTATTATTGGTGAGAATGACTTCAAGCTTCTGGAATGCGAGGATCGCAAAAGCAACGGAAGAAAAACTGACCAGATAATTTTAATATTGGACCCAATTTCTAGGTATTTCGTGAGATGCCAAAATGCATGTTTATTTTTTAATTTTTTTTTTTAAATTAGAGGATAACTGCTTTACAATGTTGAGTTCATTTCTGCTGTACAATGACGTGCATCAGCCACATGTATACATACACCGCCTCCCTCTTGAGCCTCCCTCCTTTCCAACCACCCTCATCCCAACCCTCTAGGTCCAAGCACCAAGCTGAGCTCTTCATGCCCTGCAGCACTTCCTGTTAGCTGTCAGTTTTCCACACGGTAGTCCAGTACACTTGCCTGGAAAATCCCATGGACGGTGGAGCCTGGTAGGCTGCAGTCCATGAGGTCGCTAAGAGTCGGACACGACTGAGCGACTTCACTTTCCCTTTTCACTTTCACGCATTGGAGAAGGAAATGGCAACCCACTCCAGCGTTCTTGCCTGGAGAATCCCAGGGACGGGGGAGCCTGGTAGGAGGCCGTCTATTGGGTCACACAGAGTCGGACACGACTGAAGTGACTTAGCAGCAGCAGCAGCAGCAGTGTATGGATGGGCTTCCCAGGAAGCTCAGTGGGTAAAGAATCCACCTGCCATGTAGCAGACGCAGGGGATGAAGGTTTGAATCCTGGGTCGGGAGATCTACTGCAGGAGGAAATGGCAACCCACTCCAGTATTCTTGCCTGGAGAGTCCCATGGACAGAGGAGCCTGGCGGGCTACAGTCCACGGGGTCGCAGAGAATCGGACGTGGCTAAAGTGACTGAGCACACACCGTGTATATATGTGGATGCTACATGTCAGTTCGTCCGAGCCTCTGCTTCCCCTGCTGTGTCCACAAGGCCAAATGCCTCTGTACCTGTTTCTGCCCAGGCAGCCTTTCCCCCTTCCTTCCCCAAGCCTTTCTTTGAGAACTGGAATCTAAAGATGATCTCACAGAATAACTGATACACACAGAATGAGCATGGGGGATGGTGGGAGGACCCAAGAAGAAACTGTTCTACCCTTTCTGTTCAATTACACAGCATTAAATCCCCCATTATCCTAAAAGGCTCATCAGCCACCATGGAAAATTTACATTGTCGGAAATAAAACAGGGAGGTAAACAGAGAGAGACAATGCAAAGTTGGCCACATTGCATCAAGATGAAGCAGGCTGCTAAGACGTTGCCAAAATTAGGACCGGTGGGTATAAATGAAACCATGGTCCACGTCACCACGTGTAGCAATCCATACGTGTGTCTGGGGGGGTTTCTTCCAAAAAGTGAATGTCACTAAAAAGAAGGCAGCAACAGCAGAGCGAGAAAATGAGGGGCAGAAAGTGGAATCAAAAAGGCTTAAGCACCATATTTAACATGGAGAACCAACAAGGACCTGTAATAACCTTATGGTTCGCAGGGGGAGGATGGGGGAAGGGATAGTCAGGGAGTCTGGGATGGACATGGACACACTGCTGTATTTAACATGGAGAACCAGCAAGGACCTGCTGGACAGCACAGGGAGCTCTGCTCAATACTCTGTAATAACCTGATGGTTCCCAGGGGGAAGGATAGGGGAAGGGATAGTCAGGGAGTCTGGGATGGACATGGACACACTGCTGTATGTAACATGGAGAACCAGCAAGGACCCGCTGTACAGCACAGGGAACTCTGCTCAATGTCATGTAACAGTCTGAATGGGAGGGGAGTTTGGGGGAGAATGGATACATGTGTATGTATTGCTGAATCCGTTGGCTGTCCACCTGAAACCATCACAACGCTGTTAATCGGCTATACCCCAGTATGAAATAAAAAGTTCAAAAAGTCTAAAGGAAGCTGACGACATGCAGCATAGGAATTTTTTCTGTTTATCGATATTAATTTCTATTGCATTCCCCAGCTCTCTCTCAGAATCCATGGAGCAGTTGCATCCGAGTTCACGCCGGGTGGACACGGGCACACGTGCGTGGGGAATGCTCCCGCGAGATGGAGACCCAGGTACAAATGCAGAGTCGGAAGAGAGCGGATACCCCGTCTATGAAACTCTGAGTGGGTCTCCATGGGCCTCTACCACCTCGCACACGTGGGAGGCACACGCTGACAGCAACCCTTAATTCTTAATGAGACCATGCACTCAGACAGTGACCTTGCCCACGCCCTCTCCAGCCTTTATTTGTAGACTTTTTTATGATGGCCATTCTGCCCGGTGTGATATGATTCAGTTCAGTTCAGCTGCTCAGTCGTGTCCGACTCTTTGCGACCCCATGGACTGCAGCACTCCAGGCCTCCCTGTCCATCTCCAACTCCCGGAGCTTACTCAAAGTCATGTCCATTGAGTCAGTGATGCCATCCAACCGTCTCATCCTCTGTCGTCCCCTTCTCCTGCCTTCAATCTTTCCCAGCATCAGGGTCTTTTCCAATGAGTCAGTTCTTTGCATCAGGTGGCCAAACTGTTGAGGTGATTACCTCATTGTGAGTTTGACTTGCATTTTTCTAGCAATTAGTGATGCTGAGCATCTTATCATGCATCTGTTGGCCATCCATGTGTCCTGTTTGGATAAATGTCTATCAAGGTCTTCCACCCATTTTTCAATCGGATTGTTTGTGTTTTTGTTATGTCTGCATTCATCGCAGTGCTAAGATGTAGTATGTCCCCAAATAAACAACTACTCTACCCACAATTGGACCGCTCTGGTGGGGTAGTGGTAAAGAATCTACCTGACGGTCCAGGAGACATGGGTTCAGTCTCTGGGTCGCGAAGATCTTCTGGAAAAGGAAATGGCAACCCACTCCACTATTCTTGCCTTAGAGAATCCCATGGACAGAGGAGCCTGGCAGGCTGTGGTCCATAGGGTAGCGTAAGAGTCAGACACAACTGAGCACGTGTATGATCACAGACATACACACACACATAGGAACAATTATCAGTTCGTATCAGAATACAATTAACATTTGGTGAAACAGCAGTTCTTTACACATGGGTGACAACGTTTTGATGAACCTTCATGGATGCTCCGTTCATTTCAGGGCCAGATGTGTTACCTAGAAGATTTTGATGCCAATTCTAAACGTACGTGCCTTTTCTGGGAAAGGGTTTCTTGCTTAAATTCTGGAGTGACGGTCTCTGTATGCTCTTTCAGGGGTTGAAGTGTCGGGCGAGAGAAGCGGTTTTAATAACCAACGTGTGTGAATGTTTGAAATAGTGAAAGACTTCTTGGCCAGCTACTTTGAGGACTTGGAAGTCTACTTTGAGGAACGTGTAAGCTATACTTTAAAGCGCACAGGCCTTAAACAGCTCCTGAGTGATTAGAAATTGTCCCCCAGCTACCCATCACCCTCACCAGAAAGTTATTAGTCTGATAGCTTAATAACAGTTGTGTAAACACTATTAGCAGAATGACAAATGGTTTCCTCCAGAAGATTAACTCCTGCGTAACTAAACCACTTTACTAGCAATTATTTAACAGAGAAATCACCTCTGGAGCAGAACCAAAGTGCAACTCTTTAAGTCACAAAGTGTGTTTTATAGAGTCTAGATAAAAAAGCACATTTACGGAGTTAGGGATTTCTCTTATAATCCTTCATGGACATTGACCCGACTGTATACGGGCTAAAAATCTTTCTGATCTGGGTGCAATATTCATCCTACTCCTTGGAGGTTCTATAGATAATCGTTTGAAGCACATTTTGAATTAAATATACATATTTAATTAAATATATGTGTGTGTTTGTGTGTATTATATATATATAATGTATATATGTATTTGGGGCTTCTCTGGTGGCTCAGACTGTAAAGAATCCACCTGCAATGCAGGAGACCCGGGTTCAGTCCCTGGATCAGGAAGATCCCCTGGAGAAGGATATGTCAACCCATTCCAGTATTCCTGCGTGAAGAATCCCATGGACAGAGAAGGTTGGTGTCGTCTCAACCTTGAACATTCCCATATTTGCACTGATGGCCCTCTACTGAGTAATGACTCTTAACAATTTCGAAGAGATGTGGTTTATATCATAGACACTTCTGTGAATTTCTTTGGAAGCCCCACACAGTGGCTCCAGACAATAAAGAGTCTACCTGCAATGTGGGGAGACCTGGGTTTGATCACTGGATTGGTAACGTTCCCTTGGAGAAGGGCATGGCAACCCACTCCAGTCTTCTGGCCTGGAGAATCCGATGGACAGAGGAGCCTGGTGGGCTGCAGTCCACCGGATCGCAAAGAGTCAGACATGACCAAGAGAGTAACACTTTCACTTTTCAAGCAAAGCCAGCCCAAACTCATCTTGCAAGAGTCATCATTATGTGTGAGGTAGCCTACATCATCAAATTAAGTATTGACTATCGAAGGAAAAAGAAAAAGGTAGGTCGGGGAACCTTTGTCCTGCTGAACCTCCAAATTGATGTTACAGAGGAAAGAAATGGACAGGATGTCCAGTGTCACCTCAGCATAGAGCTCAGAGACGGGAAATCAGTGAAGGTCATGGTGGAAGATGCGTCACTGGTTTCTGGGTGTTGAAGGTGGAGCACGTTCTAACCCTAAGGTCAAGAAATCCAGATCTCTAGCTTGTTCAGCGACCTAAAGCTCATCCTGTAGTTACTAACATGTTTTCAGATGGTAAAGAATCCACCTGAAGTGCGAGAGTCTCAGGTTCCATCCCTGGGTCGGGAAGATCCCCTGGAGGAGGGCATGGCAACCCACTCCAGTATTCTTGCCTGGAGAATCCTGTCAACACAGGAGCCTGGTGGGGTACACTCCCTATGGTTCCGAGGGTTGCAAAGAGTCGGACACGACTGAAGTGACTTATGTTCCAGTGTCTCTTGATTTATAGTCTATGGGAACTTGAATAGAATTTGTACCCTGCTGCTATATGGTCATGTATGGATGTGAGAGTTGGACTGTGAAGAAAGCTGATCGCCGAAGAATTGATGCTTTTGAACTGTGGTGTTGGAGAAGACTCTTGAGAGTCCCTTGGACTGCAAGGAGATCCAACCAGTCCATTCTAAAGGAGATCAGTCCTGGGTGTTCATTGGAAGGACTGATGCTAAAGCTGAAACTCCAATACTTTGGCCACCTCATGCGACGAGTTGACTCACTGGAAAAGACTCTGATGCTGGGAGGGATTGGGGGCAGGAGGAGATGGGGACGACAGAGGTTGAGATGGCTGGATGGCATCACCGACTCGATGGACGTGAGTTTGAGTGAACTCCGGGCGTTGGTGATGGAGAGGGAGGCCTGGCGTGCTGTGATTCATGGGGTCGCAAAGAGTCAGACACGACTGAAGTGACTTATCATGTTCCAGTGTCTCTTGATTTACAGTCTATGGGAGCTTGAATAGAATTTGTACCCTGCTGCTGTGTGAAAATCATATAAATCCTAATTATGTTGAAGTGGTTCAAGGTGCTTTTCAAGTCTACTATATCCTTCTACTTTTCTATCCATTCTATTAATTTCTGCGAGTTTGATACTGAAACTCCAACTAAGAATCTTTATTGACTTAAAAAATAATTGCCATCTATTGTGGAACACTATATGACTTTGCTCTGTATTTTCCGTGTCTCCTATAAATGTATTACCATACTTCCATAATTTAAACAATTAAAAAATTAAAAAAAAAAACACAACTTCATGAGAGTGTTCTTTTTTACATGCAATCTGCACAAACATGGACCAACCTTAACCCCAGGGACCCTGGAATGGCCAATGGAAATCACTTCTTTAGGCGATACTACTTCTTCTTTTGTTCACTGATACTATCTTTGTACAATCAGGGTGCACTTAAAGGGAGTTAGGTGGCTCAGGTGGTAAAAAATCTGCCTGCAGTGCAGAATACTTGGGTCTGATCCCTGGGTTAGGAAGATTCCCTGGATGAGGGCATGACCACCAATTGCAGTATTCTTGCCTGGAGAATCCCATGGACAGAGGAGGCTGGTGGGCTACAGTCCATCGAATGGCAAAAAATCAGACACGACTGAGTGACTAACACAAAATATTTTAAATTGTGGCAAAATACACGTAACAGGAAAGTTACCATTGTAATTGTTTTTAAGTTTTTGGTGCAGTTGTGATTCAGCATATCCCTACTGTTTTCCAAACAGTAAACCTGTATGCAGGTCAGGAAGAACAGTTAGAACTGGACATGGAACAACAGACTGGTTCCAAATAGGAAAAGGAGTACGTCAAGGCTGTCTGTTGTCACCCTGCTTAGTTAACTTATATGCAGAGTACATCATGAGGAACGCTGGGCTGGAAGAAGCACAAGCTGGAATTAAGATTGCCGGGAGAAATATCAATAACCTCAGATATGCAGATGACACCACCCTTATGGCAGAAAGTGAAGAGGAACTCAAAAGCCTCTTGATGAAGGTGAAAGAGGAGAGTGAAAAGGTTGGCTTGAAGCTCAACATCCAGAAAACAAAGATCATCGCATCTAGTCCCATCACTTCATGGGAAATAGATGGGGAAACAGTGGAAACAGTGTCAGACTTTATTTTGGGGGGCTCCAAAATCACTGCAGATGCTGATTGCAGCCATGGAATTAAAAGACGCTTACTCCTTGGAAGGAAAGTTATGACCAGCCTAGATAACATATTGAAAAGTAGAGACATTACTTTACCAACCAAGGTCTATATATTCAAGGCTATGGTTTGTTTTTCCAGTGGTCATGTATGGATGTGAGAATTGGACTGTGAAGAAAGCTGATCTCCGAAGAATTGATTCTTTTGGACTGTGGTGCTGGAGAAGACTCTTGAGAGTCCCTTGGACTGCAAAGAGGTCCAACCAGTCCATCCTAAAGGAAATTAGTCCTGACTATTCATTGGAAGGACTGAAACTCCAATACTTTGGCTACCTGATGCAAATAGCTGACTCATTGGAAAAGACTCTGATTCTGGGAAAGATTGGGGGCGGGAGGAGAAGGGGATGACAGAGGATGAGATGGTTGGATGGCATCACCGACTCAATGGACATGAATTTGGGTAAACCCTTGGAGTTGGTGATGGACAGGGAGGCCTGGCGTGCTGCAGTCCATGGGGTCACAAAGAGTTGGACAGGACTGAGGAAGTGAACTGAAATGTTTTACAGCCATCACAACCATCCATTGCAGACCTCCCCTCTCACTGAACTGAAGCTCTGTCCCCATGAAACACTAACTCCACATTTCCTGCCCCCTGGTCCCTGGCACCCACCATTCTGCTTTCTGCCTCTATGTTTTTCGTGATTCTCGGCGCCTCGTATAAGTGGAATCATACCAGTGTATCCTTTTGTGGCTGTGTTATTACCCAGGCTTAGCCAAGGGAGTTTTTTAAAGCTTGTTCCACAAGACTTGGAGTTATAGAATGCAATAAACCCGATTTAGAACAGTTTAGAACAAGCTCGCATAACATTTGTTTTTCTAAAATCCAGTGATGGGGTCCTTGTTGTGCAGAGATGAACAACGTAATTAAAACACATGTATTCCTTCTTCAAATAGTGTCCACTTCCTATTAAAAAAAAAAAGATGGGGGAATGGCTTTGTAGTTTAGTCTGGGGATTTAATTAGGAATTTAGTACTGGGAGGGAATGCTTTCCAATTAAACAACAACAGAAAAAACTAGGGCATGGGGTAATAATGAATAAAAGTGATTTAAAAGTGCTTTGGAAGCGTACTCTGATGCATCCTTGTAATGTGTTAAATGGTGAGCTAGGTATTCATGGGGAACTGGCTTCCAGTAATAGCCAGATGTACTCAGTCTAGAGCAACAACATCAGTTACCTTCTTAAGTGGTCGTCGCATTTTCGTCCTCGTGTAACAGGAAAAGCCTCATTAAGCACGCTATTTAAGAGAGCAATGGAAGGCCTACAGTTCAGTGGCATCCTGAAGGTACATTCTTTGCTTCCATATGTCTATATATCCATCCCTCTATCATCTATTTGTATCTATGTGTCTAACCTATCTAATCTCCCTACATCTTATCTACCTCCCTCCAACTATTCATCCATCATGTGTCTATATCTATGCAACCAAAGAACCAGTTATTTTAAAACAGTGTTAACTCATTTGAATACCCAGATGATAAACAGTTCTAAAAATAAAGCATACCATCAACAGAGAGTAAAGAATCTATGAAAACTCTTCACCCCAAATGTTTATATGAGTTTATGATTAGTAAGAAGACTATATTATGATAATCCTCAAATATATAGGAATAGATGTATAGTCTCTGGCTATGACGCACAATTGCCATGAAAACCAAAGCAGGAAATAGAGGTTACAGACATTTGCTTCGCTAGTGGCTCAGACGGTGAAGAACCTGCTTCCAACGCAGAAGACCTGTGTTCAATCCCTGGGTCGGAAAGTTCCCCTGGAGAAGAAAATGACAACCCACTCCGGTATTCTTGCCTGGAAAATCCCATGGATGGAGGAGCCTGGAGGGCTACAGTCCGTGGGGTTGCAAAGTGTCAGACATGTCTGAGACGAAGATGTACACTTGCCATGAAGACCAAAGCAGAAAACAGAGGTTATAGATACTATATCGTCCTGAAGCATGCCACCAAAATTCCTGGATAAATATTACAATAGATAGATGACCAGGGCAAATTGGATGCCTGAAGCAGGGCACCCAAAGCTGGTGTACTGGGACAACCCAGAAGGATGGGGTGAGGAGGGAGGTGGGAGGGGGCTTCAGGACGGGGGACACATGTGCACCCGTAGCCGATTCATGTCAATGTGTGGCAAAAACCACCACAATACTATAAAGTAATTAACTCCAATTAAAGTAATTAATTTAAGAAAAGGAAAGAGTAGATACATGTACTTGTGTCACTGACTTTGCTGGACACCTGACGTTGTTAATCAACTATGCTTCAATATCAAATAAAATTGTTTTTAAAAAAATCCCAGATTAGCTCAAACTTGTATTCTGATGGTGACGCCAGTCTCAGCATACATAAAATTTAAAATCACAGTCAGTGAATACACCTGTTTATAAGGATATATAAAAGTACACATAAAAACGTTCTGAGGGACACACACATGGATTCCAAGAAACCGAAAAGGAAGGGCAAAAAACCCCTGTAGAAAATAGGGAACGAATAGAACTTAAACCAGAAGGGCAGGAATAGTCAATGTCCATTCCTATGGACAGTGACATTCAAGTTACATGTTGGGGCAAAATTGGGGCAATTTTTTGCCCTACCTCAGGTTGGGGTAAAATTTAACTCGGAGAGTGTGAAGCACCAAAGAAATTGTAAAGCAGGGAGGTGTCCCCGTAGCGTTAGAGGACACACAGACTGATCACACCTCTTTGGGAAGACTTCTGAAAGCATCCATGGAATTGAAGATGTGGTCAGCGCTCCAGCCAGCTGTCTGCTCCACTGAAGCTCGCGCCATGAGTCCAGAGTGTGGACAAGGCTATTCATGGTAACTTGCTCTTAATAATGAAGACTTAGAAACTACCCACATTGGAATAGTTAATTCTAAAGTTCAATGAATAAACTGTAGTTGCAAGGATCAGTCTAATCAGTCTGAAGCTGAAGCGTCAGGAAAAGAAAGGACCTTCAGCATGGTGCTATTTGCCTACGTGTTAGAAATGAATAGCTTGATAAGTGGTAGGTAGATGATGGGTCCATGTAGGTAGGTGGGTAGATATAAACAGATGATAAATGAGATAAACAATTAGGATAGATGGATAGATATATGGAAGGAAAGAAACACGTTAGATATAGGCATGATGGATGGACAGAGGTAGGTAGCTAGGTTAGATAGGTAGGTCATAGATATATGGATAGACGTATTAGTCACTCAGTTCTGTCTGATTCGTTTGCAAGTCCAAGGACTGTAGCCTGGCAAGGCTCCTCCTCCCAGGCAACGATCCTGGAGCAACTGGCCATTTCCTTCTCCAGGGGATCTTCCTGACCCAGAGATTGAGCCCGGGTCTCCTGATAACACAGAGAGAGAGATAGAATGAAATGGATGCTGGATGCTGGGCAGACACCTAGAAGGAAAGGAAGAAAGATGAATGACTGGAGACACAGATACACAAAGGATGGACGGCCATGAGTAGGTAGGTAGATTTCACAGACAGATATAGATGAGAGAGGGGCAGACAGATACATAGATGGAAGGATGCATAGATAGATATCAATAGACAGATCCTAGGCACATGTGTGTTAGGATGATGAGAAAACTCGGAGAGCCACAACACTGTTGAAGCGTAATTGAGTTTGCTGGGAAGAGAAAGCGAGCAGGTACACAAGGGACTTAAAAATATCCCTCGCATGTGTCCTTATGGTTTACAAACCAGCATGAAGAAGACGTGATGGAACTACGGCACAATCATTCACCATCCTTCTTTCTTCCACGGGCTCCAGCCCATCCAGGAATCATTCCGGGCCCTCCCCCATGAGCTGCCAGGCTGCGTTCGACAGCATCAGACAGCTCACATTATCATTTCGAAACCATCTTTTTAGGACAGGTGGAAAATCGTAGACATCATTCTCCTCCTGTGACATAGTCTCTCCTACTTTTCCACGGCGATGAGAAATATCCAATTAATTTCCTATTTTCCTCTTTCATCCATTTCATGGTTGGTTTTTTTTTTTTTCTGTTTAAATGTCACTTTTATATATCAGCAAACACTCTATCAAGCACCGAATAGTCAAGTTTTTTCCATTGGAAAAATATAAAGGTTTTTTGGTTGTTTTTGTTTTTAAGGATTAAGGACCCGGGAAATCTTGGACATATGTTAGAACACACGGGCATACGCTCCTGCATTTAGATGAAGAGATTCAGTCATGGCAGTTGACTTGCACTGATTCCGTTCCCAGCATCAGTTACGAGAGCAAAGCATCAGTTAACTCTGGCTTGAACAAACCTGCATCCTTCTATCTGCTGTGTTTCTGTCCTTGCCAACTCTCTTTTTCTTTTCTGGTCACACTCAGATGTCCTAGCCTGGACTTTCTCTTCCTGTGTCTGAGTGGGGTTGTCCTGAGACAGCGGGTGGTAAACGTAACCAGGGTCTCATAAGTGTGCAAAGGGGTCACACAATTGGATGTCTCAGGGAGCACGTTTCGGGAGACAATACAAGATGTCCTGTGAGAAGGAGCATTGACATTCTGCCAGCTCATATGGGCACTTGTCAGGTCATTGTGGTTTGAAAAGAAAGAGTGTATGAGATTTGCTGCCGAGACGGCACAGAGATCCAACCAGCCCCTCCTAAAGGAAATCAACCCTGAATGTTCATTGGAAGGACTGATGCTGAAGCTGAAACTCCAATCCTTTGGACATCTGATATGAGAGCGAACTCACTGGAAAAGACCCTGATGCTGGGAGGGATTGGGGGTGGGAGGAGGAGGGGACGACAGAGGATGAGATGGTTGGATGGCATCGGCGACTCGATGGATATGAGTTTGAGCAAATTTTGGGAGCTGGTGATGGACAGGGAAGCCTGGAGTGCTGCAGTCCATGGGGTCACAGAGTCGGACACGACTGAGCGGCTGAAAAGCAACAGAAACCATTTAGATGCATCAAACAGACTCACATGAACATATGTGTGTATCTCTCTCTCTCTCTATATATATATATATATATATATCTCCTTTCTGGCTGTCTCTGAATCTGTGTGCATGCTTGCCTGCTAAATCATGTCTGATTCTTTTTGACTCCATGGACGGCAGCCTGCCAGGCCCTTCTGTCCATGGAATTTTCCAGGCAAGAACACTGGAGTGGGTTATCATTTCCTCCTCCAGAGGATCTTCCCGACCCAGGGATCAAGCCCACCTCTTGTGTGTCTCCTGCATTGGCAGGCAGATTCTTTACCACTAGCAACATACCTCTCTCTATATATACACACAATTATTATATAATTACAGTTTATATTACTGGATGTTAGCATATTGATCATTGTTACATTTTAATGTATTCAATCAGTTCAGTTCAGTCGCTCAGTCGTGTCCGACTCACTGCGACCCCATGAATCACAGCACGCCAGGCCTCCCTGTCCAACACCAACTCCCGGAGTTCACTCAAACTCATGTCCACAGAGTCGGTGATGCCATCCAGCCATCTCATTCTCTGTCGTCCCCGTCTCCTCCTGCCCCCAATTTATGTTACATTTATTATATAGCATATAACTGTGGTGCTGGAGAAGCCTCTTGAGAGTCCCTTGGACTGCAAGGAGATCCAACCAGTCCATTCTAAAGGAGATCGATCCTGGGTGTGCATTGGAAGGACTGATGCTAAAGCTGAAACTGCAATACTTTGGCCACCTCATGCGACGAGTTGACTCACTGGAAAAGACTCTGATGCTGGGAGGGATTGGGGGCGGGAGGAGACGGGGACGACCGAGAATGAGATGGCTGGATGGCATCACCAACTCTGTGGACATGAGTTTGAGTGAACTCTGGGAGTTGGTGATGGACAGGGAGGCCTGGCGTGCTGTGATTCATGGGGTTGCAAAGAGTTGGACACGACTGAGCAACTGAACTGAATGTATAATATGTTGTATATAAATTATGTTATATAATTTGTTGTATATTACATATATATTATGTTATATATATATTATATGCTATTATATATAATGCATGTTGTATATATGCTATATATAAATTATTATATATGTTATATAAAATTATGTTATAAATATAATATATAGTATGTATAACATATAATATATAATTGTGTATAGTTAATATAATAAATAATTATGTATCTATAATAACTCTATGGATATATTGATGAATAATATATTTGCACAGAATTATTTGGAATGTTTCACATCAGGCAGCTTTCTAAGCATGATATGTTTTAAACTTTAGAATTTAAACTCCACAACAGCCCTGAGCGGAAAGTCATGATTGCACTCATTTTTGCAATAAATCCTGTTGGCCAGACAGGTGTCCATATGTATATATATGCAACATGCAAACAAGACGTGCTGAGTGCAAGCAGTGCTTTGATTCTGGTTAGTATGGTCCAGAGATCCTGTCCCTGCCAGTAGGCACTGTGAAATCACCACTTATCCCCAAGAGCAAGATGGCACCTCAACAGAAGACAGAGATCCCCAAAAATCTGCCATGTCAAATTTAGCATTCAAGATTCATCATCATCCTGGGTTGGGAAGATTCCCCTGGAGAAGGCCCCGGCAACCCACTCCAATCTTCCGGCCTGGAGAATCCCATGGACAGAGGAGTCTGGCAGGGCTACAGTCCATGGAGTTGCACAGAGTCAGACATGAGTGAGCAGTTAAACAGCAAATTACTGCAACGCCTATTCTTGCTCTTGTGTGTATACAACCATAATCTCTTCTACATAATAGCCACGTGTGCACCTCAGAGCCAAAAGAGGCTGGCAAAAGATGCTCTGTAGATAATGTTTCTGTGGCTAGACATACAAACATTGCAAAGGAAAAGTTTGGTATGCATCTGAGTTACCCGCCCAAGGAGTCACTAACAGCCTTGTATCTATTTAAGTCGCTCCTGTAGGGAATGTTCTTTATGTATTGAAATATTTTAAGCCCCTTTATCACCGTCATTAGCGTCCGAGGCTATACTCGTCATCGTTGGCCAAGTAATGAGAAATCTTTTGCTAGCTCCCCAAGGGCTGTGTGCTCATCTCAGAATGTCCTGTGCTCCTAATGCCTTTCTGAAGGACGCTTCCAAGTGGAGATGGGGAACAGGGGCTCTGGCGGTCAGAAAGCCCGTGTCTTCAGGTGGAGACATCCCCGCCCATCTCAGATCAGACTGCCGTACATAAAGCTCAGAAGAACAAGACTTCTAACTTTGGTTCCTGAAACCAGAGGAAATACCAATGTCCCTCTGCAGGATAACTGCACTTACACTCACCTCTGACTTGTGTATGAGCGATTGCAAGATGGAAAAACAGGAAGCGATATCCTTGATGTGTTCCGACGGGGAGACTCTGACCAAGAAGCTTCGCTAGACAGGAAAGGTTGTGTTGCGACTTGAAAGGTGACCCTGAGTAGCTTAAATGAAAGCTGGAGGAACTTCCCTGGTGGTCCAATGGTTAAGACGTCACCTTCCAATGCAGAGGCTGTGGGTTTGATCCCCGCTCAGGAAACTAAGATGCCACAGGCTTCCTGGCCAAAAGACCAGAACTTTAAAACACAAGGAATATTGTAACAAATTCAGTAAAGACTTTAAAAATTATTTAAATCGAAACATCCTTTTAAAAAAATTAAATAATACTGTTGCTCAGGAGGTGATTCCTAATAGGTGCCACTCCAAAACTGTCCTGTTAAATTGAGATACCTAATGGCTTGTTAGGTTTCCTTGGTGGCTCAGGCAGTAAAGAATCTGCCTGCCAATGCAGGAGACCTGTGTTTGATCCCTGAATTGAGAAGATCCCCCTGGAGAAGCCCATGGACAGAGGAGCCTGGTGGGCTACAGTCCATGGGTTTGCAAAGCATCAGACGTGAATGAGTGAACAACACTTTCACTTGCAGTGGTTTATTTTGCAGGCCATAATTGTGTATGTTTGAAAGTGAAAGTGAAGTCACTCAGTCGTGTCCTACTCTTTGCAACCCCATGGACTGTAGCCCACAAGACTCCTCCATCCATGGAATTTTCTAAGCAAGGGTATTGGAGTGGGTTGCCATTCCCTTCTCGAGGGGATCTTCCCAACCCAGGGATCGAACCTGGGTCTCCCACGTTACAGGTAATCGCCGTCTGAGCCACCAGGGAATCCTGGTGCATATTTAAGTTCATGATTTCTCGATCTTTCACCTATATCTTATGTGTAAGATAAGGATTTCTTTTTAAGATTTATTGGCATGCTTTCAAATCCTGGGGTTCATTTTGTATACGAATTTTCCCAGCTTATAAATCCTCATACTTAGCTAGAGTTGATGCTGAGAGTAATGCTTTCTCAATGAGAAGTCGAACTGGATTTATTAGCAGGTTTTGTAAATCAAGTGCAAAATATATAGTTTAAACTCCTAAAGCACAGATTTATGTATCCTTGCAATAAATTGTGAGTATGATTATCCATAAAGTCCTGTTTTTTTTTCCCCCACCACTAATCCAGTCAACTGCTGGGTAGATACGGCTGGTCTTTAAATCCATTCCATATCCATAATTAGAACTCATTATTTCAGTAAATATCTGTCGATTTATGGTTATCCTAAATGCATTCATTTGGAGAGGTTTTGGAAGCCTGCCCGCATATTAACAGTCACGGAGGATAACTAAGGCAATCAGCGTGAGAACGCTTGAAAAATGCGCCATAATAATACCGAGTCCCCGACGTAAAGGATAAAGCGGAATTTAAAACAGCTCGGCTTCTCCTTTCAAAAAGGCGGCCTTTAGTAATTATTATTAGGAGGGAGTCATTCAACTTGATCATTGTATCACGTTCGCTAATGGGCTTAACGCTGGTCTGCCTGCCTCTTTATTTCCTTCTGACACAAGGAGACAGGCAGAGTGCCTCTCATGCCTTTTGCAGCCAAATGGATGAAACCAAGGCTCTGCTGCTCAAGGCATTCCCCAAGGTCACCGAGATGGTCTTCTTGCTGCAAGGCCTGACCTCCAGCGCTCACAAGGCTCTCATCTCCTCATATTTTATTGTAGCTGGTCACCCAGTTAGTGGCGTCCGACTCTTTGCGACCCCGTGGACTGCAGCACGCCAGGCCTCCCTGTCCATCACCAGCACCCAAAGCTGGCTTAAACTCATGTCCACTGAGTCGGCGATGCCATCCAGCCATCTCATCCTCGGTCGTCCCCTTCTCCTCCCGCCTTCACTCTTTCCCAGCATCAGGGTCTTTTCAAGTGAGTCAGCTCTTCGCATCAGGTGGGCAAAGTATTGGAGTTTCTGCTTCAATATCAGTCCTTCCAATGAATACCCAGGACTAATCTCTTTTAGGATGGACTGGTTGGTTCTCCTTGCAGTCCAAGGGACTCTCAGGAGTCTTTTCCAGCACCACGGTTCAAAAGCATCAGTTCCTTGGCTCTCAGCCTTCTTTATATTCTAACTCTCACACACACATGCTTTAGGGTGGGCCTGAATGGTCACTGCTGGAGAAAACACTCTCTAGGACAATCCAATCTCCTTTCAAAGTCTCCACACACAAGAATCCCTGCTGTAGGTGAAAACTCTGGAATTCCATTCATTTGTACCCCCCTGCATCATCCTGGGAAGAAAAAGCGTGTGAAGAGTGCACACCGGCCGCACAAACCCCTGGTACAGTCAGCCCTACATGTCATGTCTCGGTCAGGATCCACTTATTGGCATCGACAGGAATGAACAGAGGTGCCGGGGGAGCAGTCCCGTGAGCCTGGCAGCCGGGGAGCTGGTTCGATCGCCTGTCACACAGTCGCTGGGAAGAAATATGGATTTAATTTTCCAGAAGGGATTAAAGACTTCGTTAATATTGTGAAACATTAAGGTGACGTTTTAAAATTTTAATCAATGATTAATGCCATTATGGGAAAGCCACGCGCCAGGGGACTGTCGGAGAAACGGCGTTCGATATTCTTTGTAAATGACTCACTGTTCAAAAAAGAGAGGAGAGGAGGAAAGGAATTGGAGTTCAGGAGTGTGAGTTCAGAGGGATGTGAACAAGGTGACTATAGAGTTTCATCATTTTACCAGGAATCTCGACAGACATAGGGAACATTAAAAACAAGTATATAATTCATATATTTTAGTATTTTTTTAAAATTACTGGTTGAAAAATAAATTTTATTGAATTGGTAGCTATACATTAGTGCTCTTAAAAGGAATTTCTACTGGCACACATATTAAAAAAATATTTCTAAGCAGAGTGAAGTATTTTTATTTTTTTTATTTCTAAGCAGAGAGTGGGCTTCCCTTGTAGCTCAGTCGGTAAAGAATCTACCTGCAGTGCAGGAGACCTGGGTTCGATCCCTGGGTTGGGAAGATCCTCTGGAGAAGGAAATGGCTAACCGACTCCAGTGTCATTGCCTGGAAAATGTCATGAACAGAGGAGCCTGGTGGGCTGCAGTCCATGGGGTCGCAAACAGTGGGGCACGACTGAGCGACTAACACTTAAACAGACAGTAATTCTAAGGGTTCTCATCACAAGGAAAGTTCTCATATGTTTGTATATATGTGTGTGCATGGCCAGTCACTCAGTCCTCTCTGAGTCTTTGCGACCCCACGGACTGTAGCCCACCAGGCTCCTCTGTCCATGGGATTCTCCAGGCAAGAATACTGGAGTGAGTTGACATTCCCTTCTCCAGGGAGTCTGGCTCCCTGCTTGGCAGGCAGATTCTATACCACTGAGCCACCTGGGAGTTCCTTACATTCTTGCTCTGTACAAAATGGTGTATTCTCCCTCTTCAGTTGCCATAATAAAATACCCTCGACAGGGTGCCTTAAATAATATAAACTTCTTTTTTTTTTCTATAAAATGGTGTATTCTCCCTCTTCTGTTGCCATAATAAAATACCCTAGACAGGGTGCCTTAAATAATATAAACTTCTTTTTTTTCTTTTCCTCACTAGTCCTGGAGGCTGAAATGTGAGATGCAGGTGTGAGCAGGCCTGGTTTCTCCAGAGGCCTCTCTCCTGGATGTGTAGATGGCCGTCTGCTCCTTATGTCTTCACGTGGTCGTCCCTGTGTATGTGTGACGTGAACTTCTCTCCTTATAAGGTTCCCAGTCCTGTGGGATCAGGGCCTACCGTAGTGACCTAATTTTACCTTGGTGGCCCTATCTGCACTTAGAGTTATATGAGGGATATGGGATTTCAACACGTGAATTTTGATTGCATACTGTTCAATCCGACACGTGGAAATGCTGCATTGCTACCATGCTGAATGCAGCTGCTAAGTCTGGGCAAAGACTTGAGAGACCCTCACCCTGAGCTGGACAGCATATATCGATCACAACGGCCAAACACAAATACACAGCAGTGGATTTGCACTACAGCATCTCTTGCAGGAAATGGCAACCCACTCCACTTTTCTTGCCTGGAGAATCCCATGGATGGAGGAGCCTGGTGGGCTACAGTCCATGGGGTCGCAAAGAGTCAGACATGACTGAGCGACTTCACTTACCTTACTTACCTATTCCTTGGACAGGAAGTAGAACTAACTTGTCCATCCTAAAGGAAATCAACCCTGCATATTCACTGAAAAGACTGATGCTAAAGCTGAAGCTCCAAAACTTTGGCCCCCTGCTGCGAGGAGCCAGCTCATTGGAAGAGACCCTGATGCTGGGAAAGATGGAAGGCAGGAGGAGAAGGGGACAACAGAGGACGATATGGTCGGATGCCATCACTGGCTCAATGGACATGAATTTGAGCAAATTTATGGACATGGTGCAGGACAGGGAAGCCTGGCGTGCTGCAGTCCATGGGATCACAAAGAGTCGGACACGACTGAGCCATTGAACAGAACATTAGTGGCAAAGCTGCCATCACAGAGCATCACATAACTATTGATGGTCAGTGAGACAGTACTATGGAGCCTTCTTTTCCAGCACACATTTGCCATATTTCTTGACCAGTAATGTCCTGTTTCTCCCCTGAAACTTGCCCTGATGGTTTATTTTGGGTCCTGGCACCAGTTGTGGCTCCATTGGTATATAAGCCAGTACCACTGGCCACCATCATCAGAGACCAGACACAGTCCAGAGGACCAGCTTCTTCTGCCCCAACTCCAGTTGCGTGTTCGGTCACCCCCTGCATCCTGCCTTTCACATGAGATGCTCATGACTTTGCACCCAGGAAGGGCTGGGGAAGGAGGCTGTACAGCTTGCACCTCAGACGTAACCATATGTTTAAGCAGGAACCCTGGAGACCACTGGTGTTTTGCACACAACAGCAGAGAAAAGTCACTGCAGAATCCAAGAACTTAAGGGTGGTGCTCAGATCCACATGCGTGAGCTCATTTTAATGCAGCCATGGGCGGTATTTGGCATGCATGAGTATGAAGTCCCTTTAGTCGTATCCGACTCTTTGAAACCCCATGGACTGTAGCCCACCAGACTTCCCTGTCCTTGGGATTTCCCAGGCAAGAATACTGGAGTGAGTTGCCATTTCCACCTCCAGGAAGTCTTTCTGACTCAGGGATTGTTCTGCATCGGCAGGTGGGTTCTTTACCACTAGCACTATCTGGGAAGACCAATGTTTGGCATTGTTTACTGGAAAAAAAATGCCTGTGAGGGATGCTATGTTGAGAAGGATGCTGAGGGATCAGCAGAATAATGCAGGTTTCGAACACGCACAATGTCCCGTGCAAACCACAAAGAATGGTTACCAAACAGAAAATGGATCGAAAGAAAGTAGTCTGCAGCGTCATGGAATACCCAGGATCAGTGGTTTTTTCCTTTTGATGGAATAGATAGTATGTCAGATTTCAGAATTTGCTGAAAACTTGCCAACCAATAGCTCCTGAAGAAGAATGATCCTACACTCAACGTTTTGCCTAGAATTGCAGAGTCAGCGGTGATTCTGAATTCTGTCCATAGAGTCTTTAGAACAGTAACTCTTCGGTGATCATTGTGGGATTTTGTTGTTATTACAGTTATTATCATAATTTAGTGTCACTGCTCTCATGTAGTAGGTAGCAGCCAGGAATGATAAAAAAAAAACAAAAAAACTCAGCAGTGTCCTTAACACTGAAACAAACATAATTTTAAAACAGCAAAAAGAGTTGTACCATTTCCCATCAGTTCAGTCGCTCAGTCGTGTCTGACTCTGCGACCTCATGGACTGCAGCACGCCAGGCCTCCCTGTCCATCACCAACTCCCAAGAGTTTACTCAAACTCATGTCCATCGAGTCGGTGATGCCATTCAACCATCTCATCCTCTGTCGTCCCCTTCTCCTCCAGCCTTCAATCTTTCCCAGCATCAGGGTCTTTCCCAAGAAGTCAATTCTTCGCATCAGGTGGCCAGAGGATTGGAGTTTCAGCTTCAGCATCAGTCCTTCCAATGAATATTCAGGACTGATTTCCTTTAGGATGGACTGGTTGGACCTCCTTGTAGTCCAAGGGACTCTCAAGAGTCTTCTCCAACACCACAGTTCAAAAGCATCAATTCTTCAGTGCTCAGCTTTCTTTATGGTCCAACTCTCACATCCAAACGTGACCATTTCCCATACAACTTTGAAATATCCCACCAAGTGTTCGTTTACGTTTAAAAAAAAAAATTCTCCGTAATTATCTGAACCTAGAACCTAATTTCATTTTACATCTGAACTGAAGGAGTACTTTTTCTTTTGCACAGTTATAATAGGCACTGAATTTTCCAGGAACACAGCTGCCAAGTAATTAGAGGGAAAATTGTAGTTTATTTGTTTGGAAACTTACCAAGAGCTGTTAGCAATTTTAGAAGAATTCCAACACTGCTCCTGGTATTTGAGTCACTTGCATGAGCAATTCATCCCCTAATGCTTTGGCCCACTTCACTGTAACCTGTGGTGAAAATATATCTTGTATTATTTCATATTACTTTCCATTTGTTTCTTGTCTGTACTGTAATTAAGTAATTCATTATTACTATTATTAATGTAATAAGTAAGAGTGCTGGTTTCATATTTCATCATTTATGAGCTTTATGATCTTGGGCAATTTTTTAAATTTTGTCCCTCAGTTTCCCAATTTACAGAACAGTTATAAAAATAGCTACCATCTTAGAACTTTTGAGAATTGAGTCACTTGTTTTGTGTGTAAAATATTTGTGCCTGAAACCATATAAAGTTAGCTATCATGATTACCATCGTTGTTGGTTATTAATATGCATTAAAATATCAGTGTGAGCGTAAGAGATGTTTCAAATCTTTGTTAGGTAGCAATATATAATCAATATATAAAATACCTTTGCATGCATAGGATATTTGTGTCTCTTAGAATGTTAGTTTCCAGTCGTGTCTGACTCTTTGGAACTCCATATAGACTCTAGCCTGCCAGTCTTCTCTGACCATGGGGTTTTTCCTGACAAGGACATTACAGTGGGGTTTCCTTACCTTCTTCAGGGGATCTTTCCAACCCTTGGATTGAGCCAAGTCTCCCACATTGCAGGCAAATTCCTGTCTGAGCCATTGTGTCTCTTAATTAAGGTTTAGAACCATTGTTCCTAAAATTTTGGCAAATCCATATTCAGAGGTTTAGGAAAATTGTCTATTAACGAGAAGTTTAATTTTAAGTTCTACCTTTGGAAAGACAGGCAGGCTTTACTCCACTTTCCTGAAATTTGTTTTGTTCTTGGCATCATTGACACATTCCTCCCACCTAGAAAGGAAATCCTAATTTTAAGTATGATTGCTTCCCTTGTGGCTCAGCTGGTAAAGAATCTGCCTGCAATGCGGGAGACCTGGGTTCGATCCCTGGGTTGGGAAGATCCCCTGGAGAAGGGAAAGGCTACCCACTCCAGTATTCTGGCCTGGAGAATTCCATGGACTATCCATGGAATTGCAAAGAGTCAGACACGACTGAGTGACTTTCATTTCATTTCATTGCAATCAATTAAACATTCCTCCTTGCACTCGGGACATGGATCCATTTCCCTGTCATGCACTAAGCACTGATTGAAAAGGTGGTGATTTCTAGTGATGCCTTTCGCCTCCAGTATCAAAAACCAGTTTTGCTCCAACAAAAGGAATTTCCTGGAGTCCCCTGGAAACAATGGCCACTCCACTTTTCTTTCCTGGGGGCTATTCAGAAAGTGAGACTTCCTGTCTGCTTGCCTCGCTGGCGTTTGCAAGCTCTCCCATCAACAGAGTGTTAAGATCAATCCTTTTCTCTTTCTATGCTCTCCCAGGGTCCCCAGTGCCTCCAACCCACCAAATGGCGATATTTCATCACGCTGGTGCTGCACAGACTTTCTTTCTGAGAAGCAAATATGATCTTTGATTTCTGCTGGTTAAATTTGGCCACCTTGAGAGCCAAGAGATTCTGAGAAATGGCATGGATTTAATAACTTCTTGTTAAAAAAAAACCAAGTCAAATCATGCTAAATTTTCTTGGCTCTGTCTTAGGGAATAGAACTGTTAGGGTTCACATGGAATTTTATTAGTTGTGTGTATTCCCCTTTCTGCAAGAATACAGGTTGCTTCCAATTTTGTTTTTCTTTTTTTTCTTAAACTTCGGCTCTCACCAGCTTAACTAGTGCCTATTTGCCTTTTCTCCGCCCTAAAATTAGTCTTCCTTAGAATCCAGAAGTTGTAATATAGGACGTGCATACTGCTCTGTGTTTCACAATCCTTGCGTGCAGGTGTTCTAAGTCGCTTCAGTCGGGTCTGACTCTTTTGCCACCCCGTGGACGGCAACTCAACCAGGCTCCTCTGTCCATGGGATTCTGCAGGCAAGAATACTGGAGTGAGTTGCCACGCCCTTCTCCGAGGGATTGTCCCCCCCAGGGATCAAACTCTCATCTCTTGTATCTCCTGCATTGGCAGGTGGGTTCTTTACCACTAGATCCACCTGGGAAGCCAACACTGCTCCTGGTATTTGAGTCACTTCACGGTCTGCAAGGTAAGTAGATCCACTCTCTTTCAGTACCAAATTACAAATCACAAAGGAAATAATTCCACCGTATCTCTCACCCAAGTTCCCATCAAACCAATTCTGAACACTTAACTTCATGGGGAATATTTTTTTTTTAATAATTTGAGCATTTTATTTTATTCTGGAATATAGCCAGTTAACAGTGTTGTGATAGTTTCTTGTGGACAGCAAAGGGACTCAGCCATACATATTTGTGTATCCATGCTCCCCCAAACTCCCCTGCCATCCAGGCTTCACAGAACATTAAGCAGAGCTCCCTGTGCTGTCCAGCAGGTCCTTGCTGGTTCTCCATGTTAAATACAGCAGTGTGTCCATGTCCATCCCAGACTCCTTGTCTATCCCTTCCCCCATCCTTCCCCCTGGTGACCATAAGGTTACTACAGAGGATTGAGCAGAGTTCCCTGTGCTGTCCAGCAGGTCCTTGCTGGTTCTCCATGTTAAATACAGCAGTGTGTCCATGTCCATCCCAAACTCCCTAACTATCCCTTCCCCCATCCTTCCCCCTGGGAACCATAAGGTTATTACAAAGTATTCAGCAGGGTTCCCTGTGCTGTCCAGCAGGTCCTTGCTGGTTCTCCATGTTAAATACAGCAGTGTATCCTTGTCCATACCAGACTCCCTAAGAATCCCTTCCCCCAGCAACTGTTACCTCATATTTGTGTATCCCTGTTCCCCCAAACTCCCCTGCCATCCAGGCTTCACAGAACATTGAGCAGAGTTCCCCGTGCTGTCCAGCAGGTCCTTTCTGGTTTTCCATGTTAAACACAACAGTGTGTCCATGTCCATCCCAAACTCCCAAACTATCCCTTCCCCAATCCTTCCCCCTGGGAACCATAAGGTTATTACAGAGGATTGAGCAGAGTTCCCTGTGCTGTCCAGCAGGTCCTTGTTGATTATCCACTTTAGATGTACCAGTGTATAAATATCCATCCCAAACTCCCTGACTATCCCTTCCCCCATCCTTCCCCCTGGGAACCATAAATTCCTTCTCTAAGCTTGTGAGTCTGTTGCTGTTTCATGAAGAAATTCATTTCAGTCATTTCTTTAGGATCCACGTATAAGTAATTTCCTATGGTATTTGTCTTTCTTCAACTTGGTATGATCATCTCTAGGTCCATCCATGTTGTTGCAAATGCCATTATTTCACTATTTTAAATTGCTGAGTGATTTTCCTTAAGGGGGGACTAACTGAAGGAGAGTTATCTCGTACCCTTTAGATTTCTTAAACATCAAGATATTTGTTGTCCTCCATTTATCTGGACACTGTTTTCCTGGGTGGCACCAAACGGCAGTGAAATCTGGCCTGGATATTGTGTCATCTGCTTCTGTTGAAAATACAGCACGTGGAGACATGAAGTACATGCTGGATGAGCTCATGGCCTTGGACAGAAAAATAGACCTAAGATCTGGGCGCATGGAGAGTCCCTCCTCCTCCCCCATGCTCATGCGAACCGGCGGATCTACTCTGAACCCAGTGGTCTGCAACCCTAGCAGGCAGTATCCTGACTACTTCAAGAAACGACTCCATGTTCTCCATTGCCAGAAAAAGAGATGGTTAAGGGAACATTAGCTCTCATTGGGCTTCCCTGCTAGCCCAGCTGGTAAAGAATCCACCTGCCATGCACGATACCCTGGTTCAATCCCTGGGTTGGGGAAGATCTCCTGGAGAAGGGATAGGCTACCCACTCCAGTATTCTTGGGCTTCCCTGGTGGCTCCGCTAGTAAAGAATCCACCTGCCATGCAGGATACCCCGGTTTGATCCCTGGGTTGGGAAGATCCCCTGGAGAAGGGAAAGGCTACCCACTCCAGTATTCTGGCCTGGAGAATCCCATGGACTGTAGGGTCTCAAAGAGTCAGACACGACTGAGCGATTTTCACTTCACCTCACTAGCTCTCATCTGCTTTAAAAAGACCATTCTTAAAGCACGCCTTATATGATTCTTCTATTAAGTATAATGAACACTAGGATAGGCACTTGGGGATGAATGTACCGTTTATTAAAATCTTTGTTACAATTAAAACTAATTGGGTGGATGATGCAAATGCCCATAAAACAAGGAATAAAAGTCTGAGTATTTACCTGTTCTTTTGTGGCAATTACAATAAGTGCTTCTGAGTATTATTGGAGTCAGAGACACACCGATTGGTAAAAAGCCTCATAAACAAGGATGGACTTGCATAATTATTTGAATTTATCTCAGATGTGAAGCTCCAACACTTTGGCCACCTGATACAAAGAGCCATCTCATTGGAAAAGACCCTGATGCTGGGAAAGATTGAAAGCAGGAGGAGAAGGGGACGACAGAGGATGAGATGGTTGGATGGCATCACTGACTCGATGGACGTGAGTTTAAGCAAGCTCCGGGAGTTGGTGAAGGTCACGGAAGCCTGGCGTGCTTCAGTCCATGGGGTTGCAAAGAGTCAGATACGACTGAGTGACTGAACAACAAATTTCCAAAGGAAAGAGGAAGGAAGTTGAAAAGGATACAATCAGCAAAGGCATTGAGATTTAGAAGAGAATGTTTCGAGAGACCTTGTCTAAGTCAGACTGATGGAAAAAAGAGCTTGTTTACTGGCCAGCAGTCAACTTGAGTTTCTCCAGATAGACTGGTGAAAAAATAAAAGACCTAGAAATTCTGAAATTTAGACTCACAATTGGACAATGAAAGTGAAGTGAAAGTTGCTCAGTCGTGTCCGACTCTTTGTCACTCTGTGGACTATACAGTCCATGGAATTCTCCAGGCCAGTATACTGGAGTGGGTAGCCTCTCCCTTCTCCAGGGGATCTTCCCAACCCAGGGATCGAACCCAGGTCTCCCGCATTGCAGGTGGATTCTTTACCAGCTGAGCCACCAGGTAAGCCCATAATTGGACAACGGAAGACCATAATGAGGTTTGGAGCAGAGACCTGGAATATAAAGAAAACACTTCAGTACAATTAAACTGGTGGAAGTCCTTGCCGATGGACAAAAAACAAGAAAAAGCCTGCAGTCAGCGAAAATCATCAGGAGGCTGCTGGCATCATTCAGTCAAGAAGGTGAGCTGGAGAACTAAAGGCCGGCTGCTCGGACAGGGAGAAGTGTAGTCTTTTCGTCCCCACCAGTATGGCAGGCTGCTTATGCCAAAGCCACATTTCCACCGAAGAAAGGCATTGGAATTCTGAAGAAGGGGGTAACAGACACTCTTTTGGAATACATAAGCAGGAGGGCTTCCCTGGTGGCTTAGTGGTAGAGAATCCACCTACCAATGCAGGAGGCTTGCGTTCGGTCCCTGGTCCGGGATGACCCCACAAGGTATGAAATAATAAGGCCACGCACCACAGTGAACAGTAGCCCCCACAGGGTTCTGATTTTACCACGATCCTTCTGTGCCTACTTGCCCTCCCCATGTGTGATAGATTCTTCCAGAAATGAGTGTGGCATCCTTCCTACCTGCCCTGGAAACAGCAGATGCTCCTATCTGTCATAACACTGTCACCTTCCGACTTCCAGGAACGTGTCCTGGGTCTGGAATCTCGGAATACCCGAGGGCCAGGAACTAGGTTTCTCAAATACCACGCTTTTGTCAAAGTCAGTCCTCAAACTTTCCAAGAGTGATCGATACTTACCCTATACCTCCTTAATGACCTTTTTTGTTTTGGTTTGTTTTTCCATTTTATACTGAATCAGTAGAAGGAGATCAATCTTCTGTTACCCTATCACCTTTCCCAGGGAAAAATTGATGCAGAGACACTTGGATGTTGCGGAGGTCATGGATCTCAGATCTTGAGCATCGCAGACGTAAATTTTGGCTTGTGATTCTCGAATGTCAAAAGGCCTTGAAATCATAGTCTTTGCTGTTTAGAGTGCATTGAAGATTTGAGACTCCTCTCAGGTATGTTTCAGGGTGCTCGTGGAGTGTTTGAAAGCTTAACTCTTGCAAAACTTGATGTAGGTAGTAAGAGGCAATGCAGAGCTTAATTTTGTTTTATTTTCTCAGGCACTCCCTTCCCCTCACCGAAAGTGTCAGTCATTCAGTCCTGTCCGAGTTTTTGCCAACCCATGGACTGTAACCTGCCACGCTTATCTGTCCATGGGATTCTCCAGGCACAAATACTGGAGTGGGTTGACATTTTCTTCTCCAGGGGATCTTCCCGACCCAGGGATTGAACCCTGGTCTTCCTCATGACAGGCAGATTATTTACCATCTGAGCCTCCAGGGAAGCACACATTGTTTTATTTAAGGGTAATGAAACCTGTTTTAGGTCAAGACACGCAGAGCACTTTCCCCAAAGAGGAAATGCCATGGAGGTTGATGTGCAGAGTCAGTGGTTTTTAGGTGAGTTAGGACTGGACTGATTAAAAAGCTTGAAAACTGGCAGGTAAAATTCTGCTAAGGTATATAAAAATTTCTTTATAATAGATTAGATGAGAAAAAACATGGTACAAATTAATGTATGTAGAAAAGTAGCTTTTGTGTTGGAAACAGGTTAAAGGGATTATATATTCATTTTTGTTTGCATAAAGAAAACACTGGATGGTTGCATACGAATCTTATTGGGAGAAAACAGAAGTTTGAGCATGAAATATCCATAGGCACATTTCATATCATTTTTGAATTTTGAATTATATGGATAGCTCACTCATTTTAACATTAAGTGAAATTTTAAAAGTGGTATATAAAAGTGGCCTTCGCAGGTGGCGCTGGTGGTAAAGAACCCAACTGCCAATGCAGGAGGTGTAAGAGACGTGGGTTCGATCCCTGGGTGGGGAAGATCCCCTGGAGGAGGCAATGGCAACCCACTCCAGTTTTCTTGCCTGGAGAATCCCATGGACAGAGGAGCCTGGCGGGCTACACAGTCCACGGGGTTGCAAAGAGTCAGACATGACTGAAGCGACTTAGCATGCACACACCTATGTAAGGGTGATTAGAAAAAGAGGTAAGTTAAAATTTTAATTCCTAGATTTCTAGTAGACATCCACTACTCAGAACATAATTCTGACCAAGATGGGAAAGAATTGATGTAAAACAGTTCAAATTTGGAGGTGAGAACAACTCAAAGACTTTACTCAGTCACTCGTGTTCATTCAAGGGGAAACTGTGATCGTTTCCACTCAATTTTAGGCAAATAATGTATTGATACACACACGCTTCCGTAGTTTGAGCAAACTTGCTTCACAGCAAAGTTTTCAAGCAGACAAGATATTCTCAAAAACGAAATTTTCTCCTGTGATCCCAGTCTTGTATCTGTGGACCAAGGAGGTTTCTGACTTTGGGATGTTCAAATCATATGTTCACTTTCTCTGACAAGCCCTTGAGGGAAAAAACAACGGAGACCTGGAACAGAAGTTGGGTGTCAAGAAAACGCAGTTTTAGAAAAATTTTGCTGTCACATTAAGTGCTGAATACAACGGAGAGCATTCATAAAACTGTCGTTCTAGCAGCGTACCAACATCACCTGTATCTACCATTTTCCGGGAAATTCTGAATAGTCTCTTTTTTAAATTTTTTTTAAATTTATTTTTGGCTGCACTAGTTTCAGCGAGGAAGGACTGCTCTCTGCTTTCAGTGAGTAGGGTTCCACTGCAGCAGCTTCTCTTGTTTCAGAGCACAGTCTCCAGTGCGTGCGGGCTTCAGTACTTTCGGCACACGGGCTCACTTCTTGTGGCTCCTGGGGGCTAGAGCACAGACTCAGTAGTTGTGGCTCAGGGGCTTAGTCGTTCTGAGGCATGTGGGATCTTCCCAGACCAGGGATAGGAGCCCTGTCTCCTGCATCGGCAAGCAGACTCTCTAGTAGAGTCAACAGGGAAACCACAGGCAGTGTCTTGATGGAATGACTTTCACGGCTACAACCCAAGATGCTTGCCTACACATTGGCCTTCCCTCCCCCTCCCCAATACAAAGCCAGCATCTTTGCAAAACAACACCTGAGAGAGTCCCTAGGGATCCCTTCGTGAAGTCATATTCTAGGGTTGAAGAGTTCTCTATAACATCAGAACATGACTTCATGGATTTGAAGTGTTCTCTCTCTAATATTATGACTTCCCTTGTGGCTCAGATGGTAAAGAATCTGCCTGCTACCCAGGAGACCCGAGTTTGATCCCTAGGTTGGGAGGTTCCCTGGAGAAGGGAATGGCAACCCACTCTAGTATTCTTGCCTGGGAAATCCCATGGACAGAGGCGCCTAGTTGCCTACAGTCCATGTGGTCGCAAAGTCAGACAGGACTGAGAGACTAACACACAATAAAACATTTAAAGATGCAGTCTGAGATACTGATCTTTCTGCCCCTCAACACTGCGGCAACCCTTGTTATTTATCGAAGATGCTACGGGTTGGCTGTGCTGAGTATGACAGTAACTAAAGGTTAGGTGCACCTGAGGGTTATTGAATTTATGATAGATCAGCCTGGGTATGAAAACTAGGAATGCATTTTGGAATTCATATACATGGGCATCCAGTGTGAGTGGGGGTAAGTGGTTGAGGGTGTTTTGCCAAAAGTTTTACTTTCATTTTTAGATTTGAAGGATTTGTTAACAAAAGATACCACTCGTTACACACAAGTAAGCAATTTCAATTTTTGATTGAAGATTCTTTGACTTAATTTCAGTATACAGGCATTAAAAGAAAAGAGAGAGAAGCACTAGAAATACCAAGCCACGATTCTTGCCTGGAGAATCCCATGGACAGAGGAGCCTGGCAGGTTACAGTCCATAGGGTCGAAAAGAAGTGGATACAGCTAAAGAGGTTTAGAATGCATGCACAAAGGCATACACATCACCTAGTTGGGCTGACAACCTGCGTGCAGCCATGAACGGCAATGGGAAGTCCAATATAACAGCGATCTTGGGAAAATGTCCCAAGCGGTGCATCTACCCTGTGGGTGAGACCTCAAATTGCAGTTTAAGCGACTCCCGCTTGTAATCCCAGGGTGCAAACTGCTGCCATCACCAGTATGTGACAGAAATTCATCTCTGGTTGTCCTAACTTTTACAATGCTGTTTGTTTCACCTTGGGAATCATAAGAGTTCTTAGACCCTTGGGGGACTGGCCAGACCTCCAGGGGCTCAAGAATTCTGAGACCCACTCGCTTTCTTATCCATACTGCCGCCTGACTTGCTGTGCTTGGGGGAGGGCATGCAATCTGAGCCGTGTCCAGGCAGATCAGAGGCCTCCTCTCCTGCTTCTGAAGCCTGTGCAAGACTTCTTCCACTTTAATTTCCCTAACAGAGGGCAGAAAGAGGTTGGTGATGGGGGAGACGATAGCCCAGGACCATTGATTTGTGTCTTGCTTACCGGATGAGCCAGAGATGTTCAGGCAATGACCCCCACTGGCTGAAGTTGCCTTCCTTGTCTTCCAGGTCAGTATGCTCCTTAGCATAGCTGCGTCTCCCTTCTTCTGATGGCAAATATAGGATTAATGAATATTTGGCTTTCCATTCGGAAAATGCCAAAGCACATCTCCAATCTGTGAAAAAATACATATCTTATTCCAACGATGTATTATGACAGTCTTTCTTCTAGTTTTATAAGCAACTGCCATCATTGGCAGTTGTCAAAATATTGGAACCCAGATATTACTGGAATGTTTCACTTGAAAAGAATCAGTGATTCTGTGTTTGTCATATTATGCGGTGTACAGTATTACGCTAGCCTAGCTGTGGAGTCAGTCACTCTCTTTGATGTCCTTTCACATTTGCTTATGTTTTGTACATGTCTTTCTTCTCTACTTTTCCTAGAGAATGAGTGATAATACATCATTCCAACTTTATTTGTTAAACTATGACTTTCTCTCCCTAGGTAAGCCAGGCCATTGCAGACTCATAATCTCATGTTAGTCTAAGACACTTGTTCTTTTCTTTCCATTTTGAATAAAAAATGAATTTGATTGTTTCAAGCATTTGTAACCTACTAGCTTCAGTAATGTGAGAGATTTTACTGACTCTGAAATGAAAAAAACAATTCACAACCATGCTATCAAAGAATTTGGTATTTGAGACTGTGTGACTTCTACTCCCGTTAAAATTCTTTGTAATATGCATTGAAAACCCACAGTGTCGTTACAAATATTTAAATGTAAATATACGCATTTCATGTTATGTGACTATTATATTAAATTCCAAAACAAAGATTTTACATTTTATCTGCTGCTGCTGCTGCTAAGTCACTCAGTTGTGTCAGACTCTGTGCGACCCCATAGACGGCAGCCCATCAGACTCCTCTGTCTCTGGGATTCTCCAGGCAAGAGTACTGGAGTGGGTTGCCATTTCCTTCTCCACGTTTTATATGAACGTTATATAAATTTTTAAATTAATATTTTGCATAAGCATTGCATACATTATATAAATTGTATAAATTATGAAAAGTATAAGCACCCAAATATGGAGCATGAGTTTTTGTGGCTCATAATACGTGCTAAGAGGGAACAGACTTCAGAGTGAAGACGATGGTGGTAGCAGCTGGAAAAACAATGAAAATAATGTGTCCAGGGACTTCCCTGGGGGCCCAGTGGTTAAGAATCCACTTGCCAGTGCAGGGGAACCCAGGTCCCACCTCTGGTCCAGGAAGATTCCACATGCCACAGGACAACTAAGCCCGTGTACCAGAACCACTGAGGCCCACATGTCTACGAGCCAACGCTCCCCAACATGAGAAGCCATGGCAGAGAAAACCCTGCACACCACAAGTAGAGCCGCTTGCCACAACTAGAGAAAAGTCCACACCTAGTACAGCCAAGAATGTGAAAGTCGCTCAGTCGTGTCTGACTCTGCGACCTCAATGGACTATAGAGTCCATGGAATTCTCCAGGCCCGAATACTGCAGTGGGTAGCTGTTCCCTTCTCCAGAGGAAATTTCCAACCCAGGGATTGAACCCAGGTCTCCCACATTGCAGGTGGATTCTTTACCAGCTGAGCCACAAGGGAAGCCAAAGTATTAATGCTGGAGTGAGTAGCCTATCCCTTCTCCAGCGGATCTTCCCAACCCAGGAATCGAACCAGAATCTCCTGCAGAGCAGGTGGATTCTTTACCAACAGAGCTAACAGGGAAGCCAAAAATAAGTAAATAATTAAAAAAAAAAAAAACAAAAAACCCTGTTAAAGGCATGGCCATCTAGGGGAAAATGGAAGCAAGGAGGAAAAAGTAACATTCCACTCCCCACAGGTTACCACCCCCATCACAGTCATTGATTAAATAGACCACATTTACTGCAGTCACAGTAAAATGTAGTCTTGACCCAGAAACTGTGTTCACAGTATGTCAAGGAAAAGGAAGAAAAATCAAGCAAAACAATGGTACTGTCCAAAGAAAACAGGAGAAGAAAATGGCAACCCACTCCAGTATTCTTGCCTGGAGAATTGCATGGACAGAGGAGCCTAACAGGCTACAGTCCATGGGGTCGCAAAAGTTGGAGTTGACTTAGTGACTAAACCATCACGAAGAAAAGAGGAGATAAGAACCAGCAGATGAAAATTCTCACTCCAAGCAGAAAAGCAAAATCCTCCAACTCAGCCTAATCCTGGGAATATCCAGGACACAGTATTTCCATCGTACCCCAGTGTGGCCATTAGCCTTCCTCAGACTGGCAAAAATCCCCCACCACGTCCCATTATGCTGGTTTCCTGAGAACAACATCTAACAGCAAGCATGCCCCTGCCCACAGCTAGAATTGCAAGTCTTGGCGGTTCTGCTGGTTGGACTTTCAGCCTCTCTTCTTCTGAAAGATGGCACTTCTCCAAACACAACGTAGGTCCAAGATTTGAGAGGAAAATCCAAATATAAAAAACTCATGATCCGAAAGGATACATGCACCCCAGAGTGCATTGCAGCACTGCTTACAGCAGCTGAGACACGGAAGCAACCTGAATGTCCATCGGCAGAGGGATGGATAAAGAAGATGTGGTCCATATAGACAATGGAATATTACTCAGCCATGAAAAGCACTGAAACGATGCCATTTGCAGCAACATGAATGGACCTAGAAATTATCATATTAGTTGAAGTCAGACAGAGAAAAACAAATATTATATGGTATCACTTACATGTGGAATCTTTAAAAAGTGACAAAAATGAACTTACAAAGCAGAAGGAGACTCACAGATTTAGAGAACAAACGTATGGCTGCTGGAGGGAAGGGATAGTTAGGGAGTTTGGGATGGACATGGACACACTGCTGTATTTCACATGGAGAACCAGCAAGGACCTACTGAACAGAACAGGGCCCTCTGCTCAATATTCTGTAATAACCTTATGGTTCCCAGGGGGAAGGGTGGGGGAAGAGATAGTTAGGGAGTGTGGGATGGACATGGACACACTGCTGTATTTAACATGGAGAACCAGGAAGGCCCTGCTGGACAGCACAGGGCCCTCTGCTCAATGCTCTGTAATAACCTTATGGTTCCCAGGGGGAAGGGTGGGGGAAGGGATAGTCAGGGAGTCTGGGATGGTCATGGACACACTGCTGTGTTTAACATGGAGAACCAGCAAGGACCTGCTGGAGAGCACAGGGAACTCTGCTCCATGTCATGTGGCAGTCTGGATGGGAGGGGACTTTGGGGGAAAATGTATACATGTACACGTATGGCTGAATCCCTTCACTGTCCACCTGAAACTGTCACATCATTATTAATGAACTATAGCCCAATACAAAATGAAAAGTTCAAGATTATGTTTAAATAAAAAAAAAAATGTTAAGAAGTGGAGAAAAATGCAAAGTTGTGTCCTGCGGTTTTAGCCAAACAACTATAAAAGTAGGTAACAGGAAATCTTCCTCCATTCCACTAATACTTATCAGCCAAGGAATGTCACAGTTGCAAAAGTCGTGAAAAGGAGATGTTGGCTATTTGCAAAATATTTTGAGACAGAGTTCAAGAAGTAAGACTGTGAAGTTATCGTACTTCTTTTATTGTGCATCTCTGAATGAACTCTTGGCGATATGTGACTGACGATTATAGAATTTTCCCATATGACTAATTCCAATTTCTCCTGCTTCTCACTCTTCCATATGCCCAGTTCTCTTCCAGTTTGTCTCTTTTTCTCTCTTTAGAAAGTCCTGTTGTGAACCTTGAAGACTGACATTCTTTCCCCCTGCACCTTTAGCTCTGGTCTCATCATATTTGCCAATATTTTACTAAAGTGATGATGGCAAAGGAGAGAGAGGGAACCCAGGTGAAGGGTGGGCCCAGCGATGAGCAGGGCCTCTGGGCATGATGGATTAAGACTGTAATAGGACATTCCATGAGGACGCTGATGGTTATCTGTGAGACAGCACTTCCATCGTCTTCCTTTGTTAGTAATGCTCACATAGTCCTGACCGCTCCCTAAATGTGAGGTCTGATATAAAACCGGGGAAAGTAACCTGCAGTAAAAGGCACTCTGACCATTGCTGTGTCTTCACTCCCCACGCGGAGTTCAGATCTCAATGCATTCCTCTCTCAGAGCACCACAGACTCTGAGGTCTGTAACACGGAAAGGTCAGTTCAGTTCAGTCGCTTAGTCGTGTCTGACTCTGTGAACCCGTGAACTGCAGCGCGCCAGGCCTCCCTGTCCATCACCAACTCCCGGAGTTTGCTCAAACTCATGTCCATTGTGTTGCTGATGCCATCCAACCATCTCATCCTCTGTCATCCCCTTCTCTTCCTGCCCTGAATCTTTCCCATTATCAGGGTCTTTTCCAGTGAGTCAGTTCTTTGCATCAGGTGGCCAAAGTATTGGAGCTTCAGCTTCAGCATCAGTCCTTCCGTTGAATATTCAGGACTGATTTCCTTTAGGATGGACTGGTTGGATCTCCTTACTGTTGAAGAGACTCTCAAGAGTCACCACAGTTCAAAAGCATCAATTCTTCGGCGCTTTACCTTCTTTATAGTCCTATTCTCACATCTATACATGACTACTGGAAAAACCACAGCTTTGACTAGATGGACCTTTGTAAAGGCACTCTTAGCTCTGGCTCTTATTCGTATGATAATATGTAAAGAGAGGTTCCTTTATAGACACACGCTTTAAAAATTGCATGGTAGCATTACTGAAGACCAGTTTGTTTTATGGTGTGCGCATTTCAATTCAACTTCACATAAATCTAGATTCTATATAAATTTCATTAGTTTCACAGTCCTAACTTAGTTAAGGAACATTCATTGAGCTTCTGTGTATCCTTGTGTGTCTTTGTCGACTTTCTATTCCATTCCATTCTCTTTTTCTACCAGATCAACGTAGTCATCGTTGTAAAGACTTTGTTGTGTAATTTTTTTTTTTTTTGAGCTGCGTGTGCTGTATCTTTGTTGTTGGGGTGAGTGGGGGCTGTTCTTCACTGTGTTCATTGTGGTTCGCAGGCTTTTCACTGCATTGGCTTCTCTTGTTGCAGAGCATACAGGCTTCAGGAACTGCGGTTCACTGGCCCCAGAGCATGGGCTGAGTAGCACGGGTTTGGCTGCTGCATAGGAACAGGCATCCGACCTGTGTCTCCTGCATTCGCAGGTGGATTCTTATCCACTACAGCAGCAGAGAAGCCCCTTTGGTGTATATTCTAATACTCAGGGTGACTAGACTCCCCTCATAGACCTTCCTTTTCAGTATAAAATGCATTGCCCCCCCAACATTTTTTATTGAATATATTTGACATATAACACTGTGTACATTTAAGGTGTGCAACTTGTTACTTTACAGTTATATGATGTACCATGATTGATTGCTGTAAAAGCGTTACTCAGTTGTGTCCAACTCTATGTGAGTTGGTCTGTCCCATATTATGTCCATAGCATTCTTCAGGGAAAAATACTAGAGTGGGTTGCCATTCCCTTCTCCAAGGGGTCATCCCAACTCAGGGATAGAACCTGGGTCTCCCGCATTGCAGGCACATTCTTTACCATTTCCATGATTGCCATGAAAAGTGAAGTCGCTCAGTCGTGTCCGACTCTGTGGCCTCACGGACTGTAGCCTGCCAGGATCCTCCATCTATGGGGTTTTCCAGGCAAGAATACTGGAGTGGGTTGCCATGTCCTTCTCCAGTGATTGCCGTAGTAGTGACGTTTATCACTTTTCCTGATTATAATACAGTGTTATTGTCCACAGTTATTATACTGTACATTAGATGTCTGTCTGTGACATGTTTACTGCTCACAGCAGCTTCGTAACCCTTCAACGACATCGATCTTATCCCCCGCCCTGGGACCTTGGTAGCCGCTGCTCTACTCACTAACTTGTGAGCGTGACATTTTCAGTGTGAGATTAATCAGGGCTTGTCTTTCTTTGTGTGACTGATCTCACGGAGCGTAGTGTGCTCAGAGTCCACCTGTGGCGTCATAGATGGCCGGATATATCTTGTTTCCTCGTGGCTGCATCACACTCCATGGTTCATATATACCAGCTTCTTTTTATTGAGTCGTCTATTGAGGGACAGTTAGGTGATTTCCGCATCTTGGCAGCTGAGAATAATGCCACAATAAACATGGGAGTCCATTTATGTCTTTGTGTGTCCTTAACTTAACTTTTACTGGTGTAGAGTAGCTTTACAGTGTGTCATTTTCTGATGTACAGCAAAATGAATCAACCATATGTATACATATTTCCCCTTTTTTTGGATTTCCTTCCCAGCTCAGTCACCACACAACAGTGAGTAGAGGTTCCTGTCCTGTATGGTGGGTTTGAATTAGTTATCTAATTTATGCACCTACTGTTTTCATTTCCTTTGAGTATATCGCCAAGTAGTAGAAGTGCTTTACCATATAGCAAGTATCTTTTTAATTTTTTGAGAAACCTTCATATTTTTCTTCCCATGGTGATTGGATGAAACGTGATTTTCTTAATGAAAAGAATCTAAATTGGTGAGACCCTTTAGGTGTAAAACTTCTTTGGAATTTGAGAGTTTAAAAAAACTTACCTTAGAGGTATCAGCCCACCCAAGCACACTTAAATCCATACTCTTCAGTACTTCTAAATGCATTTGTGTACATCCACAGGAATACACACCCATGTTCTGTATTTGCCTGGTAAAAAAAGGGACAGGGTTGCCTTGATACCTTCACTACTGATGACACAGGATGCTAAATCTTCTCCTCTGTAATTGAACAGAATGAGCATGAGGGTTTCAGAAGGAAACACTTTAGTGTTGTCTTTTATAAACCGATGAAGACCTGATGATGGAGAATTATAAGACTGGCTGATATTCTATTGCACTGTCAAACCAAGGTAATTTAATGTTCAATTAATCTCAGGAGGAGGGACAGGCTGTCTCCTGTAGTCCCTTCTTGCCAGTGTATAAGTATTACCATATCAAATAATAGCCTCATCTGACTGTACTGAAGAAGTACATTTTTAGCCAAACATTCTGTCTCCAAGTAGCCCATATGTCTAGACCAGACATTTCACAAGAATTTCTAAATGTGTAAGAGATGTTTGGAGTACGTTTTTCACTGCAAAATGTGCGATCTTAAAAGCTCTCATTAGGTTATTACCAAGTTTATTACCATAGGTATAATTGTAAGAGATTGTTAGTAGACAATTTTGAAAATCCCTTTGCAATTAAGGTGTTTTAAAACTTATTTTTCATTGTCCCAGTCAGTGCATCATTAAAAGCTTTCTGAAAAATTTTCTGTTGACAATGATTGTTATTGATGTTCAATCACTCATTCATGCTGGACTTTTTGCAACCCCACGGATTGCAGCATGCCAGCCTTCCCTGTCTTTCACTATCTCTGGGAGTTTGCTCAAACTCATGTCCTTTGAGTGGGTGATGCCATCAAACCATCTCATCCTCTGTTTTCCCCCACTCCTCCTGCATTCAATCTTTGCCAGCATCAGGATCTTTTCCAATGAGTCTACTCTTTGCATCAGGTGGCAAAAATGTTGCAGCTCCTTCCAATGAATATTCAGGGTTGATGTCCCTTAGGAATGATTAGAAATGCATAAATACAGTAAAATCCTGAGTAATGCCACTGGTCAAACACCGAAATATTTTCTTTTTATTTAATGAGATTTATGAGGAAAGGGGAAATATTTTAGGGGTTTAAAAAAGTCACACCTAGAAAAAAGTATTTTGTCCTTTTTCCTAGTCTTTTCAATTTTTTTTATATAAGACTGTATTTTATTCTGGAAACATTACCAGTGGCTATAAATCACTGGTGAATTGTCACTACACATAAAATGACCATATCTTCATTTTATAAGTGTATCTTAATTTCTTTTGTAGAATATTAAGTGTACTCGATTTAGACACATGATTTGAACATGATTAGTGGCTGGATGGCATCACCGACTCTGTGCACAGGAGTCTGAGTGAACTCCGGGAGTTGGTGATGGACAGGGAGGCCTGGCGTGCTGTGATTCATGGGGTCGCGGAGAGTCGGACACGACTGAGTGACTGAACTGAACTGAACTGAGTGGCATGTAGTTGTTCAGTCAGGAAAAAAATACACTTGTAATTACAACTGACTCTTAAGCTTATGACTTAGAGAATTAGAAAATTGCTTTAGTTAGATCAAGTCTGCCAAAAGTTCATTCCGGTTTTTCTATAACAGCGTGCAGAAAAACCCGAACGAACCTCTTGGCCAGCTCAATATAATAAGGCAAAAATATAAAAGAGCACATTTTCAATTAGGTGTCTTTTTCAGATAAAATATGACTCGCCTTTCTGGTTTCATTCCTGTTAAAGTTGCAATTAGATAATAAACATCTTAAGTCAACGGATACAAAGATAGCGCGAATAAAACTGTTCTTTGCTACCAACCTAATTTTGAACAGTTTTTGCTATTTACATTTATCTGCGCCTGTGTTCTGCACTTAACACACTAAGTTTTGAATTATTCAGTCCTCTGGCCTATCATTTATGGGACGCTGGGCTGGCATGGCGGGAATGGGCTTCCTGTTCTGAATCAGCCTCTAATCATCCCCAATGGCCATTGGCCAGTGGTCTCACCTGTGAAATGAGATGTGGGCAGGTGAGCATCCAACATGGCGGGCTGGTCAGCATCCAAGATGGCCGGCAGGTGAGCATCCAAGATGGCCGGCAGGTGAACATCCAAGATGGCGGGCAGGTGAGCATCCAAGATGGCCGGCGGGTGAGCATCCAAGATGGCCGGCGGGTCAGCATCCAAGATGGCGGCAGGTCAGCATCCAAGATGGCGGCGGGTCAGCATGCAAGATGGCGGCTTTGATCTGTCATCAGGATGCTCCATTGCATCCTTTGCTGAGAAGGAAGAGAGGCTTAGTTGAAGGCAGTATTGATCTTTTAGTCTACATAGGAACCAGAAGAGTATCTGGGGGCCTGTGTCCCAAGCACCTGTTTCCCGGTGGCCCTCAAATGTCAACTTGACTCTGTATGTGTGTGTGTGTGTGTGTGTGTGTGTGTGTGTGTGTGTGTGTGTTTAAAAGGGAGGCTTGCCATATAATGTGTTAAGTCTATTTCTCAAGTTCTGATTCTGTTCGGTTGATCTGTTTATCTATCTAAATACCAACATTATATTGTCCTGATTTCTATAGCTTTAGTATGTGCTGAAATCGTGTGAGACCTTCAGATTTATTCTTCTTCAAGTTTGTTGTTTATTTTTGGCTCGTCTATGTTATTTAAATATGAATTTTAGAATAAGTTTACCAATTTTGACAAAAAGCCATCCTGCTGAGGTTTTGACTAGGATTGTGTTGAACCTATAGACTGATTTGAGGAGAGCGAACATCTTGGCAATAAATAGTGTTTTAAACCATAAACAAAGGAAACTTTTCATTAATTTAGATGGTCTTCAAATTCTCTCAGCAATTTTTTGTAGTTTTCAGTTCACAGGTAGCGCACATCTTTGTCAGAATCATCCCAAAGTGTTCCATCCATTTGATACTGCTATAATTGAGGTAGTTTTCTAAGTTTTGATTTTTGAATGAACAGAAATAAAATTTAGATGTTGATATTTTATCTTACAACCATGCCAAATGCACTTAATAGTTCTAGTACTTGTGGTGTATTTACCACTGGATTTTCCTACACAGATGATCTTGTCATGTGTAAATATACTTTTAATTCTTCCCTTCTAATCTGAAGGTTTAAAAACTACTTTTCCATATCTTACTGTCTAGAGTCTTCAGTACAACCGTGAGCAGAAGTGCTGAGAGCAAACATCCTTGCCTTGTTTCTGATTCTAGCAGTGAAGAATTCACCCTGAAAAATGCTAATGGTTGTAGATTTTATGTAGATGCCTTTTAGGACATGGAGGAAGTCTCTTTTCTCAGTTCTTTTTTTATCATAGTTAAAAAAAAGTCAGGAATGCATATTGAATTTCAGTATTGCTTTTAAATATATATTAAGATGATCATTTTTTTTTTCTTTTTTAACTGGTCACTGGCACATTGATTTTTGAATGATAAAACAAACTTACATTCTTGAAATGGTCTTCCTTGGTCACGGTATGTTATCCTTTTTACACTATTTTAATACAGTTTTCAAGGCATGTGTTTAAAATTTCCAACCCTATGTTTATGAGGTATATTGGCCTGTGGTTTTCTGTTCTTGTACTGTCTCTGTCTGATTTTGTATGACAGTTCAATTTCACTTTTCCAATCGTATATGACAGTGTATACCATTATTGTCACATGTTTCAATGTTACATATATTATAAATTTCACAATAGAGTCCTGTAAATTTTGTTTAACCTATCAGTTATTTTTAAAGATATTTAAACAAGAAACATATAGATTTATCAAGGAGCTTATATAGCATTCTCCACTCTTATATTAATGCAGATGTCCATCTAGTATTATTATTTTTTAATCTGAAAGATTATTTGGAAATTTTTTATAATGCTGGTCTTCTGGTCATGATTTTCTTCCAGATTTGTATGCATGTTCTTTCTATACCGTTGTTTGATCTAAAGATATTTTTTCTGGATATAGAACCTTTCAGTTCAGTTCAGTTCAGTCGCTCAGTCGTGTCTGACTCTTTGCGACCCCATGAATCGCAGCACGCCAGGCCTCCCTGTCCATCACCAACTCCCGGAGTTCACTCAAACTCATGTCCATCAAGTGAGTGGTGCCATCCAGCCATCTCATTCTCTGTCGTCCCCTTCTCCTCCCGCCCCCAATACCTCCCAGCATCAGAATCTTTTCCAGTGAGTCAACTCTTTGCATGAGGTGGCCACAGTACTGGAGTTTCAGCTTTAGCATCAGTCCTTCCAATGAATACCCAGGGCTGATCTCCTTTAGAATGGACTGGTTGGATCTCCTTGCAGTCCAAGGGACTCTCAAGAGTCTTCTCCAACACCACAGTTCAAAAGCATCAATTCTTCAGCACTCAGCTTTCTTCACAGTCCAATTCTCACATCCATACATGACCACTGGAAAAACCATAGCCTTGACTAGACGGACCTCTGTTGACAAAGTAATGTCTCTGCTTTTTAATATGCTGTCTAGGTTGGTCATAACTTTCCTTCCAAAGAGTAAGCATCTTTTAATTTCCTGACTGCAAACACCATCTGCAGTGATTTTGGAGCCCCCCAAAAATAAAGTCAGCCACTGTTTCCACTGTTTCCCCATCTATTTCCCATGAAGTGATGGGACCGGATGCCATGATCTTCGTTTTCTGAATGTTGAGTTTTAAGCCAACTTTCTCACTCTCCTCTTTCACTTTCATCAAGAGGCTTTTTAGTTCCTCTTCACTTTCTGCCATAAGGGTGGTGTCATCTGCATATCTGAGGTTATTGATATTTCTCCCAGCAATCTTGATTCCAGCTTGTGCTTCTTCCAGCCCAGCATTTCTCATGATGTACTCTGCATATAAGTTAAATAAGCAGGGTGACAATATACAGACTTGACGTACTCCTTTTCCTATTTGAACCCGTCTGTTGTTCCATGTTCCATGTTCTAAGTGTTGCTCCCTGACCTGCATACAGGTTTCTCAAGAGGCAGGTCAGGTGGTCTGGTATTCCCATCTCTTTCAGAATTTTCCACAGTTTTTTGTGATCCACACAGTGAAAGGTTTGGCATAGTCAATAAGGCAGAAATAGATGTTTTTCTGGAACTCTCTTGCTTTTTCCATGATCCAGCGGATGTTGGCTAGAACCGTATTCGACCAGTTTTATTTTGTTTGTTTTTTAGTACTTTGAATATGTTTATTAGTGACAAGAAGTCTAAAGTTATTCTGATCTTTGTCCTCTGTATAAAACATGTTTCTTCCCTCTGGGGCTTGTGAAAATTTTATCTCTGTCACTGATTTTGAGCAGTTTGATTATGATGGTAAAATTTTATTCATCTCTTGCACCGAGAGTGAGATGGCTGGATGGCATCACCGACTCTGTGGACATGAGTTTGGGTGAACTCCGGGAGTTGGTGATGGACGGGGAGGCCTGGCGTGCTGTGATTCATGGTGTCGTGGAGAGTTGGACACGACTGAGCGACTGAACTGAACTGAACTTGCACTTGGAGTTTGTTGAGATTCTTGAATCTATAGTGTCCTAGCTTTCCTTACGTTTCGAAAATTTCTGTCTGTAATTTCTTCAAATGATTTTTCAGTAGTCTTCTCTCTCCTGTCCTCGGAATGTTCCAGTCACCTGTTTATTAGGATACTGACGTTGTAGTGCAGTGAATTTATACTGTTCTTCCCCTCTGTGTCCAGTTGACCCTTAAAGAACTTGGGAGTTAGAGAAACTGACTCTTGGATAACCCCATATTCAGTTCAGTTCAGTTCAGTTCAGTCGCTCAGTCATGTCCGACTCATTGCAACCCCACGAACCGCAGCATGCCAGGCCTCCCTATCCATCACCAACTCCGGGAGTTCACTCAAACTCTTGTCCATCAAGTCGGTGATGCCATCCAGCCATCTTGTATCAATAACTGATCTTCCATATCCATGGTCACGCATCCAGATTCAGCCCATCATCATCATGTAGTACTGTAGTATTAAAAAAAATTCCACGTATAAGTGGCCCCCGAACAGATCAAACTCCTGTTGTTCAAGGTTCAGCTGTATTTCATTTTGGATATTTTCTGTGACTGTGCTTCAAATTAAATATAGAACGCTGTGAATTTTACCACTTTGGGTTTGAAAATTATTCCTGTGAAAGTCTTAGCTTTTATTCTGGGATGCAGGTGAGCTCAGGAGGGAGACTGGTCTCCTGGAGTCTGGCTTATGAGGTTTGGCAAGCAGACTCTGAGCTGTGCTCAGCCAATGGTGAACAATTTCCTCCTTACAAAGGCTGGACCTTCCTCACCACTCTGCAGTGTCTTATGTACTGTGAAATTTCATTCCTTTCTGACTGAGGAGGAACAGGCACTCTGTGTGGTCCTCTTGGAGGTCCAAGCACTGTCCTACTGAATCCTTTTGGATGGGTATATCCCCAACAGGCTTCGCTGGTGGCTCAGATGATAAAGAATCCGCCTGCAATGTGGGAGACCCGGGTTCCATCCCTGGGTTGGGAAAAATCCCCTGGAAGAGGGCATGGAAACCCACTCCAGTATGCTTGCCTGGAGGATCCCATGGACAGAGGAGCCTGGTAGGCTACAGTTCATGGGGTCACAAGAGTCGGACATGACTGAGCGACTAAACACAGCACACAGCACATCCGTGGGTCATATGCACACTGCATTAGCCATATCCGAGCGCTCTTTAGTCATCTACTAAACACTCAGGGGTGGACCCTGTAATTCTTTGGGATTCTCTGTGCAGCTTTCCCTTGTCCCGCAGACTCGACTCTGAAAGCTTTCCTTGCCTTGTTATCTCTAAACCCTCACTTCAGATGAAGGCATCTGCTGGTTCTGCCTGGATCCTCTCCTTGAACAATGACCTTGAATCCTGCTCAGTTGCAGCAGCTGTACCATCACCGTGCTCATCTCATTTATTCCCTGTCTTTCTGGAGCCACTGCTCTCCATTCTTTGAAACTCAGTGTCTTGACAACCATGGTTTTACTTTTCCTGTTGCTAAGGTAGCTCTCCAAGAAGTAGAAGTCTTGGGAACCTCCCTAGTAGTCCAGTGGTTAAGACTCTGTATTTCAAATGCAGGGGCTTTGGGTTTGCTTCCTGGTCAGGGAACTAAGATCCTATAGGCTAGGTAGCACAGGCAAAAAACAACCAAAAAAAAGTAGGAGAAATCCTATCCCTTGTATGTGGAATCTAAAAAGAAACTGTACAAATGAACTTACTTGCAAAACAGATACAGACTTAGAGAAGGAACTTGTGGTTACTGGAAAGAAGGATGGGAGGAAAGGACAGTTAGGGAGTTTGGGATGGACATGGACACACTGCTGTATTTAACTTGGAGAACTGGCAAGGACCTGCTGGACAGCACAGGGAACCCTGCTCAATATTCTGTAATAACCTTATGGTTCCCAGGGAGGAGGATGGGGGAAGGGATAATTAGGGAGTCTGGGATGGACATGGACACACTGCCATATTTAACATGGAGAACCAGCAAGGACCTGCTGTCATGCACAGGGAACTCAATGTCACACAGAAGCCTGGATGGGAGGGGAGTTTGGGGGAAAATGGATACATATGTATGTATGACTGAGTCCCTTTGCTGTCCACCTGAAACTATCACAACATTGTAATGCTGTACCCCAATACAAAATTAACAAAATTTTTTAATGTAGTAGAAGACAAGTTTCTACACCTTAAATTATATAATTCCTTGTTATGAAAATATCTGTATAGCATTTGATCTAGCTGTGAGGATTATTGAGCTTCTATATTTGAGAACAATTCTTTTTGACACCAGTAATATTGCCACCTGGCTATTTTCCCAAATGCAAAGACATCTTTGCTACTGTCTTCAGGCTGAGCTTCCCCCGCTCTTGGAGCAGGAGTGGAGAGTGGGGATGATAATGCTAGAGTCAGGATCCAGAATCTATGGGTTTGTCTCATGGCCCCCAGACTCAATGACTGTGTGCCTCTGGGGAATTTATCAGCCCTTTCCACACCTATGCTTCTTGATGCTTAATGTAAGACTAACAGTAACTTGGAAGGCCACTGTAAGCCCTGTTTGGAAGACATTTGAAACCGAGGCTGGCACCGCACCACATGTGGTTGCTAAAAAAAAATAAAAAGAAATGGTAAATCCAAAAAGGAATTATAAATGCTGCAGCAAAATAATGGAAAAGTGCTATCTGTGATTTCAGAAACCATTATGGAGACAAGTAGCTCTCTCATTCCAGTGGTAATGGATTTATCAATAAATTATGCTTAAATCTTTCAGAGCATTATATCACATCAGTATTTTTTTTAAATGGGTCATCATGACAAGATGGAAATTAAATCATTCATCTTATTTTTTAATTCGAATTCTAATGATACTTGCTGCTAAATACATACAGAGTAATTACCAGCCCTCCAGCGAGTTACTAACAAAAGAAAAGAGAGAAAAAAAAAAAGGAGGTTTTTGTTTTTGTTTTTACTTTGTGTGTGTTTGTATGGAAAGAGGATGGGCATGTCCTTAAAAGGGAGATGAATGGTCTCATGAATGAATGAGGTTAGTGTCCAGAAACTCAGCCTTTAGGTGGGTTCGAGAGAGCATATATTCTTAGATCTGCCCTTTGCCATTGAATGTACAGCAGTCTGGAATTGAATTTATATTGTGTCTCTCCAAGGACTGTACAGCAGAATAGCAATGTTTCTCAACCATAATGGTATCCTCCAAATATGGGAAGGACTAGGGTTATCATTTTAATTGTTGTTATCATTCAGTTGTAGAGTCCGGTCTGACTCTTTGCAACCCCATGGACTGGAGCACACCAGGCTTCCCTGTCCTGCGTTCCCTCCTATTCCCAGGGAGGGCAGTGCCCTGGCTGGGGCTCTGGAAAGCAGACCTCTTCCTTCCTTCCTTCTCACCTCCCACCCCCCTCCTCCCACCGTCTCTTTCTTTCCCCTTGGTGTTCTGGCAGCTTTGAGTCCAAAGCTTTCGTCTCTGGTAACACTTCTCATTTGTCCTGACACCAAAGATGGATGACGTTTTCATATGCACAGCGGTTCTTAGCAGACCGGAATACCTAAGTCAAATGCTTTAAGAATGGAATTCCCATATCATCCGGGTTTCAGGGCATAGTTGCACTTTTAAGTGGGCTTCCCTGGTGGCTCAGCCGGAAAAGAACCCGCCTGCAAAGCAGGACACTCTGGTTCGATTCCTGGGTCGACAGGATCCCCTGGAGGAGAAAATGGCAGCCCACTCCAGTCTTCTTGCCTGGAGAATCCCATGGACAGAGGAGCCTGGCGGGCTATGGTCCATGGGGTCACAAAGAGTTGGACACGGCTGAGCGACTAACACACGCTTTCTCCAATTTTATTGGGTATGTGAGTCGCCCTGTTGAAATACAGATTCTATAATAGATGGAAAGCTTGTCCCAATGCACGTTCTATTATAGATGGAAGACAGGTCTCAAGATTCTGCTTCTCTATGAGGTCACAGGCAATGGAATGCAACTGCTCCAAGCAGCATACTTCTTAAGAGGGAGGCGTAAAAGACCGTGGAGAGATTTCCCTGGCGGTCCAGGAGCTAAGACTCCGTGCGTCCAGTGCAGGGGGCCCAGGGTTTGATCCCTGGTCCGGGAACTAGATCCCGCATGCCTCAAGTAAGAGATCATATGCCACAGGTGACACAAAGTGCTTGCATTTCTTTTTAAAGGAGGGGTACGGGGCTTCCCTGGTCCCTCAGACTGTAAAGAATCTGCCTGCTATTCAGGAGACCTGAGTTCGTCGATTCCTGGGTCAGGAAGATCTCTTGGAGGTTGGAGTGGCAACCCACTCCAATATTCTTCCTTGGGGAATCCCATGGACAGAGGAGCCTGGCGGTGCATAGGGTCACAAAGGGTTGGACACAACCGAGCAACTAACAATGATGGTGACTAAATTATATCATAAGTAGTATTTTCGGGACATATTATTTGCCAGTCTTGGAGGGGGCACTGTTTTTAGGAGTGTTTTAAAATTTTTCTCGCTGACTTCAGTATAAAGCATCTGCGATTGTGATGACTAGCTGGAATATTCTTCAATTCTTCTGTAGCTTACTCGGATGTGGACGACAAAGCCTTATTCGTAAGTGATGGTAAAATGTGTACCTGTTTTCTTCAGTTAAGGAGCCAATTTATCTACCTATCTCCTTGCAGAATTCTCAAGACTCAGGTTTAAAAGAAACGGTCACAAAACACATTTAATCTTGAAACCCTGTTTAGTGACATCCCGACACCCCAAAGGGAAACGGAAATTTAGCAATTATCCCATTAATTCAAACCAGGAGCCATGTTGAGAGCCTGAATTATGACGTAAACTTATTTTGACATGAAACAAATTAGCAGCTGAAAGCATAAGAAAAAAACAACAGATTGGCCTTGGAAAAGCAAAGGGGGGAAGAAACAAGTACAGTTTACAAAAGACCCAGCAAATTCGCAAACAATAGTGACATTTAGAAACAAGATAACAGATTAAGAATAAAAACATACCCAATCCAGACTGCTTCTGTAATCTGTTCATGATTAGAATTCAAAACTAAAATTTTAAAGTAACTCCTAAAAATGCCTTTGTTAAATGTGAAAGTTCTTCATCATTTCTTCTTTGAAAATGTAATTATACTTCCATGAGTCCCATAATTTCTGTTTTATTTTGCAAGCAGTTGGCAGTAAACACACGATAAACAAAAAAAAAATGTTACTTTAAGAATTGGTGACAGTATTTAAGTCTATAAAAGGGTAATTCGATTGAGGATATTATTAAGTAATTATCCTTTAGGCTTCCCTGGTGGCTCAGCTGGTAAAGAATCCGCCTGCAATGCAGGAGACCTGGGTTCAATCCCTGGGTTGGGAAGATCCCCTGGAGGATGAAATAGCAACCCACATTTGTGTTCTTGCCTGGAAAATCCCATGGGCAGAGGAGCCTGGTGCACAACAGTCCATGTAGTTGCAAAGAGTCGGACAGAGCTGAGCTACTAAGCACAGTTAATCCTTTATTTTTCATAAAGGTCCACAAAGAGCAAATAACCTGTGATGTGGACATTTTTAAACTATCTCGCTTTTCTTTTTAAAGGGTGAAGAGAAATGCGATTCTAAAATGACACCCATTGTTGGGGGATGGAAGTTTGTGTAAGATCTGAAAATCAAAGACTTGGTACTGATTTTCACTTGACTGGCATGCTGTTGCTGAGTCGTTAAGTCAAACCCGTGGACTGCAGCACACCAGGCTCCTCTGTCCTCTGATATCTTCTGGAGTTTGCTCAAACTCATGTGCGTTGAGTTCATGATGCCATCCCACCATCTCATCCTCTGTCGCCCCCTGCTCCTTCTCCTTTACTGGCATGATACCATCTAAACTGAGGAGTCACACCGCCATGTGTTTGTTAACAGCCACGGTTCCTTCTACCTCTCAATTCTTTGACTTTCACTCAATGAGCCTTGATGAAGTCGCTCAGTCGTGGGCGACTCTTTGCGACCCCGCAGACTATACAGTCCATGGAATTCTCCAGGACAGAGTGGGTAGCCTTTCTCTTCTCCAGGGGAATCTTCCAAACCTAGGGATCGAACCCAGGACTCCCCCTTGCAGGCAGATTCTTTACCAGCTGAGCCACAAGTCTGTGATAGTGTCCGAGAATTTGGCTTTATAACAAGTTCCCAGGACCATTTTCATCTTGCTGACTTGGAAATCAAAGTCTAAGAACTACTGTTTATACCGTGTGCTCAGTCACGTCCAACTCTTTGCAACCCCATAAACTGTAGCCCGCCAGGCTACTCTGTCCACTGGTTTTTTCCAGGCAAGAATACGGAAGTGGGTTGCTGTTTCCTTCTTCTGGGGATCTTCCCAACCCAGCAATTGAACCCGCATCTCCTGCATTGCAGGTGGATTCTTTACCGCTGAGCCATCTGTGAAGCTCCCGTTTATATCAGGGTATCGTCAATTGATTATTTAAAATGTTCTTATTAAGTGTGTGTGTGTGTTTGCAGGAACTAGTTACCAACAAGAAGTTCTTAATTTTCTCCTTCATGCTCTTGTATGATAAATTTATAACTAAGGATGTTTATCAAAGAGAGAACTCATAGAAAATTTTTCAGAGGATTTGTAATCATTTAAGAAATAGGTGGTTATGAATCAACTCCATATTAAAACTTAGGGAACTCCCTGGTGGTCCAGTGGCTAAAACTCTAAGCTCCCAATGCAGGGGGCCCAGGTTCCATTCCCTGTCAGGGAACTAGACATGCGTGCTGAGTCACTTCAGTGGTGTCCAGCTGTTTGTGACCCCATGGACTACAGCCTCCCAGGTTCCTCTGTCCATGGGATTCTCCAGACAAGAATATTGGAGTGGGTTGCTATTTCCTCCTCTACGGATTCTTCCCCACCCAGGGATCGAACCTGTGTCTTTCACGTCTCCTGCATTGTCAGATGGATTCTTTACCATTAGTGCCACCTGGGAAACCCCAATACCCGATGCAGCCAAATAAACAAAAATATTTTTTTTTTTAAATAAAATGAATGGATGTTTCCCCTTCTAATGTACCACTTTTGGTATTAAAATATTCCATTTGCAATGAAGAAATCTCGTATCAGCTAGGGTACCATGAGGACAATCAGTTCTTACATCTGTTGGCTCCAGGGGAAATTCAAAGTGGGAATTGTATCCAAAAAAATTGCAGAACAGTCCTGGTGAGGACATGCCTGATGCCATTTATCTGGTTATCTGGAAACGGCCCATCTTTATCAGGAACTGATTTCTAGGGTTTTGTTCCTTTACAGGAAAGGGAGTTTTCTTGCAGGGGGCATAGAAACTGTTCATGAACCTACTGGCTTCAAACAACACAGCTTTATGATCTTACCTTTCTGGAGGTCGAGATTCTGACCTTGGTCTCATCGGACTAAAAAATCAAGGTGTTTGTGAGACTGTATTCAGTTTGATGTCTCTAAGCGAGATTTGGGGTTTCCCTGGTGGCTCAGATGGCAAAGAATCTGCCTGCAATGTGGGAGACACAGGTTCGATCCCTGGGTTGGGAAGATCCCCTGGAGGAGGGAATGGCAACCCACTCCAGTATTCTTGCCTGGAGAATCCCATGGACAGAGGAGCCTGGACAATTACAGCCCAAGGGGTCGCAAAAGAATCAGACTTAGGACTACGGCAACAGGGAGGTTTTACTGCTCTTGTATTTCCCAGCTTCTAAAGAAGCTGCCTTCATTTTCACAACCAGCAATAGAAGCTTCCACTGTGAGTCACCCCTTTGCCTCCCTCTTACCTGTGTAATCCAAGACACTCCCTCCAACTCAAGATCCTGAACTGTCATCAAATTCGCAATGTCTTTTGCCATGCAAAGTTGCATAGTCACAGGTTTTAGGAATCAGGGCGTGGATGTCTTTGGGGTGACCATCTTCCCTCTGCCATAAACTAAAATGTGAGGAGCCAGTCTTAGGAAGGAATGAGATAAGGCCCCATCTTGCATCTCACCCTTTTCCAACAGATTTTGGTAGGACAGATTTTCCAACAGGTTCTGGTAGGGACAGGGTAGGCTTTGGCAGACGGTGAGGTTGCTGGCATCATGGTATCTCAGCGATGTGTTTTTGCTGGCTTCTGTCTTCATAAGTGCTGTTCCCTAGATCCATGAAAGAACCAGTTGGTAAAATTGTGCGGGCACCTTCTTTGCCTTCTTTCCATTATGGATAGGAGAGAGGCTGTTGAGAAGACACTGCCTTCACTTCTCTCCCGTCTTATCTTTAGGTTTTTTTATGTTGTTGCCATGATCATGAGAGAACATATGAGAAAGATAAATAGAAAACAATTAAAACTTAAGTTGGGCTTCCCTCATAGCTCAGTTGGTAAAGAATCTGCCTGCAATGGAGACCCTGGTTTGATTCCTGGATTGGGAAGATCCCCTAGAGAAGGGAAAGGCTACCCACTCCAGGATTCTTGGGCTTCCCTTGTGGCTCAGCTGGTAAAGAATCCGCCTGCAATGCAGGAGACCTGGGTTCGATCCCTGAGTTGGGATGATCCCCTGGAGAAGGGAAAGGCTACCCAAACTATACATTCCATGGGATCACAAAGAGTCGGATACGACTGAGCGACTTTCACTTTTCACTTTCAAAACTTGTTATTTGATGTTACTTAAATATACCCGTTGTTAACATTTTTGTGTATAACCTTACAGCATTTTAGTTACCCCTGTGTGAATTGGCTCCTGTATATATGTGTAAAAATGAAAGTTGCTCAGTCATGTCCAACTCTTGGCAATCCCATGGATCACACAGTCCGTGGCAATCTCCCGGCCAGAACACTGGAGTGGATAGCTGTTCCCTTCTCCAGGGGATCTTCGTGACCCAGGGATTGAACCCAGGTCTTCCTCCATTGCAGGAGGATTCTTTACCAGCTGAGCCACCAGGGAAGCCCTGTATATATGTATATAGATACATATATATAAGCCATATATATATATATACATATACACATACCTGTATATGTATATTTTAATAGAATTATAGTTGATTTATAATATTCATAATATTGTGTTACCATCTAGTGTACACACACACAGTCTTATTCAGATTCTTTTCCATTCTAGGTTGTTCCAAGGTACTGAATATAGGTCTTCGGTCCCTTTTGTTTACCTACATTATTTATGAGTAGTTTGTATCTGCAAATCCCAAGCTCCTAATTTATCCTTCCTGTATTCCCCTTTCAGTTCAGTTCAGTTCACTCACTCAGTCATGTCCGACTCTTTGCGACCCGATGAATCGCAGCACGCCAGGCCTCCCTGTCCATCACCAACTCCCGGAGGTCACTCAAACTCACGTCCATCGAGTCGGTGATGCCATCCAGCCATCTCATTCTCTGTTGTCCCCTTCTCCTCCCGCCCCTAATCCCTCCCAGCATCAGAGTCTTTTCCAGTGAGTCAACTCATCGCATGAGGTGGCCAAAGTATTGGAGTTTCATCTTTAGCATCAGTCCTTCCAGTGAATACCCAGGACTGATCTCCTTTAGGATGGACTGGTTGGATCTCCTTGCAGTCCAAGGGACTCTCAAGAGTCTTCTGCAGCACCACAGTTTAAAAGCATCTATTCTTCGGTGATCAGCTTTCTTCACAGTCCAACTCTCACATCCATACGTGACCACTAGAAAAACCATAGCCTTGACTCGATGGACCTTTGGGTAACCCTAAATTTGTTTTCTGTGTCTGTGAATCTGTTTGGTAAATAAGTTCATTTGAACTACTTTTTCTAGTTTCCACATGCATGAGACATCCTATGATATCTGTCTTTCCCTGCCTGAGTGACTTCACTCCGTATGACATTCTTGAGGTCCATGCGTGATGCTGCAAATGGCATTATTTCTTTTTTTATGCGTGATTAATATTCCCTTGGGTATATATAAAAATATACACTATACATTTTTAATTAATGCCTGTGCATTTTTTTAAGGCACCATGATACTGCACACTTAATAGACTGTGGTTCAGTGAGACCGTAAGTTTTATGAGATACAAAAGCATCTCTGTGACTCTCTTTACTGCCATGGTCTAGAACTAAGCCCACAATGTCTCTCAAATATGCCTGTAAACCCAATTTAAGCCGTGCTATTTTCCTTGAGCCCAGCATGACCATCAAGCTATCAGCTGAATATGAACTCTTCATATTGTTGACTTTTCCTCTACTGATGGATTTTTAACACCCAGCTCCTCTCCAGCTTTGCATCCTCCTGATCCTCCACATTTATGCGAGAATCTTAATAAAATTCTAAATCATTTGTTGTTAAGTTGCCTAAGTTGTTTCTAGACCTAGACAGCATATTAAAAAGCAGAGACATGACTTTGCCAACAAAGGTCCATCTAGTCAAGGCTATGGTTTTTCCAGTGGTCATGTATGGATGTGAGTGTTGGTGTATAAAGAAAGCTGAGCGCCGCAGAATTGATGCTTTTGAACTGTGGTGTTGGAGAAGACTCTTGAGAGTTCCATGGACTGCAAGGGGCTCCAACCAGTCCATCCTAAAAGAGATCAGTCCTGAATATTCACTGAAAGGACTGATGCTGAAGCTGAAACTCCAATCCTTTGGCCACCTGATGCGAGGAGTCGACTCATTTGAAAAGACCCTGATGCTGGGAAAGATTGAGGGCTGGAAGAGAAGGGGACGACAGAGGATGAGATGGTTGGATGGCATCACCAACTCAATGGACGTGGGTTTGGGTGAACTCCGGGAGTTGGTGATGGACAGGGAGGCCTGACGTGCTGTGATTCATGGGGTCGCAAAGAGTTGGACATGACTGAGCGACTGAACTGAACTGACTGAAGTCATTTCTGAGTCTTTGCTACCCTGTGGCCTGTATCCCACCAGGCTGCTCTGTCCATGGGATTTCTCAGGCAAGAATACTGGAGTGCGATGCCATTTCCTTCTCCAGGGACCTTTCTTGATCCGGGGATCAAACTGCATCCCCTGCCCTGGCAGGTGGCTTTTTTACCTGTGAGCCACCAGGGAAGCCTAATACACTTAAATCGTATGTTACCTTCAAAGCATCACTCTAAATCTTCCGTATCTTATCCTCTCTCCTTTCTGATCTGACCGACCCTTCTGGTTGACCTTCAGGCCCTAAAGCCTCCGCACAGAGTCTACTCTGAAGCTTACAGATGCTGAATATGAATGTAGTGACGGACCAGAAAACCTCTTACCCGCCTTTTCACCTGAAAGAACGTCTTTAAGATTCAGCCCAATCGTCGTTGCAGGTGTGAATTCTTCTGCCCTCCCATCAGAGCTAAGCACTTCCTACTTTTCTGACCCAGCCGCCCTGTTCTTAGTCCTCCTCTGTCATTTCCACACTGTGCTTCGCTTTCTCTCTCTTCTTTTCCCTCCCGCCTCTCCTCATCCTTCCATGGACCCTCAGCTCCTACCAGAGGAAGCGCTGAGCAGAAAGTTTAAAAACTCCTTTTTATGATGAAAGAATACATGACTCACTGCCCAGTCATCCCGCCCCCGACGTGTCATGAATCCTTCCTTTGTGGTCACAGGTTCCGACCAATCGTCTCTCACTTAAGATTCGAGGCCCAGATGCTGAGCAGCTTATCCAAATCCCATGATAATGCCGTTACACAGCCTTTTCGACTTAATATGGCTAAGTCCCTCTTAGGCAGGGGCCAGCCTCTGGCGTCTTGGTGAAATCGGTCATAGAGCCAAAAGCCACGGCTACTGGTCCAAACATGTCATTAAGGCGCAAGGGTTGAGACCTTCATAGAGAGTGAAGTTAAGTCAGGCAGAGGAAAAACAAGTATCATATATTAACACATTTATGGGCTTCCCTGGTGACTCAGACGGTGAAGAATCTGCCTGCAGTGCAAGGGACCTGGGTTCCATCCCAGGAATCTGCCTGCAATGCAAGGGACATGGGTTCCTTCCCTGGGTTAGGAAGAGTCCCTGGAGAAGGGAATGGCAACCCGCTCCAGTATTCTTGCCTGGAGAATCCCATGGACAGAGGAGCCTGGTGGGCTACGGTCCATGGGGGTCACAAAGAGTCAGACACGGCTGAGCACGTAACTGATTCGTTTTGCTGTACAGCAGAAATTAAGACACCATTGTAAAGCAGCTATACTCCCATTTAAAAAAAAAAAAAAAGGAGGATAAGACGCTGCAAGGGTTGAAGTCCTTCTCCCTGAAACACATTTTGATATTTTTTTCCATTATCTCACATCTGACTGCCCTCTGCCGTCCCCTGCAGACCGTCCCAATGTGCCAAGTATTCCTGTAGCTGCCATACCTGCGCTGCCAGGGGCCCACATCTGCTGGGCGGGCTGTACCCCAAAGCCTTTTCTCCTAGGTCAGCCAGGAAAGCCTTCTCTGGGTTTTGAAACCAAGACTCTGATGCTGGGAAAGGTTGGGGGCGGGAGGAGAAGGGGACGACCGAGGATGAGATGGCTGGATGGCATCACCGACTCTGTGGACATGAGTTTGAGTGAACTCCAGGAGTTGGTGATGCACAGGGAGGCCTGGCGTGCTGTGGTTCATGGGGTCGTGGAGAGTCGGACACGACTGAGCGACTGAACTGAACTGAACTGACTGAAAGCAGCACGGAATGATTGACATCTATGAGAAGGCAGTTTAAAACTTCAGTATGAGAGGAAAAAAAAAAAAAACAGTAGACGAAGCAGCTGAAGGAGGAGGTGGAGGGGAGGAAGCCCTTTCCAGGAAAACGCAGCTCCCAGAGCTTCTAAACCAAACCGGAATGATCAACGTGTACGAGACGGCAGTTTACAAATTCAGTGTGAGAAAGAAGGGAGTAGAAGCAGCAGCTGCAGTTGGAAGTAGAGGGACAAGCAGCAGCACAGAGGAAACAGGAGACTAAGGAAAAGGGAAAAGAGGAAAGAAAGCCCTTACCTCTGTGCCGAAGCGCAGAGCGCTTTCCATCAGCCTGCTTCATCAGCGCCTGATGGTCCACACTGCGGATGCCACAAGGTGCCCACCCCGCTAAGTGTGAGCATCACGGCCCGTCTCCTGGACAACCTTTGTGACGTCACAGACAGGCAGGACCACAGCCCTGTGCCATCACGGGGCTCTGAGACTTGGTCCAGTGGAGACCTGAAGGGCTGCCTGGCAGCCTGGTGTCCTGCCCGAGCCAGCTCACCTGACGACAGGTGTCGGCTCACCTGCCCTGGGACCTGTTACAGAAGGTGATCATTGTAGGATGCGGGGAGGGAAGCCCGTGCTTGTCGTACCGGGGCTGGTGTTGGACGTCCTTGCTGCTGCTGCTGCTGCTGCTGCTGCTGCTGCTGCTAAGTCACTTCAGTCGTGTCCGACTCTGTGCGACCCCATAGACGGCAGCCCACCAGGCTCCCCCGTCCCTGGGATTCTCCAGGCAAGAACACTGGAGTGGGTTGCCATTTCCTTCTCCAATGCATGAAAATGAAAAGTGAAAGTGGTCCTTGGGGACCCAGAAAGGGAGGGAGGCGAAGAGAGAATGTGTGGAGGGAGGCTGGTCCAGGAATTGACACGCTGCAGCCTGGAGGCTCCAGCATTCAAGAATACTCCAGTGTTCTTGCCTGGAGAATCCCATGGATGGGAGAGCCTGGTGGGCTGCCGTCTACGGGGTCCCACAGAGTCGGACACGACTGAAGCGACTTAGCAGGAGCAGCAGCCTGGAGGCTCATCAGAGATGCTTAAAGTGGGTTCTGCTAGGGATCTTAGCTTCAAAGGGGATGGTCCCATGTGCCGTCTATCATCGGAGTGCGGGGAAGGGTGGGGAGTTGCGGGTGAAAAGGTTGAAGCTGGAAGACCCGTCCCCACCAGAAAACAGACTCAGTGTGTCCAACTCCCTCTCTTGTCCTAGTTTGGATATTGTAAGAGACTATCACAGCCGACAGGAGCCTAAGGTGACCGAGGGCGGCATGGCACGGGGTGTCCTAATGGGACAGACGAGGGATGTCAGGTATAAAAAAAAAGGCAACAGGGAAAACGTGTGGACTGGAGCTACCGATCATGTATGCAGATCAGACCGTGAGTTGTGAAGACCACACAGATGCACTCTGGGAACTAGAAGGGGTTCCACCCGGGGAGCTCAGCTGGTGAAGAATCCGCCGGCAATGCAGGCGACCCTGGTTCGATTCCTGAGTCGGGAAGATCCCCTGCAGAGGGGAGAGGCTACTCACTCCAGTATTCTTGGGCTTTGCTGGTGGCTCAGCTGGTAAAGAATCCGTCTGCAATGCAGGAGACTTATGTTCGATCTTTGGGTGGGGAAGATCCCCTGGAGGAGGAAATGGCAACCCACTCCAGGATTCTTGCCTGGAGAATCCCGTGGACAGAGGAGCCTGGCGGGCTACAGTCCATGGGGTCGCAGAGAGTCAGACACGACAGTAACACTGCTACTGCTGATACTTTGGAGAAGGGCTGCTCGGGTGTGTTACAGAATATCCCTCAACGGGGATTTTTCTCATGTTGCAACCAGGGTGGTAGGGTTTGCAAGAAAGATAGACAGCTAAGGTTTTCATCACTTGCTGGGAAGGGTGCGTTGTATCCACATGACGCCCCCGTTGCTGTTAAACCTGTTGAGACAGTGCGTTAGCTTTCTCCCTGATGCTGGAAAAGGTTGAAGGCAATCTTGGAGAAGGGAGTGGTAGAGGATGAGATGGTTGGATGGCCTCACCGCCTCAAGGGACATGAATCTGAGCAGACACCACGAGATGGTGAAGGACGGGGAAGGCTGGTGTGCTGCAGTCCAAGGGGTCGCAGAGAGTCAGTTCAGTTCAGTTCAGTTCAGTCGCTCAGTCGTGTCCGACTCTCCGCGACCCCATGAATCATGACTAAACAGCTGAACAACTAGAAAATTACTGCTTTTTGTTTCATAACATATTTGATACAGAAACATGCAAAGAACAAAGTTGCATTAGCTTGAACTGTGCCACTGTTACCTATTGAGTATATATGCTGTGAGTTTTTCCTCTGCATCTGTATATCTGTATACCTGTGTCCATCCAGTAATTTTGACTTATTCTGTTAACTCACATACTCTACCTTTCATTTGCAAAAGTAGGTGTCCTGAAACACAGTCCTTTAATAGGTGCCTTGAAACTTGACTCCTTTGCATAATATCTTAGCTGTTCTTCATTTGGGGTATTTAGCTTCAGAACTTTGGGGAAAATGCGATGAAAAATTTGCCCTCATCAATGACTATTTGCTTAAGATGCATTTCTTCAGATGGAATTGCTAGATCAAAGGACATTCCATTTGCTTAAAGCTTTTGCCGTTTATTTCCTTCTGGAAAGTTTGTTAACAAATAACCTCTAGTCAGAAGTTGTCAAGTATGCTTATTTCCCCGAATGGCACCAGTATTTTTTGTTTAATAGAGTGCGTTAGTTGAATATATACATGTATATAGGAGAGAATTACACATATTATAATGTTCTGTCTTATGCAAGTGTCTGTGCTGAGTCACTTCAGTCATATCCGACTCTTTGCAACCCCATGGAGTGTAGCACACCAGGCTCCTCTGTCCATGGGATTCTCCAGGCAAGAATACTGGAGTGCGTTGCCGTTCCCTCCTCCAGGGGATCTTCCCGACCCAGGGATTGAATCCGCGTCTCCTGCATTGGCAGGCGGATTCTTTACCTCTAGCGCCACCGGGGAAGCCCATTCTGTTTTATACGTATATATCCAATTAATATACATATATTACACATACCACTCCTCGTCCTTTTGGCTAAGATCAAGCGTAGTATGGGGGCTTCCCTAGTGGCTCAGTGGTAAAGAACCTGCCTGCTGATGCAGAAGATGCAAGAGACGCCGGTTAGATCCTTGGGTTGGTAAGACGATGAGATGTGTGGGGGGCATGTGATAAGAAATGCGACTTAAAAGATTGTCACGGACTGTGCAAGGCCATCATTCCCCGTTTTGTTAACCAGCCGTTGTCCTTAACGTTCATGCAGTGTCACTTTCAAAAGCTGCCTCCTAGACCTCAAGCTGCAAGTCCTTCCATCTGGATGGATAAAACAGTCCATCTTTTAAAAGCCCGGTGTATTGACCATTTTCACTTTATAGGTCCTGGTAACGCATGAACTTCCTTCTTTGTGTTGATTTTTAATTGTAGGATACTTGCCATACTGTGGTGCTTTCCGAGATGTATCAGCATGAACCAGCCAGAAGGGCACATATGTCCCCTCCTCCTTAAAGCTTCCTCCCACCCCACCCAACCCCCTGGGTTGTCACAGAGAGCCAGGTTTGAGTGCCCTGAGTCATGCAGTAAATTTCCGCTAGCTGTCTATTTTACATACAGAAGAGAATTTTCTCTCTCTCCTTCTCCTTTCTTTTTTAAATTCTCAGGAAAAAAAGAGAACTTTCTCTATTCTCTTTATCTCCGCTTTCTTCTTTTAGTATCTGAGAGTTTTGGAATATGATCTAGATATCTTGAAAGTAAAGACACACAGCAATGTACTGAATCCTCCTTCAAGGTGATGACTGTCTCTTTTCACATTTTTAAATTGATTTAATTATGGATTGTTGATTCCAACTATTGAGAAAAGAGAATCTCACCCTGGAAATTTGAGCATTTATTTTTTAAACCTGAAATACGAATTTTGAAAAGTTTTGAACCGGCACCCCACATCCTTTAACTACCCCGCAGTGAAGCACCTGAATAGCAAAAACTAAATTAACATTCATTAGTGCCAACAGCCCATAGTCATATTTTTAAATGCAGCTTTTGTTTTTCGTAGAGCGCTCTTTAAGGTTGCAGTGCTTTAATATATTTTTTTCTTAGCTGATTCAACTTTTCCCGTTTTTGCTGGCCGATAAAAACTTCAGGTGGTGCTGAGGTTGGTGAGCAGTTATGCCAATGGCAGGTCAAGTGAGGGAGCGTTAAAGAGATGAGAACTGGGGGAGGGAATGGTGAAACTTAATTCCTAGGAAAAAAAACGCTGTCCTCACATCGACTGAGAGATGTCAGCAATCCACAGTTTCCTCACTGATCAGATGAAAACACATGATTCTCGTTCACAGAGAAAGAACAGACTTGTGGTTGCCATGCGGGATCGATGGCGTGGGAGTTTGGGATTAGCAGATGCCAGCTATCCTGCACAGGATGGATCCATAACATGGTTCTGATGGAGCGTGCAGGGAGCCGTATTCAGGATCCTGTGATAAGCCATCAATAGAGAAGAATATAAAAAACAAGGCATATACGTCTATAACGGACTCACTTTGCTGTACAGCAGAAATTAACACAGCATTGTAAATCGATTGCGCTTGAATAAAAAATAAGCCTTTTAAAAAACTTAAAATTTACTTTCCATTAAAATCTCTCCCTCCCCCTCCAACACCTCAACCTTGGACATTTCCGTGCCGGCTCTTTAATATACTTGATGTAGGTGAGGAGCTGAGAATTACTAAATGCATTTCAGATTACCTCTGGTTCCTCCTTTGCAAGTCCTGGTGATATTCATCCTTCCTTTTAGATATGGAGATGATGGCAAAAAAAAAAAAAAAAATTGTCTTGGGTCTTCTAGAAACTAATATTGAGTCCTACTTTAATATCCACTTACAGATCTAACTAAACCAGAAATCTGAAATTAAACCTAATTTTTTTTTATTGAAATTATAGAAATTGAGAGCTAATATGAGGCAAAGGTTATGAAAGCAAAAAGTGCTTTATATGACCAAGGTGACATTGTTATTTTCAAACTGAAACTGACGAGTGATTTAAGCTACTTAGCATAATTTTTAAATACATTTCTAACCTATTTTCAGTAATTTTTAAGATGACCAATTATATTTTTAGCATTGCTAATGCTAACACATATCATGATTAGAATTTGTATTTGAATAGATGGGCTATAGCTTATGTGTGTTTTTATCTTTTATGTTTTTGTTTTGTTTTGTTTGTTTGGAGAAAGTATTAATATGCAATTTGAATTTTGGTGCATATCAAACTCTACTAATGCTCTTTGGGAATTTTTCTGCACTTTATTAATGCAAGTTTAAGATCACTTGTTAAATAGCATAGTGGCTATATTTTGTAAGAATGAGTGGTTGTATATATGTCAAAATTTTAACATGGACCATTAACTCAATTTTAGTACTCTTCTTACACGTATAGAAATTCTCTACAGGACATTTGCAAAAACACAAGAGGGAACATTCCACTTAATGGCGAAATTCTGGATTCTTCCCCCCAGGGTCAGAAATATGACTGCTTTTTTGGCCAGTTGTATTTAACATTGTCCTGGACATTTCAGCCTGGGCAGAATTAAGGTGGAAAATGAAATGAAAGGCCTGCAGGCTTTGAAAGAAAGAAGTGAAAGATGATTTCTTTTCAGATGTCAGGATCTCGTACACAAAAATCCTAAGGATATGAAATCAACAGAAAAACTCAATCAAATTTCTATACATTTGCAGCAAAAGATAAACTTAAGAAAGCAATTCCCATTTACTGTATCATCAAAGATAATGAAGTGCCTAGGAATAATTTACAATGGAAAATATAAAACACCTTACAACCTGAAAAGTATAAAACATTGGTGATGGAAGGCGAAGAAGACCCCAGTAGGTGGAAAGATATTCGTGTTCATTGTTTAGAAGATTTCATGTTGTTGGCATAAATAATACTCAGCAAAGTGATCCGCAGATTCATTGAAACCCCCCGTCAAAATCCCAACAGCCCATTTCAGAACTTGATTTTAAAATTAATCTGGAATTGTAAGGAGCCAGGATAGATAAAACATTCTTGAACAAGAAGAACAAAGCTGGAGGACTCGTGTGTCCATCAGTAGACAAATAGGTAAACAAGTGTGCTCTCTGCAGGCGTGGTAAGTCGTGTCCGACTCTTTGTGACCCCAATGACTGTAGCCCACCAGGGTCCTCTGTCCATGGGATTCTCCAGGCAAGAATACTGGAGTGGGTTGCCATGCCCTCCGCCAGGGGATCTTCCCCAAGCCAGGGATCGAACCCTTACGTCTCCTGCATTAGCAGGCGGGTTCTTTACCACTAGCGTCACCTGTGAAGCTCATGGTCTCTAAATGCGGTGGAATATTATTCAGCCGTAAAAAGAAAGGAAGAATTACCTCACGTTACTCTTTGGACGATTCTTCGGGACATTCTGCTAAATGAAGAAGCTCTTCAGCAAAGACCACATATGGGGGGATTCTACTGATAGGACATGTCTAGAATACGGAAATCCATAGACACGTTCAGTGTATTTCTGATTGCCTAGGGCTGGGAAGAGAGGTAATGAGGAATTCCAGACAAAGGTTATAGGTGTTCTTTCGAAGATGTTGAACATATTCTAAAATTTCTCGTGATGATTGAGCAGTTCTTGTGATGTAGTAGCAATCATTGATTTGTACTTGAAATGGATGAATTGTGTGGCATGCGGATTGCTGCTGGTGCTAAGCCACTTCAGTCGTGTCCGACTCTGTGCGACCCCATAGACGGCAGCCCACCAGGCTCCCCAGTCCCTGGGATTCTCCAGGCAGGAACACTGGAGTGGGTTGCCATTTCCTTCTCTGGCATGCGGATTACATCTCAATAATTATATCTCAGGGGGCTTCCCTTGTGGCTCAGCTGGTAAGGAATCTGCCTGCAATGTGGGAAACCTGGGTTCGATCCCTGGGTTGGGAAGATCCCCTGGGGAAGGGAAAGGCTACCCAATCCCGATTCTGGCCTGGAGAATTCCATGGGATCACAAAGAGTCGGACACGACTGAGTGTAAATATCTCAGATGTTATAAAAAAAAAAAAAAGAAGAACACTCAAACAAAAACGTAATGAAAGTCGGAGTAGCTTGGCTTACTTTTTATAGTTGATTCCATTCTCAGTGTTTATTTTTTCCTCTTCTAGTGCATAGTTTATATTAAGCTGAGACAGAGAACCAATCTTTGAAACTTTAGCTTCTTAGGTTTTGGGGGATGACTGAATCAATTGCTTTCCTGCTTGGATGTAGAGGGGAAATTTCCTGTTTGAGAGTGTGGAGTTGACTCACATGATGAATTGATGATCTGTGTGTAGAGATTGATGGTTTATTCAGCCTGCTGTGCTGAGGGCTTTTGATGACACTACCTAAGCAAACTCACAGAAGCATATCCTCACCCTCTAATCCACTATGACTAGGCTGAGAGATGCATCTTGCTATAATTTCTCTTTAAATTTCCCTTATAGTTCATTTTTGAGGACACAGATTGTAAATCTGGAATGGCCAAATCAATAACTCAATATGGTGCCTAGGTTTCTGCCTTGGTTTGAAAGTCATCTCCACTTCAGCCCTGTACTTGTAAAATGAGCCCTGCTCCCTTCTATTATAGAATTTCTACCTTCCTATTTAAATCTGTATAAGGAAAATATAAGCCATAGGTAAATAAGTGGAAATGAAAATATATGTCATCTATCATCTCTCTGAGTATACACAGATACTATTTAGTATATGTTAGTCACTCAGTCGTGTCCAACTCTCTGTGACTGCATGGACAGTAACCTCGCCAGGCTCCTGTGTCCATGGGACTCTCCAGGCCAGAATACTGGAGTGGGTTGCCATTTCCTTCTCGAACCTAGATGAAACCTGGGTCTCCTGCATCTCAGGCAGATTCTTTACCGTCTGAGCCATCAGGGAAACCTGAGCTCTGTTTAGTATAGTCTGTCTTTACGCAGGATAGTTAGCCACTCTATGAACTGTATCCGACAGGCTCTTCTGTGCATGGGATTTCCCAGGCAGGAACACTGAAGTGCGTTGCTTCCAGGGGATCTTCCTGACCCAGGGATCAAACCCGGGTCTCCTGCATTGCAGGGAGATTCTTTACTGTCTGAGCCACCAGAGAAGCCCGTGCCTGAAGCCTACATATACTTATCATCAGGTCAGTCGCTCAGTCGTGTCCGACTCTTTGTGACCCCATGGACTGCAGTACGCCAGGCCTCCCTGTCCATCGCCAACTCCCAGACCTTACTCAACCTCATGACCGTTGAGTCGGTGATGCCATCCAGCCATCTCATCCTCTGTCGTCCCCTCCTCCTCCCGCCTTCAATCTTTCCCAGCATCAGGGTCTTTTCCAAAGAGTCAGCTCTCCGCATCAGGTGGCCAGAAGATTGGAGTTTCAGCTTCAGCATCAGTCCTTCCAATGAACACACAGCACTGACCTCCTTTAGGATGGACTGGTTGGATCTCCTTGCAGTCCAAGGGACTCTCCAGAGCCTTCTCCAACACCACAGTTGAAAAGCATCAGTTATCATATACAGTAACGAATATGGTTTTATATATACACACACACACTCACATATGTCTGTACATATTCACACATACATTGATGGCCTTATCACTGTCTCACAGTTGCTTGATAAACGCACCCTCTCTTCCTCACTGATTTAGGATGTTCTCTTTGTCGTGTACGCAGATCCTCTCTGTATGTCTCCTTATGCCCTCTGGCCAGTCTGTTGCTCTCTGTTGCCAACGTCAAGTGGCTCTAATGAATGTTGCTTTATCATACGTCTGAATGTCTCGAGGGGCTGGCCCTTCCTCATTAATCTGAGACGCAGCTTTTCTTGTTTCAGTGAAATCCTATTGGCATTTACATTGAGATCGCCTTCAATTTACAAATTAATTTAGGGAGACTGACGTCGTTATAATCCTGAGTCTTCTTTGCCAAGGAAGAAATAACAGGCTTTTCCACTTATTTAATTCTTATTTATGTCAACATCTTTCTCTATGTATATTGTACATGGTTCATTAATTTAATTTTGAGGTGCTTTACTATTTAGTTACTTGGTAATGAGTTACCTTCCTGTCAGTTTATTGTCTAACATATTATTAGTCATATGTGGGGGAAATACTGAATATCTGTGCTAATTTCACAAATGCCCGTGTTCTTTTGTTGTCTTAATATCACTTTTTAAAAAAATTTTCCGGTTGATTCTCTGAAGTTTTTGTTAAAAAACTTATAAAAGAGGTTATAAAACTAACCTGTCCAAAAATAATGACTTCACCTCCCTTTTATAATAGGTATACATTTCATTTCCTTCTCCCACATGTTCCGTTCGATAGCAATTCTACAGCAACATCAAGCATTACTATTCTTAGACATCGCGAAAGGGAATAAATAAATTGTGGTCTCTCAAAGGCTCAAGACAGGTGAGGTTGACACGCAACAACAGGCAAACTGGTGAAGCTGCAGAAAGAAATGGAAAAAATGAGTGTTGCTGGTCCTTTCGGCATGGGAAAGGATCTTGACCGTGTCTGCTGGCGTGAGTCAGCTTTGCGGCTTTCATCTCTTCAGTGGTTTGTTTTCCACTCCCTTCTCCCCACCTACTTGCTGGCGGCAAGCTCTGTGACAACATCCCTTGCCAGCATTAAGACCCTGGAGAATTTCCTTAGCTTTTCTAGGCTTCCTTCTCCCAGGACAAGGGGCGTCTGTCATTTCTTTGTAAATCCAGGTTTCACGTTCAGTCTGCAGATGAGGGTCTGTGGAAAGTTTCTTAGATTCAAGCTAGAGGTTACTTCTCCCCTCTAGCTTTTCATCATTTCATGTCTTTATGGCAAATTTTAAGCAAGGAGAGTACAGTGATCATGCCTTTTCCTCAACCACCTTTGGCCAGAAAGTTAAATGCTTGTCAACCAAACCCGTCTGAGCAAAGGCATTTTGCATAAACTCAAGGACTCATTTCAAAAATAGTGCTTTCAAAAGCCTAGATTCCTGGCATCGGCCAGACCTCTGGGAGGTTAGGCCCCCTTTTTATCGGAACGAATCTCTGAGCTGAGTGACAGGAAAGATAACTCAGATGACCTTGTCTGTTTGCTCACCCCCGCACTTTCCATGACTGTGTTTTGGAAAGCATCATTCTCTGCTGCTGCTGCTGCTAAGTCGCTTCAATCATTCTCTATATGGTGTCAAATGCATGCGTTTTTAAAAAGAGAAAAATGTAAAGCAAGACAGTGACTCTATTTACTAAATGATTATGCTGGGAGCTGCACTATACCAAGCAGAGAAGCTGTGGGGTGTTGTGCTTGGATTTTCTGTGTTCTAAACCCTTTGGTGTCTCTTGGTAAATATCTCCTCCTCCTCACATTCTAGGGGTCGTATCTAACAAAAGAGTTTTGCCCGTAGGTGAGCAAAGATCTAAGTGGTTAGGGTCTTCAGCTCAGTAGATTATGTATAGATTATTGATTTAAAGCTAATAGCACTGATTATCAGTAACTATTTTGCAGCACAGAACTGCTATTAAGGAAAGAATTCATGGATATATATATAAATATATTTAATTTGACTATGCCCAGGCCTAGTTGTATCACACAGGATCTTTAGTTGTGGCATGTGAGACCCAGTTCCTTGACCAGGGGATTGAACCGGGGCCCCTGCATTGGATGTGCAGAGTTTTAGCCACTAGACTACCAAAGAAGTCTATATGTGTGTGTGTGTGTGTGTGTGTGTGTGTGTGTATGTATATAGAGAGAGGCTGACGTCACCAGATTTTACCAGTCAATAAGTTAACTCTGAAATAGTAAGGGATAAAAAAGTGAAGTGTTAGTCACTCAGTCGTGTCTGACTCTGTGACCCCATGTACTGTAGCACACCAGGCTCCTCTGTCCATGGGATTCTCCAGGCAAGAGTAATGGAGTGTGTAACCATTCCATTCTCCAGGGGATATTCCTGACCCAGGGATCGAACCCAGGTCTCCCACATTGCAGGTGGATTCTTTACATTCTGAGCCACCAGGGAAGCCCCTAACCCATGAGAGGGTCCAATCAGTTCAGTTCAGTTGCTCAGTCGTGTCCAACTCTTCATGACCCTGTGGACTGTATCATGCCAGGCTTCCCTGTCCATCACCAACTCCCAGAGTTTACTCAAAGTCATGTCCATCAAGTCATTTATGCCATCCAACCATCTCATCCTCTGTCGTCCCCTTCTCCTCCTGCCCTCAATCTTTCCCAGCATCGGGGTCTTTTGCAATGAGCCAGCTCTTCCCATCAAGTGGCCAAAGTATTGGAGCTTCAGCTTCACCATCAGTCTTTCCAATGAATATTCGGGACTGATCTCCTTTAGGATGGACTGGTCTGATCAAACGATCACTATGAACTGGGAAAGGATAAAGAATCAGGGTAAAGGCAGAGGTCACCGAGCTCAACCCTAAGCTGAAAGTAGACAGCATTTCTACCGCGTGAGATGGAGACCCCTGGCCGCCACCTGTACAGTTACATGAGTTTAACATCCGCAGCCGTGTTGACACGTCAGTTGACTACAGGTGATGTGTGGTTCTTGATTCAACTGACAACATATGACCAGAGTCCCTGGAAGTCTTGTTTCTGGAATTGCTTATGAGTACCAAGTTCACGGAGAAAGCAATTTCAACCTCACAATAGATGATAATGAAAGAGAAATCCTGTTTGGTTTCTCTTTCATTATTGCTTAGTTGCTAAGTCATGTCCGACTCTTGCGACCCCATTGACTGTAGCCTCACCAGGCTCCTCTGTCCATGGGGATTCTCCAGGCCAGAATCCTGGAGTGGGTTGCCATTTCCTTCTCTGGGGGATCGTCCCGACCCAGGACTCAAACCCGGGTCTCTTGCACTGCGGGCAGATTCTTTACCCACACAGCTAAAAGGGAAAGCCAGATTGAACAGAACCTGTTTAGTTGTAATAAAGATGGGACTAGAGTGTAACATTTAAGGAGTATTAAAGAGAGCAACGGAGAAGGCAATGGCAAGCCACTCCAGCACTCTTGCCTAGAAAATCCCATGGATGGAGGAGCCTGGTGGGCTGCAGTCCATGGGGTTGCTAAGGGTCGGACACGACTGAGCGACTTCACTTTCACTTTTCACTTTCACACATTGGAGAAGGAAATGGCACCCCACTCCAGTGTTCTTGCCTGGAGAATCCCAGGGACGGGGGAGCCTGGTGGGCTTCCATCTATGGGGTCACACAGAGTCAGACACAACTGAAGTGACTTAGCAGCAGCAGCAAAGAGAGCAAGGTTCCCGTTCTTGTTGTTTATGGCATCATAGTCCTTCACTGGAAAGACGCTCGTTCATACCAGGTGAATTTCACTCAAAATGCCGTGGGCTGAGTTGAAAACTTGTAAGTCTGTACAGGATAAATCTTAGAGAGACTCGGGGTGTTGGGAGTGATGTGGGTACCAGTCCATGCAGAAGAACCAACCTCTGGAAGGAATGTTCTCCTCCGTAATGAAGGGAGACAGGGTGAGTGGCATTTTATTTGTCTTCTGAGGGTAGAGGCTCTCAGACCAGTCACAGCCTGGAAGGACGTGGTAACTCCAGAAGGGAGATACTATACGGCAAGCACAGTGGTCAGAATGAAGGAAAAGTCCTTTAAAAAGTGCAACCCCCACTTTTCGTGGAGGTGCAAAATCTGGGCTCCCATCTTAACTAGTTCAAACAGCACCCAGTAAGTCAGAGCAAAGGTACCCAAGCAACTGGGTGACCTCTTCCATTGTTCAGCTTTATTATGTTCAAAAGCAGAACCAGGCATGTCTTCTTTACAAATTATTGCTGGTTTAGTCGCTAAGTCGTGCCCAACTCTTGGCAACCCCATGGACGCACGCCAGGCTCCTCCATCGATGGGATTCTCCGAGGCAAGAACACTGGAGTGGGTTGCCATTCCCTTCTCCAGGGGATCTTCCCCACCCAGGGATTGAACCCAGGTCTCCTGCATTGTGGGCAGATTCGTTACCAACTGAGCTAAGAGGGAAGCCCTTACAAATTATTACCTTGTTCATAATTTTCTTTCTTTTTATTCTTTGGCTGTGCTGGGTCTTCCCCGCTGCACAAGCTTGACCCTAGTTGCAGCGAACTGGGGGGGTGGGAGTTTGGGGAGTTAGGGGTGGTTGGGGGGTAGGGGGTGGTGCCGCTCTCATTGTGGAATACGGGCTTCTTACTGAGATGATTTTTCTTGCTGCAGAGCACAAGTTCCAGGGCTCGGGGGCTTCAGTAGTCCTTGCTTCTGGACACCTAGAACACGGGCTTAATAGTTGTGGCCCACGGGCTTAGCTGCTCCAAGGTATGTGGGATCTTCCCGGACCAGGGATCGAACTCATGTCTCCTGCATTGGCAGGTGGATTCTTTACCATTGAGCCACCAGGGAAGCCCTAGAGGTCGTTTCTCAAGGTTGAGAAGCTTCCGATTCACCCCCAACAGGCTCAGCAAGTAGAAGTGTCTTCTCCCCCTACCCCGCCCCTTGCACCCCCTGCAACTCGGTTCAGAAATGCTGATGTGCTTTGATCCTATTCTTAGAAGCCGCATCAGGTACTTTTTTGATGCTAATTGGATTTGAAACCGGCCCTTCTTCCCCGTGATGAGGCTCCCTCTCTGCAGACATCAGGCTTTTATAGCTCTTACCTCACTGAAGACCTTCCCTCCCTCAGAGGGGATGTTCTTCAATAATTAATGGCTGCAAGAGAAACGTTGAATCATTCTTGCTTGGAATGCACTCAGACAATGCTCTCGGCAGCGTGTAAACAGACTGATGATCACGAGTTGCTTTCCCTGCCTTTGGAGAGCTTAAACTATATTGGTGGCCAGCAGTCCCTGTATAGGCACCTTTAAGGAACATCCCCCTAGGATAAGCGGGAAGGTGTCTTGTGTGAAAAGAGCTGGTCTTGAGGGACACAGGTGACAAAGCAAGATGGACCAAAACTTTAGATGGAAGGGACCTTGCTCTTATTTTCTTTTTCAGCTTAAATAACAGGCACTCATTTTCTCATAATTCTGGAAGCCAGATGTTGAGGATTAAAATGTTAAAGGGTAAATTTCTTCTTTCATTTCAGCTCAACGTATCATCAGCATATTGTATTCGTTGTTTTTTTCCTTTCAATTCAAGGAATAATCAATGTATCATATTCATATGAGGTGTACAACATAGTTTTTTTTAAGGATTTCTTTTTTGTATTTACCCCGATGCTGCAAAAAATTGAGGGCAGGAGGAGAAGGGACGGACAGAGGATGAGACGGTTGGATGGCATCATCGACTCAGTGGACGTGCGTTTGAGCAAGTTCCGGGAGTTGGTGACAGACAGGGAGGCCTGGCGTGCTGCGGTCCATGGGGCCGCAAAGAGTCGGACGTGACTGAGTGACTGTATAACAACAAATTTCTATCTTCCAGGTCTTAGCTGTGGCATGCAAAAACTAATTTCCAGACCAAGGACTGAACCCAGGCCCCCTGCAACGTAAGTGCAGACTCTTTGCCACTAGCATGATGATTTGATATGTGTACATATTGTGACAGGCTTCCCTGGTGGCTCAGACGGTGAAGAATGTGCCTGCCACGTCAGAGACCTGGGTTTGATCCCTAGGTTGGGAAGATCCCCTGGAGGAGGGCATGGCAACCCACTCCAGTCTTCTTGCCTGGAGGATCCTATGGACAGAGGAGCCTGGGGTGCTACAGTCCATGGGGTCGCAAAGAGTCAGACACGACTGAGCGACTAAGCACATATATTCTGACATTGTGACCTCAGGAGGTCTCGTGAACATCCATCACCTCACACAGTTGGAGATTTCCTTTTTCTTGTGAAGTTTTAGGATCTTACTGTCTTAGCGACTTTCCGATACAGAATTATTTTGTTAACGGTTCCCTCCATGCTGTATCGAGTTCATCTCCAGGACTGGTTTTTTATTTTTGTTATGTTTTAAATTTTGTTAAATTGAAGGATACTGGATTTACAATGTTGTTTTAAATCTGTTCTATAGCAAAGTGACATATACATATATATACATATATAATTACAATAAATAAAATGTTTAATATTCTTTTCCATTGTGATTTATCACAGGAGACTGAATATGGTTCCCTGAACTGTACAGCAGGACCTCACTGTTTATCCATACTGTGCATAATCATTTGTATCTCCTGACCCCAAACTCACCATTATCCCGTCTTCCATCTGTCACCCGGTTGGCAACCGCAGGTCAGTTCTCTGCGTCTGAGACACAGCCTGTGTTCTGGTTTGCAGATGAGTCTGCTGTGTTATATTTTAGACGTGGTTAGGTTTCTACAGATCCCCAGCATACGATACTTTCTCTCTGATGAATTTAAGATCTGATGGCGCGCGTTACGTCAGGGATGTCACGGACTGGAGTGGTGAATCCTTGAAAGCTCCTCTGTTTGTTTTTTTCCTTTGGTTGAAACACAGCCGCCTATGGACATCCATGCCTCTTTATCAGTCATTAAAAAAATGATTGGGTGTGGCCTGTGTCTATAGGATCTGCTGCTGCTGCTGCTAAGTTGCTTCAGTCGTGTCCGACTCTCTGCGACCCCATAGACGGCAGCCCACCAGGCTCCCCCGTCCCTGGGATTCTCCAGGCAAGAACACTGGAGCCGGTTGCCATTTCCTTCTCCAATGTGTGAAAGTGAAAAGTGAAAGTGAAGTCGCTCAGTCTTGTCAGACTAGTAGCGACCCCGTGGACTGTAGCCCAACCAGGCTCCTCCGTCCATGGGATTTTCTAGACAAGAGTACTGGAGTGCCTTGCCATTGCCTTCTCCGTGATCATCTCTAGGTCCATCCATATTGCTGCAAATGACATTTCATTCCTTTTTTATGGGTGAGTAGTATTCCATTGTGTATGTATACCATATATATAGATTCCACATCTTTATTCATTTCCCTGTGGATAGACATTTAGATCGCTTCCACATCTTGGTGTCTTGGCTGCTGTGCATAGCAGTGCTGTGAACATAGGGATATCTTCTCTTTGTGAACTATAATTTTTTTCAGGATACATGTTCAGGAGTGTGCTTGCTGAATCATGTGTGTGCACGCTCAATGGCTTCAGTCGTGTCCGACTCTTTGCAACCCCACGGGCTGTAGCCCTCCAGGCTCCTCTATCCCAGGGATTCTCCAGGTAAGAATACTGGAGTGGGTTGCCGATCTCTCCTCCAGGGATTCTTCCCCATGCAGGGACCAAACCCACGTCTCCTGTGTCCGCTGCATTGGCAGGTGGGTTCTTTACCTTAGTACCACCTGGGAAGCCCCTGCTGGATCATATGGTAGATCCCTTTTTAGTTTTTTAAGGACCCACCAAGCTCTTCTCACAGTGGCTATACTAGTTTGCATTCCCGCCAACAGTGTAGGAGGGTTCCCTTTTCTCCACACCCTCTCCAGCATTTGTTATTTCTAGCCTTTCCGTTTGGCTGTTTTCACCACCGTGAGTTAATACCACACTGTAGTCTTGATTTGCCTTTCTCTAATAATCTGCGATGTCAGAGCAGATTCACGTGTGCCGATTGACCACCTCTCCATGTCGTCTTCTGCCCTTTTTTTGATTGTGTTGTAGCTTTTCTTGTCGTTGTTGAGTTGTATGAGATGCGTGTATATATTTGGAAATGAAGCCCTGTTGGTCCCATCACTGGCGAATATTTTCTCTCAGCAGGACTGGCTTGTTTTATGACTGAAAGTGTGTACTTTTAGCCCCCTTCATCCATTGTAGATGTCTTTGTCCATCCAATTTATTTCACTTAGCCTATTGCCCCGGAGAAGACAATGGTACCCCACTCCAGTACTCTTGCCTGGAGAATCCCAGGGACGGCGGAGCCTGGTGGGCTGCCATCTATGGGGATGCACAGAGTCGGACATGACTGAAGTGACAGCAGCAGCAGCCTATTGCAGTGAACATCCATCTACGTAGTCTCAAATGGAAGTATTTCTTCTTTGTCATGAATGATCTTCCTGTATGTATATGTTGTGTGCTGTGTGTGTCTGTGTGTGTCTGTACAGCTTTCCTGGTGACTCAGCAGTAAAAACAATCTGCCTGCAAGGCAGGAGAGGCAGGAGATATGGGTTTGATCCCTGGGTCGGGAAGATCCCCTGGAGGAGGGCATGGCAACCCACTCCACTATTCTTGCCTGGAGAGTCCCATGGACAGAAGAGCTTGAAGAGCTACAGTCCATGGGGTCACAAAGAGTTGGACACGACTGAGTACAGACACACAAACACACACACACACACACACACACACACACACACCCTGTCTGTGTATATAAATATATATATGTATACATTTCATTTATCTTTCCATCAGTGGACACCTGGGTTGTTTCCATCCATAACCATTATTCTTTTTTTCTACTCATTATTTTCTGGACCGAGTATACACACACACACACGCACAATACATATATTTCCTTTATTCATCTGTCAAGGGACACTTGGGTTGTTTCCATCCGTAACCATTATTCTGTTTTCTGCTCACTGCTTCCCACTCACCTTTGTTCCTTGTTAACAGTTATTTCTTTACTTTCGGTGGCCCTGGGTCTTCACGGCTGTGCGCGGGCTCCGTCTAGCTGTCCCCAGCAAGGGCTGCTCTTCCTTGTGGAGCATGGGCTCTGGGGCACACAGGCTTCGGCAGCCGTGGCCTGTGGGCTCAGGAGTTACATCTGATGGGCTCGAGAGCAGAGGCTCAGTGGTTGCAGTGTGTGGGCTCAGCTGATTCAAGGCACATGGTCTCTTCCCAGACCAGGGGTTGAATCCTCATTCAATCTCCTGCGGTGGCAGGTGGATTCTTGACTACTGAGCCACCGTGGAAGCCCCATAATCATTATTACTTAACTATTACTGTGATGCATTTGGAAAAGCCTCTGAGAGGCCCTGAGGTTATGTATTAGTTTCATTGCTTCCTAGTTGGGCGGTCCCAGTTGAATTACCCTCCTTATTGTTTGTGTATGTCATCCGTTCAGTCCTGTCCAACTCTTTGCAACCCTCCATGGACTGAAGCCCACCAGGCTCCTCTGTCCATGGGATTCTCCAGGCAAGAATACTGGAGTGGGTTCCATTTTCTTCTCCAGGGGATCTTCCTGATCCAGGGCTCAAACCCACGTCTCCAGAGCATCTCCTGCGTTGCAGGCGAATTTGTTACCACTGAGCCACCAGGAAAGCCTCCATGGGCTGTAGGTCTTAGAACCCTGACTAGCGAACGGTAACTTAATGTCAGTGTGAGTTCTGCACTCCATCACATGTTCCTTCATTGGTGGATTTAATGAGGTTTGTTGAGCGAACTAATAAGAGTTGGCTGGATGTGAAGGAGGTACAGTTGGGGAAGGTCCTGCCACTTTTTGCGAGGTCTTCCTGTTGGTGGGGAACATGCTCTTGTAAAGGACCGGTGTGTTTTCTAAGTATAAGTAGTTAAAACACCTAAAGTGTCAAGAGTGGACTCCAGAAGCTGACCCTGGAGAGATAAACAGGTGAAGGAGTCGACAGTTGGGGGTCAGAGGATCACACGAGGGTTAGGATAAAACTCTGCCGTGTTAAGCAAAGGTTGCAATCTGCAGAGGAATGCGGGCAAGCTTTCTTCCGGATCGGACTGGAGCCGCAAAGAGACTGCTGTTGAATGACTGCTCTGAGGTGTTAAATACAGAGAATTGAATTGCTTACGAGGCATCAAAATAGCAACAAGCAAGGAAGGGGTAGGCTGGGATGGTTGAATAGCAAGAGGAAGTATAGAGAGATTTTGCAAAATTCAGAAATGCTCCACCAACATGAAGATCTGCTTTGGAATAGGTAAAAAGAGACAGCGAAAGTTGGAGAAATCAAGTCAGAGATATGGAAGACAGTTTGAGATGGTCCATGTGAAAGCAAAGAAATGGGATCTTTTTTTTTTTTTTTTAATGAAAGGAATTTAGTACATTTCTCTGATGCTGGGAGGGATTGAGGGGTGGGAGGAGACGGGGACGACAGAGAATGAGATGGCTGGATGGCATCACCGACTCTGTGGACGTGAGTTTGAGTGAACTCCGCGAGTTGGTGATGGACAGGGAGGCCTGGCGTGCTGTGATTCATGGGGTCGCAAAGAGTCGGACACGAGTGAGCGACTGAACTGAACTGAACTTAGGCTAAAGAGCCCTCCAGAACCATCACTTTAAACTCCAAATAATACAGTTAACACTTAGAAAAATAAAGACCAATGGAAGACGGGAAAATATTGAATGCATTGTAGAAAGCATTTTCCTAAGCTGACAAGATAATTTTTTAAATTTTTTAACTGATTTTAATTGGAGGCTAATTACTTTACAATATTGTGGTAGTTTTTGCCATACACATGAATCAGCCATTTAAGCTGACAAAATAATTAAGTTTGGTGACTTAAGAAGGCCTACCAAGAATCTCACGGAAAAGGCAAGAATTGTCTGCATGCATTCAAGCAGGAAACACATATAACCTAAAAAATGGAAAGAAAAAAACAAATTATCCTCAAGGTATATTTCACCACCACCCCCCCACCAACAAATGCCATAAGATAATTTAAGAATAATGCCGAGCCTTGAAGGAAAATGGTTGTGGAATGTCATCTGTATTTTCAGTTCATCTGTGAAAGTAAAACGAAGTGAGGGGGGAAAAAAGGTCAGTAATGTCAGTGTTGCCTATTGGTTCACATTGAAATAAATCACATCAACTCCATGGGTTATATATACGAAAAATAGAAAGCATATACAAAGTCAGAAAATGTAAACACTATAGTAAGTGTTGCATTCAATTATAAATATGACAGTATATCCATATGGGCTTGAAAATATTGTGGGATGAAAAATAGACATGACGTATCTGTGGTTTTATTCATGGAGATTTACAACGATGCTTCCCCCTTTAGTTATCAGACATGTAAAGCTTTCCACACTTAACCTGCATTCATTTAATACAGGGAAGCAGAACTTTAATATTTGATTTATTTATGCTTTATTTGTCAGCAGTTAACAGATGCTCATATGGCCTTCAAAAGAAAGATCCCTATTGATGCTTTTGAACTGTGGTGTTGGAGAAGACTCTTGAGAGTCCCTTGGACTCCTAGGAGATCCAACCAGTCCATCCTAAAGGAAATCTGTCCTGAATATGCATTGGAAGGACTGATGCTGAAGCTGAAGCTCCAATACTTTGGCCACCTGATGCAAAGAGCTGACTCATTGGAAAAGACTCTGATGCGGGGAAAGGTTGAGAGCAGGATGAGAAGGGGACGACAGAGGACGAGACGGTTAGGTGGCATCACTGACTCGATGGACATGGGTTTGGGTGAACTCCAGGAGTTGGTAATGGACAGGGAGGCCTGGTGTGCAGCGGTTCATGGGGTTGCAAAGACTTTGACACGACTAAGCAACTGAACTGAACTGAACTTAGAACTTCTCTGGAGGTCCAGTGGTTAAGAGTTTTCCAATGAGGGGGTTGCGGGTTCGATCCCCTGTTGGTGAACGAAGCTCCCACGTGTCTTGCAGCCAAAGAGCAAGATAAAAGACAAAACAGGGACTATATTGTATCAAGTTCAGTAAAGACTTTAAAATGGTCCACATCAAAGAAATAATGAAATAAAAATGAAGATTACGTAACTTTCAAGGTGTTCACAGCTAGAAGGGAAGTTGGACCCGGATGTCAAGATGTCACTGATCTAACATGAGGAACGCCTGTCCACTTTCTTCATTCCTTTTGACACTGCTGGATCCTGCCCTTTTGTCTCATTGCTGGTCCTCTCCTGCCTGATTCCCAGTCCCCTTTCCTTTCCCTCTGCTTTCCTTCCTGATGTCCCCCTCCAGTCTTCCTGCCAACTGCTACACCTGGGCTTTCTCACCGTCTTGCGTGCCATCAACCCTTTCCGACCTCCCGCTCCTTTGACATTCTTTCAGACCCAGCTGCCATCCCTCCAGATCGCGTTTGGAAACAGCTGTCCAGCTGACATTTCTGAAAAGGGCATATTTCTGGCCTGGTTCACCCCTGCACACCATCCCACATCTGAGGTAGGTGTGCTTGGTCATGTCCGACTCTTTGGCAACCCCCATGGACTGTAGCCCGCCAGGCTCCTCTGTCCATGGGATTCTCCAGGTGAGAAAACTAGAGTGGGTAGCCATGCCCTTCTCCAGGTTATCTTCCCAACCCAGGGATCGAACCCAGGTCTCCTGGCTCTCCTGCATTGCCAGGCATGTTCTTTGACCCACTGAGCCACCAGGGGATCCCACATCCAAGGTATCCAGGCTCTCCTTTCCTCTTGGGTGACTACCTCCACTGGTCCGGCCAACAGTTTTCAGGGTATTAAAACAGCACTGCTCATCCCAAGTCCTTCACATAGGAGATGCAGACAGGGCCATGAGCTTGTCATTCCCCGAGAGTAAAAAATCAATGGAGGAAAACCAGCGACCATTTTAATAATAGACATTTAGTTAATTGCTAGTACTCAACCCTGTATCATTCTGCCGCTGTTTAAGACATCACACGGCAGGGGATGGAAACGAATCCTGGCTTCACTTCACATCTAACTCTTTTCTCTCTTGTTTCTCCCCCGCCCCTTGAAACCACTGGATAATTCCGAAAAGCCTATGTTGATTAGATTCATGAATTCTTGAAAATAACTATAATAATACTCTTTATTGAATAATGTGCTGAATGCATGTCTTTCATTTAAGTACTGCAGAGCTCTCCAGTACTTTGGCCACCTGATGAGAAGAGTCAGCTCATTGGAAGAGACCCTGATGCTGGGAAAGGCTGAGGACAGGAGGAGAAGGGGGTGACAGAGGGTGAGATGGTTGGATGGCATCACTGACTCGATGGACATGAGTTTCGGTAAACTCCAGGAGTTGGTGATGGACAGGGAAGCCTGGCGTGCCACAGTTTATGGGGTCGTAAAGAGTCGGACACGACTTAGCAACTGAATGACCGCAGAGATACCCTCAGTGGGAAAGGAGGGTAGGGAAGTCGAAAGCTGAAGGTAGAGCAGAAACCACGAGAAAGCCACCCAGCCTCCTCAATTGCTCCCTAAGCACAGAATACACCCTCTGCCACCAGACGGATCTGAGTCCTGTTGAGTGCCCTGAAGTTATCTCAAACCCAGCGCCAGCCAACCCCAAAGTTACAGAGGAAAATACAATTTATTTCCATCTGTACCTGGTCCAGCTTCATTTGTACTCAGTGAGGCTCGTGCTAAAGAGCCCACCTGCCAGTGCAGGAGACATAAGAGACACGGGTTCGATTCCTTGGCCGGGAAGATCCCCTGGAGAAGAAAATGGCAACCCACTCTAGTATTCTTGCCTGGAGAATCACATGGACGTAGGAACCTGGTGGGCTACACTCCATGGGGTCACAAGAGTCAGACATGATGAGAGTGACTTGGCACACACATATTCTTAGAAGATTCCCCACTTGGGTTCACATTCTGCTGTCGCCATCTTGAAATGCATGTTGACGTTTGATGAACAACCTCTACATTTCCGTTTTGCCCTGATCCCTGAGAATGATGGAGCTGACTGAGGGGTCTACGAGTTACCACCACCCTACCAGTTAAAGCACACATTTTCCACACCTGGTCAGGAAACCCTGACCTTCTGTGTGACCTTCCAGGAAGTCCTGGGGACAAAACTCTTTAAATACTCACTCTCAGACATGATTGCCTTGCCCTCCTTTCTCATTTTCTCATGAGTTTATTTGAAAGTATTCCAGTGGCTGCAGACCATGTGATATTACAACGGATTGAATGCAGAAGCAGACAGGAGGTTCAGCTGTCTTGTATCAGGCTCAGTTGGGAGATTTGCACAAACACAAAGCAGTAGATCCCTAATCACGATTTTTTAAAACAGGGTCATTTTTAATGGACAAAAATGTGACTTTAATTGGCACACAAAAGCTTTATTATATGTGTATATGGGCTTCCCTGGTGGCTCAATCAGTAAGGAATCTTCCCACCATGCAGAAGACCCAGGTTCAATCCCTGGATCAGGAAGATCTGTGGAGGAGGGCCTGGAAACCAACTCCAGTGTTCTTGCCGGGAGAATCCCATGGACAGAGGAGCCAGGTGGGCTATGGTATAAAAAAAGACTAATGAGTCAATACTGTAAGTCTGTTTGGGTCCTTATTTCATTTCAGTTCTACTTTCAGAAGTATGGATAAATATAATGGATGTTAAAAATGTTCTCTGAGGGATGTCCCTGGTGAGCCACTGCTTAGAAATCCGAGTTTCCACTGCAGGGCGCACAGGTCCAATCCCTGGTCCCTGGTCAGGGAACTAAGATCCCACAAGCCACACAGTGACTAAGCCTGTACGCCATAACTAGAGAGGAGCCCGTTCAGCAACAAAAGATCACAAAACACTTAATACGGCCAAATAAATAAATAATTGTTTTTAATGAATGTGAGAGTTGGACCATGAAGAAAGCTGAATGCCAAAGAATTGATGTTTTAGAACTGAGGTGTTGGAGAAGGTTCCTGAGAGTCCCTTGGACTGCAAGGAGATCCAACCAGTCCATCATAAAGGAGATCAGTCCTGAATATTCATTGGAAGGACTGATGCTGAAGCTGAAGCTCCAATCCTTTGGCCACCTGATGCAAGGAGCCAACTCATTGGAAAAGACCCTGATGCTGGGAAAGATTGAAGGCGGGAGGAGAAGGGGACGACAGAAGATCAGATGGTTGGATGGCATCACTGAATCAATTGACATGAGTTTGAGCAAGCTCTGGGAGATACTGATGGATAGGGAAGCCTGATATGCTGCCGTTCATGGGGTTGCAAAGAGTCGGACACGACTGAACTGAACTGAACTGAGGTCCTTGGTTATTTTTAAGAAGGTCAAGTTGTTCCCCAGGTCAAAAGTGATGGACACTGCTAACTTAGAACATGTGGCTTTCTGCGTGCTCCTTAAAAATTTAGGAAAGGTTAAACTCTCTCTCGTTAAAGTGGTTTGAGACTTTATGGATGAACCCTCACGTAACCTTCAGAAAGGACGCCTCCATCCTTTCTGAATCTCACAGACGTGAATGCCATGTTGTAGAACTTTCATAAGAGTCAAATGTTTCTCTTTCTTTCTCTTGGAGAAGGCGCGTGTTGCTGTTGCTGTTCAGTGGCTTAGTCGTGTCGGACTTTGGGACCCCATGGACTGCAATGTGCCAGGCTTCCCTGTCCTCCACTGCTTCCTGGAGTTTATGCAAAACTCATGTCCATTGAGTTGGTGATGCCATCCAACCATCTCGTCGTCTGTCGACCCTTCTCCTGCCCTCAGTCTTTCCCAGCATCAGGGTGGGTAAGGATGGTAGAAAATGCCTCCAGACAAAGTGCCAGGTCAGCTAAAACATGGCAGGGCAAAGGGGAAAAGGATTTAGATTGTGTGTAAATGTGTTTTTAGACCCACACTCATATAACCTGGCATACTGATTAATTTAAATTGAAAGTTATTTTTGTGGCTGGGGGCTTCCCTGGTGGTCCAGTGGTTAAGACTCTGAGCTCCCAAGCTCTGCTTCGATTCTTTACTAAAAAAGCACCCCAAACCCAAGTGTCTTTGCCCCAACACCGGTATAGAATTGATGGGTAACGTGACAGTATGACTTTCACGGAGTATCGGTAGTGTGATTAACAACAGTTGTATTAAAGATCTTCACTGCTCAGAGACTTGATCCAACCAACATTGACTCTCCCTGGATGCAAATATGTCTGCCATTTTTCTCTGCATGCAGCTTCTTGTATGATCACGAGCACAGGAATCACGGAAAGGATTTTGTTGCAATAAAAACTTGGAGCAAGTCTCATATGAGCTTGAGAGTCTGCTTTTTTTCTGGGGGGGGGCGGGTGGGGAGTTGGTAAAAATTTTATGTGATCCAGGAATTCCACTTGTGAGTATACCCTTAAAAGAATGTCAAGCAGAATACTTGTATGTCCGTGTTCATAGCAGCACTGTTTACAGTAGCTGGAAGGTGGAAGCAACCCAAGTGTGTATTGACATGTGGATGGAGAATCAAATTTGGTTTACAAAGACAATGGACTGCTGTTGTTTTAGTCCCTAAGTCATGTCTGACTCGTTGCAACCTCATGGACCAGGCTCCTCTGTCCATGGGATTCTCCAGGCAAGAATACTGGAGTGGGTTGCCATTTCCTCCTCCAGGGGATCTTCCCAAACCAAGGATCGAATCCCCATCTCCTACACCGGCAGACAACTTCTTTACCACTGAGCCATCTGGGAAGCCCACAATAGACTACTACTCAGTCTTAAAAAGGAAGGAGATTCTGACACGTGCTGCAATATGCATGAAACTCGGGAGTGTTATGCAAAGTTAGTCACTAAAGGACATACACCGTATGATTCCACTTTTACAAGTTACTTAGAGATTCTTGTTTACTAGCAATCTCCCCAACAATACTGACACTGCAGCCCATGAACAAAGATTTTGAACATCAACATTACAAGCGAAGGTCTCTGCGTATCTTGAATACAAGGCTGCACTGTGCTCCCATGAAGGGCAGTAAACAGAGCATCTAACCAGCTTCTGTCATGCACAGATACTTGCATATTAATATCCGTGTGTGTCAGTCGCTCAGTTGTGTCCAACTTTCGGGACCCCGTGGACTGTAGCCCACCAGGCTCCACTGTCCGTGGGATTCTCCAGGCAAGAACACTGGAGTGGGTTGCCATTCCCTCCTCCAGGGGATCTTCCTGACCCACGGATTGAACTCGGATCTTCTGAATTACAGGCGGATTCTGTACCTTCTGAGCCACCAGGGAAGCCCAAAGGTGATGTGTGTTAGTCACTCAGTTGTGTCCTACTCTTTCCGTTCCATTCCGTTCAGTCGCTCAGTTGTGTCAGACTCTTTGCAACCCCCTGGACTGTAGCCTACCAGGCTTCTCCGTCCATGGGATTCTCCAGGCAAGAATACTGGAGTGGGTTACCATTTCCTTCTCCAGGGGATCTTCCCGACCCAGGGATTGAACCCGGGTCTCCCGCATTGGAGGCAGATGCTTTAACCTCTGAGCCACCAGGGAAGCCCGTCCTACTCTTTACATATTAATAGATATTTGTGGTATTTTTCAGCATAGATATGGGCTCCAAAATCACTGTGGATGCTGATTGCAGCCATGAAATTAAAAGACGCTTACTCCTTGGAAGGAAAGTTATGACCAACCTAGATAGTATATTAAAAAGCAGAGACATTACTTTGCCAACTAAGGTCTGACTAGTCAAGGCTATGGTTTTTCCTATGGATGTGAGAGTTGGACTGTGAAGAAAGCTGATCGCCGAAGAATGGATGCTTTTGAACTGTGGTGCTGGAGAAGACTCTTGAGAGTCCCTTGGACTGCAAGGAGATCCAACCAGTCCATTATGGGGGAGATCAATCCTGGGTGTTCATTGGAAGGACTGATGCTAAAGCTGAAACTGCAATACTTTGGCCACCTCATGCAATGAGTTGACTCACTGGAAAAGACTCTGATGCTGGGCGGGATTGGGAGCGGGAGGAGAAGGGGACGACAGAGAATGAGATGGCTGGATGGCATCACCGACTCGATGGACGTGAGTTTGGGTGAACTCCGGGAGTTGGTGATGGACAGGGAGGCCTGGCGTGCTGTGATTCATGGGGTCGCAAAGAGTCGGACACGACTGAGTGACTGAACTGAACTGAACTGAATGTTAGGTGCATGCATTTAACTTGGTAAGGGCAGTCTAATTGGTGAAAAGTGTTTTCATATTACTACTTAAGGAAAAGAGTCAAATCTTGCTACTCTAAGTATTATAAGACCTGCCCTGTAGGAATTCACTCAAGGCCTATAAAAATTTCCATCGTTTTCAGCTATGTGCAAAAAATCCCCTCTAAGAAAAGTCCGTATTCCCTCTTAGTGCCAAGAACTGGGGGTTTATAAGTTTGTAATGCACCATCAGCAAGCCAAATGAATTTGAATTGCTCCACACAAAAATTGTTTTCATCTGTGTTTGTATCACTAATTACAACATGGTTCTGTTTTATAAAACATGAAAATTAAATATGGATGGTCTCTGAAGAGAACAGTTTACATCTAAATGTTTAAAAAAAAAAAAACCTTTAAATGATTTACAATTTGTTTTCCTATCCAAGCACTAAAAGATTTGATTTAAATTTTGTCCACTTGGCTATCTGTTATTTTATGCCTTTTCTAGCCATTCAGATACTGTCCTGTATTTGCAATTCTTTAAAGAAGACCTACAAAAATAGTAGATGGATTGGGGGTGGGAGGAGAAAGGGACGACAGAGAATGAGATGGCTGGATGGCATCACCGACTCTGTGCACGTGAGTTTGAGTGAACTCTGGGAGTTGGTGATGGACAGGGAGGCCTGGCGTGCTGTGATTCATGGGGTCGCAGAGAGTCGGACACGACTGAGCGACTGAACTGAACTGAACTTTATTCTTTCTGGAGATATTTCTCCACTGATCTCCTGTAGCCTATTGGTCACCTACTGACTTGGGGAGGTGATCGTTCAGTGCCGTATCTTTTTGCCTTTTCATACATTCCCTGGAGTTGGCTCAAAGTCATGTCCATTGAGTCAGTGATGCCATCCAACCGTCTCATCCTCTGTCGTCCCCTTCTCCTCCTGTCCTTAGTCTTTCCCAGCATCAGGGTCTTTTCCAATGAGTCAGTTCTTCGCAAAGTATTGGAGTTTCAGTTTCCGTATCAGTCTTTCCAGTGATCTTCAGGGTTGATCTACTTGCACTCTAACAAAATTTTGAGTCGGAAAATCCAAAGTTGAGTTTGGAGAAAGCGATATTACGTTGGTTAGCGTGTCCTGCCTATTTCTCTTGATGAGCTTAGAGACGAATCAAGAAGCATAGAACACACGGACACGCTCACACACTCATGGTGCAGGAAGGGTCTGCGTGTTGTTCACGCCACCCAGGAGTTCCACAGTCCCTTGATATATTTAGTGGAATGTGGGAAGGAGACCACAGAGCCTACAATGGCAGAGGGGAGTGTGTGACTGCTGAATGCGGAGGGTGTCATTATATTTTCCGTGTGTGTCTCAAGTTATCAGAAATTAACTGTAAGAGTTGGATGAGGTGGAGACCTACATTTTTTCTTCTTTATTATTGAGCCCTGCTTTTTTTTTTTTTTTTTGAGAAAGTATCAGCCCTTAATTGTGCAATTTGATGCTATGCCTTTGCTGTTTCATCTTTATCTACTCCTCCCTACATCAAAAGCATGAAGGAAGTACAATCACTTGGTCATCGTTTAAAATCTTAGTTCTGTTTTTCAACATGTAACCAAGGACACAATTAATTCAAACACTTTTGCCAGTAAGTGAAACTGAAAGTGTTAGTCGCTGAGTTGTGTCAGACTCTTTGTGACCCCATGGACTATTCAGCCCAGCAGGCGCCCTGTCCATTGGAATTCTCCAGGCAAGAATACTGAAGTAGATTGCCGTTCCCTTCTCCCAGGAATCTTCCTGATCCAGGGATCAAACCCGGGTCTGTCAAATTTCAGGCAGGTTCTTTACTGTCTGAGTCACCAAGGAAGCCCTGTAACAGCAAACCAGTCTAAACCAATCCTGGATGTTCATTGGAAAGACTGATGCAGAAGCTGAAACTCCAATAATTTGGCCACCAGTTATGAAGAACTGACTCACTGGAAAAGGCCCTGATACTGGGAAAGACTGAGGGCAGGAGAAGAAGAGGGTGACAGAGGATGAGATGGTTGAATGGCATCACTCGATGGACATTAGTTTGAGCAACTTCCACGAGATGGTGAAGGACAGGGAAGCCTAGCGTGCTGCAGTCCATGGGGTCACAAAGAGTCAGACATGACTTAGAAACTGAACTGAACTGAATGCTAAAACAGTAAACAATCTTCTTATAAAAGATCTTTTTATAGAAGATCTTACAGAGGTCTTTAAAAATCTTGCGGTGACCCACCTGAGCTTAGGAGTGTGTTCTTTCCCAATCAGTCCTTCAGATGAGGTCTCAGCCCAGCCCAGCTCCTCTGGTGGAAGCCTCACCAACTTCTGCAAGGAGAATCCATCTGGTTGTGAACTCCTGACTCCTGGAAACTGTGAGATCACAAAGGCACATTAAATTTGGGCTATGCCACAATTGCACTTATCTCACACGCTAGTAAAATCATGCTCAAAATTCTCCAAGCCAGTCTTAAGCAATATGTGAACTGTGAACTCCCAGATGTTCAAGCAGGTTTTAGAAAAGGCAGAGGCACCAGAGATCAAATTGCCAACATCCGCTGGATCATGGAGAAAGCAAGAGAGTTCCAGAATAACATCTATTTCTGCTTCATTGACTATACCAAAGCCTTTGACTGTGTGGATCACAATAAACTGTGGAAAATTCTGAAAGAGATGGGAATCCCAGACCACCTGACCTGCCTCTTGAGAAACTTGTATGCAGGTCAGGAAGCAACAGTTAGAACTGGACATGGAACAACAGACTGGTTCCAAACAGGAAAAGGAGTCCGTCAAGGTTGTATATTGTCACCCTGCTTATTTAACTTATATGCAGAGTACATCATGAGGAACGCTGGGCTGAAAGAAGCACAAGCTGAAATCAAGATTGCCGGGAGAAATATCAATAACCTCAGATATGCAGATGACACCAGCCTTATGGCAGAAAGTGAAGAGGAACTCAAAGGCCTCTTGATGAAAGTGAAAGAGGAGAGTGAAAAGGTTGGCTTGAAGCTCAACATTCAGAAAACAAAGATCATGGCATCTGGTCCTATCACTTCATGGGAAATAGATGGGAAAACAGTGGAAACAGTGTCAGACTTTATTTTTTTGGGCTTCAAAATGACTGCACATGATGATTGCAGCCATGAAATAAAAAGACGCTTCCTCCTTGGAAGGAAAGTTATGACCAACCTAGAGAGTATATTAAAAAGCAGAGACATTACTTTGCTAACAAAGGTCCGTCTAGTCAAGGCTATAGTTTTTCCTGTGGTCATGCATGGAGGTGAGAGTTGGACTGTGAAGAAAGCTGATCGCCAAAGAATTGATGCTTTTGAACTGTGGTGCTGGAGAAGACTCTTGAGAGTCCCTTGGACTGCAAGGAGATCCAACCAGTCCATTCTAAAGAAGATCAATCCTGGGTGTTCATTGGAAGGACTGATGCTAAAGCTGAAACTGCAATACTTTGGCCACCTCATGCGACGCGTTGACTCACTGGAAAAGACTCTGATGCTGGGAGGGATTGGGAGTGGGAGGAGACGGGGACAACAGAGAATGAGATGGCTGGATGGCATCACGACTCGATGGACGTGAGTTTGAGTGACCTCCGGGAGTTGGTGATGGACAGGGAGGCCTGGCGTGCTGTGATTCATGGAGTCGCAAAGAGTCAGACACGAATGAGCAACTGAACTGAACTGATGCCACCGTCTCTCTCAGAGAACACAGAGAAGTCTGCTCACTGCTCTTGACTCCCTTCAGTATAAACCCTGAACACAGGGGATGGTAATAATGCATCTTGAATGAGCCATGGGAAGGGTAACTTTAATAAGGAAAGAAGGGAGAAGTCGTGTGTTGGAAACGAATGGCTTTGCATTCTGCAAAGCGTGTCAACTTGTTGCCAAACACTCCCTGATGCCAGAGAAATCTCTCTAACGAAAACAACTGTAGCATGAACTAATTCATGTCCATTCAGCGGATATCAGTAAAGAGGGAACAGCTCTGGACCTGGGCATGGAAGATAAGGGTTACAACATCGGTGCTTCCATTTATCAAGTACTTGAAACTGCCAACACGCTTAAGCTTCTTCACTCTCAGCTTCTTTATTGGGATGGTGCAAGATAGTCGAACTTCACAGAGAGTTGATTAACCAGAGTAGGCGCTGGAGACGCCCCGTGGAAAGCACCAGATTTTGTTCTCCACATTCCAGGACCGTGAGCAACGTGATCTGATTCTCCTTCTTTCTCCCCACAAGTATTCAGTTCAGTTCAGTCTCTCAGGCTTGTCTGCCTCTTTGCAACCCCATGAACCGCAGCATGCCAGGCCTCCCTGTCCATGACCAACTCCCAGAATTTACCCAAACTCATGCCCATTGAGTCAGTGATGCCATCCAACCGTCTCATCCTTTGTAGTCCTCTTCTCCTCCTGCCTTCAATCTTTCCCAGCATCAGGTCTTTTCCAATGAGTCAGCTCTTTGCATGAGGTGGCCAAAGTATTGGAGCTTCAGCTTCAACCTCAGACCTTCCAATGAACACTCAGGACTGATCTCCTTTAGGATGGACTGGTTGGATCTCCTTGTAATCCAAGGGACTCTCAAGAGTCTTCTCCAACACCACAGTTCAAAAGCATGCATTCTTTGGCGCTCAGCTTTCTTTATAGTCCAACTCTCACATCCATACGTAACCACTGGAAAAAGCATAGCCTTGACTAGACAGACCTTTGCTGGCAAAGTAATGTCTCTGCTAGTAATGTCTGTACTAATATAATCCTTAGTACAGAGTTTAAGCGGAGTTGTTTTGTTGTGTAAGCATCAACTCTGGGCTTAAAGAGAAAAAAAAATTCTGTGACTAAGACTAAAGAATGTAAAAAAAAATTTGTCCTTTCCTCCTCCTTGAGAATTCCAGACCCTCTATCTCCTCCTCGAGAGCCCCAGATCACTCACTCCTCCTCTGGGACCCTGGACTTATCAACCTGCCTAGGAACTGACTCTCTCGGTAAGAACACTTAACATGAAATCTGCCCTCTTAGGGAACGTGCTGCACAATACTGTTAATTCTAGACACGGTGTTGTATAACAGATCTCTTTTTTAATTTAAATTTTATTGGCATATAGTTGATTTATAGTATTGTCTTTCTGGTGTACAGCAAAGTGAGTCAGTTATATATATATATAAACATACACATTATATATATACACACACATATGTGTATATACACACACAAAAATAGACACATAATATATATATGGATCCCCTCTTTTTAGATTGTTTTCTCATATAAGTCATTGCCAAATATTGAGTAGAGTTCCCTGTGCTAAGTAGGTCCTTATTATTGGCTATCAATTTTATATATAGTAGTGTGTGTACGTTCATGCTAAACTCCTGATTTATCCCTTCCTTCCACGTTTCTCTTTGGTAATCGTAAGTTTTCAGTATCAGTTCGTCTGTTTCTGTTCTGTAAATAAGATCATTTGTATATGTTTTTTAAAAAATTATATTCCACACATGAGTGATATCTTGTGATATTTGTCTTTCTCTGTCTGACTTCCTTCACAAGGATAATAATCTCTAGGACCATCCATGTTGCTGCAAATGGCATGAGTTCCTTCTTTTTCCTGGCTGTGTAATATTCCACTGTATATCTAGACCACCCTTCTTTATCTGTTCCTCTGATAATGGACACTTAGGATGATTTCATGTCTTGGCTCTTGTAAACTGTGCTTCATTGAACACTGGTGTATGTATATCATTTTTGGATTATAGTTTTCGCCAGATATATACCCAGCAGTGAAATTGCTGGATCATGGTAGTTCTGTTTTTACTTGTTTTTTTTTAAAGGAATGTCCATGTTATCTTCATCATGGTTGTACTAATTTTCATTCCCACCAGCAGTGTAGGGGAGTTCCCTTTCCTTCAGGAGCAGTATTAACCGACTATCGCACACCCTCCATCATGGATCTCTGGAAAACAAGATGAACCTGGGGCATTGTATCCATGCAGCCTGTCGTTTTTCTTATTTTTATTAGTCTCATTCAGAAGGGCCACAGGCGATAAGCTCTCTGCTGTGAGAGGGGATTTCAGGAGAGGTGGAGGACTCTTTCTGTCTCCGGTCTTCATGGCTAAGTTGCCTCTCAAATTGCAGGGCACAGAAATTTGCGTATAGGTTAGAATCATTCATTCAATCGTCTTATCAATCTGCCTGCAGTGTGGGAGACCTGGGTTTGAACCCTGGGTTGGGAAGATCCGCTGGAGCAGGGAAAGGCTACCCACTCCAGTCTTCTGGCCTGGAGAATTCCATGGGCTCTATAGTCCGTGGGGTCGCAAAGAGTCGGATACAACTGAACGAACTTCACCAGAATCATTCATTCTCTCTTCTAGCAGATAACTATACCGTTGATCCTCTAACAATGTGAGAGTTCGGGGCACTGATCTGCACAGTTGAGACCCTCCATATAACATACAGTTGAACCTCTGCATTTTCTGTGGCATCCTGGAATTCGAGCAACCTTGTATTGCTTGGAACTTTAGCACTGGGTTGCCCAAAAACTTTGTTTGGGTTTTTCTGTAACATCTTACAGACTTTTGGGGCAACCCAATATTTATTGCTTTTTTTAAAAAGTGAAAATCGCTCAGGCATGTCCGACTCTTTGTGACCCCATGGACTCTACATTCCATGGAATTCTCCAGGCCAGAACACTGGAGTGGGTGGTGGTGGTGGTTTAATCACTAAGTCATGTCCGACTCTTGGGACCCCATGGATTATAGCCTGCCAGGCTCCTCTGTCCATGGGATTCTCCAGGCAAGAATACTGGAGTGGGTTGCCATTTCCTTCTCCAGGGGATCTTCCCATCCCAGGGATTGAACCCAGGTCTCCTGCATTGCAGGCAGATTGTTTACTGACTGAGCTATGAGGGAAGCCGTTTAAAAAACAAACAAAAAAACCCATATATAATTGAACTCCCAGAGTCCAAACCAGCGTTGTTCAAGGACCAGCTGTATACCGAGAACATCATTTGTGCCAAATGTGGTAATAGACTCTGTGGATTAAACACATAGAAAACTGGCCCTGATTTTTTGAAAAATTTCAAATGTTCTGACCCTTAACGTTTCCCTTTGATTTCATTGTGTGACAGGAACAAAATTCTGCAAAGTTCTTGTAAAGGTTAGACAAAAGCTGCCAGTGAAAGTGTGAATGTGGCTCAGTTGTGTCTGACTCTCTGCGACCCCATGGATAGCATCCATGGAATTCTCCAGGCCAAAATACTGGAGTGGGTAGCTGTTCCCTTCCCCCCGGGGATCTTCCCGACCCAGGGATCAAACCCAGGTGTCCTGCATTCCCAGCTGAGCCACTATGGAAGCCTTGAACAGGGCACTACCTTAATCTAAGTTACCAGTGTCACTCCCAGTTACAAGACGAACAGGAATTTGATAGCAAAAACCACATCTCTCTATACTTACAGGAAGAATTGAAACCAGATGGCTTTGCATACGTCGTCAGCTTTTGCTCCAAATCAGTATGGCCAAATTTTTCAATGATATCCACTGTGTTTTCACAGGTACATCATGCTAGAATACATGTTCTTCAAGATGAGACTTCTAACAGATTGTTTTTGCCCATAGATGAGTTAAGTACAACATGCCCGTGTTTTCATCTAACCCCTTACACTGAACTTTGGATGAACTGTGTGTCCGTGGGTCACCATGATTCGATTGCTCTCACGGTTTGCTCAAGAAGGAACATGACAGTAATCTGGTTTTTTAATCGGTGAAAGAAGAGCCAGTTCTGCCCTCAATGAATTTACATTAAAAGCAAACATTAAATATAGATGGGAAGTTTTTTTTTTATCTTTATTACAAAACCCTCTGCAAGATCTGTTCAGGGACTTTAGAGTCTAAAGCGTTAGGAAAGACAGATTTCAAACACTGCATGTGTTTTTATTCCCACATGTTTTTTTTTTTTTTATTCTTACCAAACTGAATACATTCCATTGAATTATTTAATTCCAATGATAAGACTGAGAAAACACAGAAATCATAAATCAGCTGTCTACGAACTAAAGCCCTGTTTTCACTAGAGCATTTCATGGAGCGTTTAAAAGGAATTCACGAAGGATCCAACGGCCTCCCATCACCGAAAAATAGAGAAGGTAAATTATCTTGTTTGTAACTCTCAAGGTACTCCTGGGGGCTTCTCGTTGCTTTTCCCAGCCCATTCTGGTTCTATTAATGACTCAAATGCACAGTAGAGTGTACCTCGGAGTATATTTAAATGGCAATTTGAGATTGCCTTGTCGTAATAAGATGCGTTTGAGTACTTTCCTTTCATTAAAGGAACGAAAGAGAAAACCTTTTGAAACAAGGTGAACCGTGGTGAGGGAAGCTCTGTCTTGATTTCCAAGTCGTTCGATGGCCCCAAAGTCTGGATTTAATACCAATGGGTATTAAAGAATAGACTTAAAAAGATAGTTCAGTTCAGTTCAGTCGCTCGGTCATGTCCGACTCTCTGCGACCCCATGAATCACAGCACGCCAGGCCTCCCTGTCCATCACCAACTCCCGGAGTTCACTCAAACTCATGTCCATCGAGTCGGTGATGCCATCCAGCCACCTCATTCTCTGTCATCCCCTTCTCCTCCTGCCCCCAATTCTTCCCAGCATCAGACTCTTTTCCAGTGAGTCAACTCGACGCATGAGGTGGCCAAAGTATTGGAGCTTCAGCTTTAGCATCAGTCCTTCCAATGAACACCCAGGATTGATCTCCTTTAGAATGGACTGGTTGGATCTCCTTGCAGTCCAAGGGACTCTCAAGAGCCTTCTCCAGCACCACAGTTCAAAAGCATCAATTCTTCAGATAGTAGTCCCTCCAAAATTCTCAAACCCTATTAGCTTGGCAGGGGGGCGGTGATTTCCCCCTAGCAGTTTGTCTTTTTCTGTGAACCCAGCTTGGTCTAAAACATCGTCAACACGATGACCTCACTGTCTCTCCCCACTCCACCTTGTTTTCTTTTTTTTTTTTTTACTGTCTTGGACAGTCTGGACTGTGGAAAGGAACTGGAAACATTTACATCTCACAGCGAGAGCTCTAGATGTCCAAACACGCATTTTGCAACTTAACGCACTGCTTCGACGGGCACCAGCGAGACTTCAGAGATGAAATCATCATTCCCAGGAGCAGTGGGATGCTAGAACTTAATGAGGAAGAAGATCCACTGAGAGAAATATGTTTTAAACCGCTTCCAGCCACAGCCGCTTATGGTGGATCTGTCTAGAAGTTCTTTTAAAACAAGGGGAAAAAAGAAGAAAAAAACAAGCAAGGAAAGAAAGACATCAAGAGGATCACGGCAAAGGGAGTTACATAATTCTGAAGGCTATTTTTAGAATCATTTCCATGGTGTGAAAAGCAACCGAGGAAAGAATTAAATTAATCATGCGCGCCTAGCTTTCTTGTAACCCACCAGAGCTCAGGAAGCAGCCGGAGGTGCTCCCCCTTCACGGACAAGAACAGCCTCGCAGAGGGTTATCTCCGCCATACCCTTTCATATCTGACAATTGGTGAAGCAAACGTCAGCTAGTTCTCAAGTCTTCATTTTGAGCTTGGGAGTCCCTCTCAGAAGGAGGCGTTGCTGACTCAGACAGGCCATCATTTCCAAAAGCGCTTCTCGTCACCCGTTTGGGGTCCCCAGGATCTGTCTTCTCTTGCTTCCACGCTCAACCAGTGCTCCTGTTTGCAAGTTTTTCTAGCTGCCTGTCAGTCACTCTTCTCAAGATAAGGTCAGTGAGTTCAGTGGCTTAGTCGTGTCCAGCTCTTTGCGACCCCAAGGACCGCAGCACGCCAGGCTCCGTGTCCATCACCAACTCCTGGAGCTTGCTCAAACCCATGTCCATCGAGTCAGCGATGCCATCCAACCATCTCATCCTCTGTCATCCCCTTCTCCTCCCGCCTTCAATCTCTCCCAGCATCAGGGTCTTTTCCAATGAGTCAGTTCTTCGTACCAGGTGGCCAAAGGATTGGGGCTTCCCCTTTCAGCATCAGTGAATATTCAGGAAGGATGGGGACCTCTAAACACCAGTGCAGCTTTCAACTTGGTTTCGTCCTCCCTGTGTTTCTTCTTCTCCCGAAGCCTGCTTTCTTTGGAGAAACGCCTGATTTCTTTCCTTCTTTTATTAAACTGTTTTTTTTTTTTCTTTTTGGAGTATAGTTGCTTTACAGTGTTGTGTTTCTGCTGTACCGCAAAGTGAACCAACTTTGTATATACATATACATATATCCCCTGTTTATTGTCGTTCCTTCCCACTCCCGCCAGCACAGAGCATAGCGTAGAGATCCCTGTGCTATAGAGTAGATTCTCATGAGTTATCTATTTTACGGAGGTGGTGGTGATGGTGGATTCCTCTCTAAACCACTGACTCTTACGACCCCGTGGACGGAAGCCCACCAGGCTCCTCTGTCCACGGGATTCTCCAGGCAAGAATCCTGGAGTGGGTTGCCATTTCCTCCTCCAACCTGTTTTATGCATAATATCAATCATTTATATATGTCAGTCCGAGTCTCCCAATTCATCCCTTGGTTCTCTCCGTCTGTGTGTCTATTTTTGCTTCGCAAATAAGATCATCGATACCAGATTCTTTTTCAGATTCCACATATATCTGTTCATATTGGATATTTGTTTTTCTCTTTCGGACTGACTTCACTGTGTGTGAAAGTCTCTAGCCTGGTCCAAATCTCTGGCCTGCTTTCTTTTTCAGCCAGCCGTCAGGCAGGAGCTAATCAACATGGCCATTTTGTGGCCACCGTTCCCTTTTAAGATGTGATGGGGAAAAGACTCCACTGTATCTCCTAATATTAATGCTACGGGAACACTAACTCTGCTGGTGGGAGTGGTGACCTCTCATCACACAAGGAGGCGAGTTTCATGGAGAACACGATCCCAAGTAGCAATAGCTGCCGGCAGACGATAGCTTCTGAACAGGACATGGGGAGACTCCCAGAGAAATTTTATAAATTTATTTATGTTGCATTGAAGGATAATTGCCTTACAGTAATGCATTGGTTTCTGCCGTACATCAGCATGAATCAACCATAGGTGTACACATGTCCCCTCCCTCTTGAATCTCCCCCCAACCTCCCACCCCTCTAGCTTATCCCAGAGCCCCGGGTTGAGTTCCCAGAGCAGGTTCCCACTGGCTGTCTATTTTACATGAAGAAGTGTGCTGCCCGATAAATGTGTGTTAGTCACTCAGTTCTGTTCGACTCTCTGCCACCCCATGGACTGTAGTCCGCCAGGCTCCTCTGTCCATGGGGATTCTGCAGGCAAAAACACTGGAGTGGGTTGCTATGCCCTCCTCCTCCAGTGGATCTCCCGAACCCAGGGATGAAACCTGGGTCTCCTGCACTACAGGCAGAACTCCCAGAGGACTTTTATGATGAGTGGTTCCCTCCTCTGATTCCAGAGACCAAAGAAGACCTGTGTGCTATGTGATGTGATCAGTCGCTCAGTCGTGTCCGACTCTTTGCGACCCCATGGACTGTAACCCACCAGACTCCTCTGTCCATGGGATTCTCCAGACAAGAATATTGCAGTGGGTTGCCACTTCCTCCTCCAGGGGATCTTCCCGATTCAGGGATGAAACCCACATCTCCTGCTTGGCAGGCAAATTCTTTACCACTGAACCACCAGGGAAGCCCAAAAGATTAGATTACCCAGAGGCCAGCATGCTGAGTGACATCACCCAGAGTATAACAGGGAAGAACCTTCGTGTTCCAAGTCCATCACTAAAGGGTTGTTGCCTGCAAGTGTAAGTGACACACAATGGCCCATCTCCGGGAACCCTGCCACCCAGGTAATGAGCATTAAGGTGAAAAATAATGCTACTGAGCTCATGATCAATGTCCTGCCCAGACCACTTGTGAATGACTGCAGGAAGGGAGAGATTAACACATCCGCTGTGGAGTCTGGCCAGAACCAAGGTCTTAGCCTCTCCCCGTTTAGTATAAAAGACTCAGGAGACTTCCCTGGCAGTTCAGTTCGCCCTCTAATGCAGGGGCCTTCCTTGGTGGCTCAGACGGTAAAGAATCTACCTGTGTGACTCAGGAGTCCCAGATATGATCCCTGAGTGGGAAAGATCCCCTGGAGAAGGGAATGGCTACCCACATTGGTATTCTTGCCTGGAGAATCCCATGGACAGAGGAGCCTGGAGGGCTACAGTCCATGCGGTTGCAAAGAATCAGACACGACTGAATGGCTAACACTCTAATTCAGGGTGTGTGGTTTCCATCTTGGTCAGTGAGCTAAGATCTCAATGCCTCACGGCCAAAACAGACAAACAAACAAAGAAATAAAAACAGAGCATAAACAAGAGAAGCAATATCTAATGGTGCACAGCCAAAATAAATAAATAAATAAAATCTATGTATATATTTTTTAAAAAGCCAGAATGCTCACTGGAGAAAGATGGTTTTTTTGGAACATACCTGAGTTCACTATCTTCGCAGTCTACAAATACAACTACGATTCTGTGCCTGGACACCTCGTCGCTCGAGGCATTGGCCTGTCACGTGCAGAGTTTGGAGTCGGTAGCAAATGTAGGTGAAGCCAGCCTAGGGGGCCTTGTTGCTTGCGGGAATTTGGGGGAATTTTTGGGGAAAGCCTTAGCAGCTGTCTGGCCACCCTAGTCCTGGCGATCGTCCCTGCGAAATTTCCTCCAGCAGTAACTGGTGTCCCAGAACTTGGCAGTTGGACCAAACTAGAGACCTGCGGGAGCCCACAAGCTCTTGCAGTCGGGAAAGTCACCCTGGTGTGTTCAGCCAGAGAAGTCTTTCTGTCCATTTGAGAAATTTCTCCCCCACCTCTGGAGTGAGCAAATTGATTTTGCTTTTGAGTGGGATACCCTGCAGAGAAGGGGAAACACTTGCTGAACTTCTACCCGATTTTGTAAGCCAGTCTGCTTGCTCCTCTTCCGAGCTCATGCGTTCATGCTGGCATTTGCTTCTGCTTTGGGGCTGCAAGCTGTACTTTTGCTGCTTTTGTTGTTCTTGAATTTATAAAATACGGGAAATACTCCGTCTGCCCGTGAGGAAAGCCCTTCGGGATGTATCTTAAATAGACGTGCTCCCAGAAAAATATAGCTGTGAGCCCGTAACTAACTCCTGCAGCTCAATTCCAGAAAAATAAATGACCCAATCCAAAAATAGGCCAAAGAACTAAACAGACATTTCTCCAAAGAAGACCATACCGATGGCTAAAGGTTGGCTTGAAGCTCAACATTCAGAAAACGAAGATCACGGCATCCGGTCCCATCACTTCATGGGAAATAGATGGGGAAATAGTGGAAACAGTATCAGACTTTATTTTTGGGGGCTCCAAAATCACTGCAGATGCTGATTGCAGCCAGGAAATTAAAAGACACTTACACCTTGGAAGGAAAGTTATGACCAGCCTAGATAGCATATTAAAAAGCAGAGACATTACTTTGCCAACCAAGGTCCATCTAGTCAAGGCTATGGTTTTTCCCGTGGTCACATGTGGATGTGAGAGTTGGACTGTGAAGAAAGCTGATCGCCGAAGAATGGATGCTTTTGAACTGTGGTGCTGGAGAAGACTCTTGAGAGTCCCTTGGACTGCAAGGAGATCCAACCAGTCCATTCTAGAGAAGATCAATCCTGGGTGTTCATTGGAAGGACTGATGCTAAAGCTGAAACTCCAATACTTTGGCCATCTCATGCGACGAGTTGACTCACTGGAAAAGAGTCTGATGCTGGGAGGTATTGGGGGCAGGAGGAGACGGGGACGACGGAGAATGAGATGGCTGGATGGCATCACCGACTCGATGGACATGTGTTTGAGTGAACTCCGGGAGTTGGTGATGGACAGGGAGGCCTGGCGTGCTGTGATTCATGGGGTCGCAAAGAGTCGCCCACGACTGAGCAACTGAACTGAACTGAACAAACACATGAAAAAATGCTCAACATCCCTCATAATCAGAGAAATGCAAATCAAAACCACAATGAGATACCATTTCACACCAGTCAGAATGGCTGCTATCCAAAAGTCTACAAGCAATAAATGCTGGAGAGGGTGTGGAGAAAAGGGAACCCTCTTACACTGTTGGTGGGAGTGCAAACTAGTACAGCCACTATGGAGAACAGGGTGGAGATTCCTTTAAAAACTGGAAATAAAACTGCCATACAACCCAGCAATCCCACTCTTGGGCATATACACCGAGGAAACCAGAATTGAAAGAGACACATGTACCCCAATGTTCATCGCAGCACTGTTTATAATAGCCAGGACATGGAAGCAACCTAGATGTCCATCTGCAGACGAATGGATAAGAAAGCTTTGGTACATATACACAATGGAGTATGACTCAGCCATTAAAAAGAATGCATTTGAACCAGTTCTAATGAGGTGGATGAAACTAGAGCCTATTATGCAGAGCGAAGTAAGCCAGAAAGAAAAACACCAATACAGTATACTAACGCATATATATGGAATTTAGAAAGATGGTAACGATAACCCTGTATGCGAGACAGCAAAAGAGACACAGATGTATAGAACAGTCTTTTGGACTCTGTGGGAGAAGGCGAGGGTGGGATGATTTGGGAGAATGGCATTCAAACATGTATATTATCATATGTGAAACAGATCACCAGTCCAGGTTCAATGCATGAGACAGGATGCTTGGGGCTGGTGCACGGGGATGACCCAGAGGGAGGATAAGGGGAGGAGGGAGGTGGGAGGGGGGTTCAAGATGAGGAACACATGTACCCCCGGGGTAAATTCATGTCAATGTATGGCAAAACCAACCAATATAATATTGTAAAGTAATTAGCTTCCAATTAAAATAAATAAATTAAAAAAAAAAGAAGTTAAAGATTAAAAAAAAATAAGCCTATGTTCACCATCAAAAAAAAAAAAAAAGAGAGAGAGACACAGGGACTTCTCCGGCGGTCCAGTGGGTAAGCTCCCAGTACAGCAGGGACCCAAGTTCAATCTCAGGGAACTCTGTGCCCAAACTCAGGACCCTGCATGCTAGAATGAAGGCCAGAGATCCTTTGTGCTGAAGCTAAAATCCAGCATGGCCAAATGAATATTTGAAATTATTTTTGAAATAAGAGAAACAATGAATTTATAAAATATGGGAAATATCTCCCATATGTAAGGAAAACCCCTTTGGGACAGATCTTAAATAAATGGGCCAAATATAGCCATGAGGGGTTCCCTGATGGTCCAGTGGTTAATATTCCATGCTTCTAGAGTCGGACACGACTGAGCGACTGAACTGAACTGAATGCCAGGGGCAGAGGATTGATCTCTGGTCACGGAATTAACATCCCACATGTCATGTGTTGCAGCCAAAAAATAAAAATTAAAGATATTTACATATGGGCTTCCCTGCTAGCTCAGCTGGTAAAGAATCCGCTTGCAATGTGGGAGACCTGGGTTGGATCCCTGGGTTGGGAAGATCCCCTGGAGAAGTGAAAGGCTACCCACTCCAGGATTCCAGCCTGGAGAATTCCATGGACTGTATAGTCTATGGGGTCGCAAAGAGTCGGACATGACTGACTTTCATTTTCATGTATGGAGATATATATTTATATGCCTGCATGCAGGCCAAGTTGATTCAGTTGTGTCTAACTCTTTGCAACCCCGTGGACTGTAGCCCGCCAGGCTCCTCTGTCCACGGGATTCTCCAGGCAAGAATACTGGAGTGGGTTGCCAAGCCCTCCTCCAGGGGATCTTGCCCACCCAGGGATCGAACTTGCGTCTTCTATTTGGCAGGCAGATTCTTTACCGCTGAGTCACCAGGCCACAGAACTTTCACAGTCCATTCATATCTCAGAGTAGTTTTTAACTTGTCTTGCTGCAAATTTGCAAAAAAAAGGAAGAGAAAAGGAGCTATCCATTTACCATAGATGTGAGTTGCAGACCTTTTCCATTAGGAGAACTTTGAGTGGCCAATTAATAAAACGTGTCATCCGAGTCGGCACCCTGAATTGTATAAAAAGTCGAGACGCGAACCAGAAAGATTTCTGAAAGCCTCTTCCAAAGGCCTGCAGTGGCCAAAGTGACAAGCATTGGGTGTGCAAAACCCCAGCTTGCTGCCCTGCGCCCTTGTCTGCTATTTTTCCCCATGTTCTACGTACTGTCGGGCGAAGGTGCCCCCTCCACGTTAATATTCTCAGAAGAGGTCTCCCACCTTGTCCTGAGATGCACCCCATCTCATAGCCGGCTCAGAATTCTCCCTCCCACCCTCCGCCTGGTTTGAAGGCTGCACGCTCTCCTTTGCGGTCTTCAGAACAGCCCTTTGGAACTGTGAAATGCTTTGCACGTTGTTTCAAAGGTGTCATCCTTTCTGAGCACCAGGGGCAGCTCAAAGAAGCCTCTCTCTGTGCGCCGTTTGCCTTTCAGCTTTTAGACACACACACACAGACAAAGGAACAGGAGGTCACGTTTCCTTGGTGCTGATAAGAAAAGACCACCGCCCCTCCTGGTCCGAATTGAACCGTGACTCCCCCCATTTATGGACTGAAGTCGCCACTCTTGGCATCTCGGAAGGGGCCCTTGTTTGAAGAGGCAGATGAGTTGGGATGAATCCATGCCGGTGGGCGCTGATCTGATAGACCGGTGTCCTGAGGAAAGGGGGAAATTTGGATCAGAGAAACAAACTCAGGCAGAAGGCCAGGTGAAGCAAACAGGGGACAGAAGACATCCATGCACAAGCCCAAGAGAAAGGTCTGGAACTCATTCTTCCTTCCCAGGCTGGAGAGACAACCAACCCCAAGGGCACCTTCATCTGTATTTTCTATAATACATGGTTTGTATGTATGTAGAAACGCTCTATCAATCTAGCTAAAGATTTGTATGCCTATCAATCACCAGACTAAGCAACTAACACTTTTACTTTAGACACTCCAGAATACCCGGGACATTGTGTGTGGATGGATGCTGTGTTTAGTTGCTCAGCCATGTCCAACTCTAGGTGACCCCATGGACTGTAGCCCAACAGGCTCCTCTGTCCATGGGATTCTGCAGAAAGTATGCTGGAGTGGGTTGCCATTTCCTCCTCCAAGGTATCTTCCTTACCCATGTCTCTGGCATCTCCTGAATTTACATATATTTATATTGCAAACAAGTTTATTATGTAGTGTGTTGGATTCAGTTTCTTTTTTTTTTTTTTTAATAAATCACACATATGATTTATTTCAAGGAACTGGCTCCCAGGATTTGGGGGGCGGAGGGGAGAGTAGCTTCACATTCAAAATCTGTAACACAGACTTGAAAGTTAGGCTGGAGTTATGTTTTAGTCCTGAGACAGAATTTCATTTTTTTTTTTTTTTTTGGTGGGAAATCTCAGTTCTGATATAAAGGCTTTTCATCTAAACAGGAAAGACCCCATTTCATTATGAAGGACAAACTACTTTTTTTTTTTTTAATTTTCATTGGAGTATAGTTGATGTACAATGCTGTGTTGGTTGCAGGGGTTACAAAAAGGGATTCAGTTATACGTATACATGTGTACGGACTTCCCCGATAGTTCAGTTGGTAAAGAATCCACCTGCAATGCCGGAGACCCCTGGTCGATTCCTGGGTCGGGAAGATCCGCTGGACAAGGGAGAGGCTACCCACTCCAGTATTCTTGGGCTTCCCTGGTGGCTCAGCTGGTAAAGAATCTGCTTGCAATGTGGGAGGCTTGGGTTCGATCTCTGGGTTGGGAAGATCCCCTGGAGAAGGGAATGGCTACCCACTCCAGTATTCTGGCCTGGAGAATCCCCTGGACTGTAAAGTCCATGGGGTTGTAAAGAGTTGGGCACGACTGAGTGACTTTCACTTTCATACATGTATACACTCTGTTTTTAGAGGCTCTTGCCATGTAGGTCATTACAGAATATTGAGTCGAGTTCCCTGCGCTGTGGTCCTTATTAGTTATCTGTTTTATATACAGTAGTGTTTACCTGTCGGTCCCAATCTTCCAATGGATCCTTCCTCTCCACCCCTGATAACCCCAAGTTTATTTTCTACATTTGTGACTCTATTTTTATTTTGTTTTTTCTTTATTTTTTCTCTCATGTTGGAGCTATAGTTGATTCACAATGTTGTGTTAGTTTCAGGTATAGGGCAAAGTGATTCAATTTTGCATATACATGCCCTCCTCATTAGATTCTTTTCCCAAAGAGGTCATCACACAGCACTGAGCAGAGAGGTCCTAATTAGTCATCTATTTTATGTTTACGAGTGTATACCTGTTCATCCCAACCTCCCAGTTTATCTCTGCCCACCCAACTACTTTTCTTAAAGTCTGCTGATTGTGGATGCTAACCACACCGACCAAAGACCTTCACTGCTGCTGCTGCTAAGTCGCTTAAGTCGTGTCCGACTCTGTGCAACCCCCATAGACGGCAGCCCACCAGGTTCCGCCGTCCCTGGGATTCTGCAGGCAAGAACACTGGAGCGGGTTGCCATTTCCTTCTCCAATGCATGAAAGTGAAAAGTGAGAGTGAAGTCACTCAGTCAAGCCGACTCTTAGCGACTCCATGGACTGCAGTCTATCAGGGTCCTCCGTCCATGGGATTTTCCAGGCAAGAGTACTGGAGTGGGGTGCCATTGCCTTCTCCAAGACCTTCACAGCCACATGTAAACTAGTGTTTGATAAGCTCCCTGGGCACTATAGCCTAACCCAGCTGATATGTTCCAGCCGAAATTGTGTTCCCACCTGCAGCGCCATTCACGTGCTAACGTCCCGACCCCCCAGGACCTCAGAATGTGCTTTATTTGGAGATGACAGTCTTTTAAAAGGGGATGAAAGTCAAATGAGGTCACTGGGGGGAGGTGGGGGTCCATGACCCCACAGGACTGGAGTCCTTATAAGAAAAGGAGGTCAGGACTCAGACCCACATGGACGGACGACCACGTGAGCACACAGGAAGGAGACGGCTGTCTAACACACCCAAGAGAGAGGCAGCTCTGCTGACTGGTTGATCTCCAGTTCCAACCTGCAGGACTTTGAGAGGTAAATGTCTTTCCTCCAAGTCGCCCAGTCTGGCCTCTTCGTTATGAGAACCCTTGCAGACTAAGGCCACACACTGTGGGTTACCATGCTTGAAGGATGTCCAGAATATTCACCCCAAACAATAAAGACAACGGAGTTTGACAGAGACAAATATATATATAGCATTAGGGTTAGTCACACAGTCCTGTATGAGTCTTTGTGACCGTATGGACCATAGCCCACCAGGCTCCTCTGTCCATGGGATTCTCCAGGCCAGAATACTGGAGTGGGTTGCCATGCCCTTCTCCAGGGGATCTTCCCAACCCAGGGGTCGAACCCGGGTCTCACCAATTACAAACAGATTCTTTACTGTCTGAGTCTATATAAATTTCCCACTTATTTAAATTTATATATATAAAGCCTTATTTTATATATATAATAAGTTATTTGCATATAAATAAATTCCCACTTATTTAAGTTTATTAGATTATATAAAGTTTATATATATAAATACATAAAATGCATATATTTATATATATGCTGCTGCTGCTGCTAAGTCACTTCAGTTGTGTCCAACTCTGTGAGACCCCATGGACTGCAGCCTACCAGGCTCCTCCGTCCATGGGATTCTCCAGGCAAGAGCACTGGAGTGGGCTTCCATTGCCTTCTCCATTTATATATATAAGTTTGAATAATAAATTTAAATAAGTGGGAAATTATTTTTCCCTCTAAAGTAAAGAAATACAAACATGGATGGGAGCCCATATTTTTAAACCTCCCAATAGAGATCTAAAAGCTTGATAACACCTAGTAAGTTTTGATAATAACAATGTCAGTGAGGCAGCTCCCAAAGGGCGGACTTTGGCAGAGATGATGCACACTTAAAATGCACACCGCCTGTGGCCGAGCACCACTTCCATTGTGGGGCTGCACTCAGGCATCCAAGCAGCCTTATGGCAGACAGATCTGGGTCGTAGGGTGTGTATACTACACAGATGCTCTGTGACAGTGCAGAAAAATGCTGAAAGCACCGTTGACAAAAGTGTAAGGACAGCCATTCGTAAATGGAATATTAGGCAGCCATGAAAAAGATTGCATGCACGGGCCTGTGTGTGTGTGTACCTTGTACTATACTATTTGCAGAAGGTTAAAGGAGAACATTGTAGCAGCCTCTGGAAAATGGTGACTCTGAATCTGCTGTCCAAGAATGGTTGATTCTTGCTTGTAGAACGCTATGTGTTCTTGCACTTTTAATGTTTCCATATGTGTTCTGGCCGTCAGTGAAGAGTCATCAGTTAAATATTCTTGAATTCCTTCACTTGCCTTAAGACAATGTTAGATAGCGTTCTGTTTTTTGTTGCTGTTTCCTTTTCTTTATTTTTTTTTTATTTTTCTTTTTGTGTTTTTTAGGCTTCTGTTTTAATCAAACAGTCATGGACTTTCTATGAGAGTCGACATTTTACACAAGAGGTTTGTGAAACGCTGGATTCTGTAGGTGGATTCTACTCATTTACATCTTTCTCTGCTGAAGTAGTGATTTAAAATCCAGTGCTGCTTCACATACAGCTCCTTGCTAGACTAAGATTAACCACGAGTTCATCTCCGGACAAAGACAACGTCAACCTTTCACCGGAGATTTGATGTTTCTTTGAAGCAGCCAGTTCTTAAGATCAGTCATCGCAAGTTTATCTTTTACGTAAGAAAGAATCCACTTTGAGGTCTGGGTTAAAATTTGTTGTGCCCACTGCAACAGTTATATAACTATTGATTTAATTTCTGAGCACACTTTTCAACCTGTGTTTCCTGCCTAGAGATATAGAAGGAATCATTAGTAGTAATATAAATATGAACCATAAACCTTTCATGAAAAAACGACTAAGAGGAAAACTTGAGAGCTTAGCTTTGTGCCTTTTTAACCCAGGTTCGGAACATTCTGCCAGGAAGCACGGCAAGCTTAAAGCATTCTCAAGTGCCGACAATCGTCAATGCTGGTGCTGAGGAAACAGGCTGTAATTGCTAAGAAAACATGTTAGAAATGTGCTGAGAACGTACTTGACGTCTCTTTAATTGTGCTACAGTAAAAAGGGGAAAGTTTCTAAGGTGGATGTTAACAATGAAGCAAAGTTGAACTTGTAACCTTAGCTGTTGTTCAGTCACTGGGTCGGGTCCAGCTCTTTGCGACCCCGTGGACTGTAGCCCACCAGGCTCCTCCATCAGTGGGATACTTCAGTCCAGAGTACTGGGGTGGGTTGCCATTTTTGCTGTTCCATGTCAGCTTCTAACTGCTGCTTCTTGACCTTCTCAGGAGGAAGATCAGGTGGTCTGGTATTCCCATCTCTTGAAGAATTTTCCACAGTCTGTGTGATCTACACAGTCACAGCCTTTGGCGTAACCAATTAGGCTTCCCTGTCCATCACCATCTCCCAAAGCTTGCTCAAACTCACGTCGATCAAGTCGGTGATGCCATCCAACCGTCTCATCCTCCGTCGTCCCCTTCTCCTTTTGCCTTATGTCTTCCACCAGACCTCAGATTCCCTTCGTACCGTGTGACTTCGCATTTCTCTGGAGCCCACGTTAAATTAAGTAAATTGAAACGGACAAAGTTCACTTCAGTAATATATTTCATGTGACCCACTGGAGACAAGACGCTATCATGTCAACACGCAATTTGTGTGCAAATAACACCATAATGTCTCTTTGGAGGGACTTGTTCTAAGTCTTTGAAATCTGTTGAGTATGTCATACTCATAGCTTCTCACACACTGGACGGCCCACATTGTTCATGACGGTCATAGCTGTATGTTCCTAGAGCCGCCACATTAAGCAGCAAAGATGTCTGGTATTATTTTGTTCTTCCATTCAGCAACCTATGACAGTATCAGCGGTAGGTGTCCTAGGAGGTTAGAGATACACAGGACCGTAAATATTCTTCCAGTCCATAGAACTAGACTTGTTTCCCTTTTGCTGTTTGGTCCATTCACATTAAAGCATCTTTTTTTTTTTTTTGTAAAATATCTAAGTACAGAGGCTTCCCTAGTGGCTCAGACATTAAAGAATCTGCCAGTAATTCGGAAGATCCACATTTGATCGCTGGATTGGGAAGATCCCCTGGAGAAGGGAATGGCAACCCACTCCAGTATTCTTGCCTGGAGAATCCCATGGACAGAGGAGCCTGGTGGGCTACAGTCCATGGGGTTGCAAGGAGTCAGACACAACTGAGCGACTATCACTTTCACTTCACACTTGATAGTCAGTGTTATTATTTAAGTACGTGTGTGTGATATAGTGATTCATTATTTTTAAAGATTATACTCCGTTTATAGCTTTTGTAAGATGTTGGCTATATTTTCCATGTTGTACCATTTGGCCTTATAGCTTGTTTTATACCTAGTCGTTTGTACCTGTTAGTCTCCTACCTGTATTTTGCCCCCCTCACCTTCCCTCTCCCCACTGGTAATCGCTGGTTTATCCTCTATATCTGTGAGTCTGCGGCTTTTTTTGTTATATTTGCTAGTTTGTTCTATATTTTTCGACTTGCTGTATATGTGAGGTCATACAGTATTCATCTCTCTGTGACATTTCACTTGGCATAATACCGTCCAAGCCCAACCATGTTGCTGTAGATGCCACTCCTTTGTTCTTTTTCATGGCTGAGTAATATTCCATTGTGTATATGAACCACATCTTCTTTATTCATTCACCTGTGGATGGACACTTAGGTTCCTTCTACGTCTTGGCTGTCATGAAGTGTGGCTGCTGTGAATGCTGAAGTGCGTGCATCTTCTAAAATCAGTGTTTGAGAGGGATGCCCTGGCAGTCCAGGGGTTAGGAGTCTGCACTTTCACTACCGAGGGCGTGAGTTCAATCCGTCGTGGGGGATCTAAGATCCTGCAAGCCACGCGCTGTGGCCAAAAAAATAATCAATAAAATTAGCTTTTTTTTTTTTGATGAATAGCCAGGAATAGAAGTACTGGATCATATGGTATTTGCATTTTTATTTTTTTTTCAGAACCTTCCCTCCTGTTTCCCAGAGTGACTGTACCACTTTATACAAGCGGAAGTTGAGATTTCCCTTTACAAAATCAGGTAACCTGGGCCTGTAAGAAACTGTCACCAATAACAAAAAACAGCTTGTCACCCACAAACAATTAGAATATATTTTTTAAAAAAAAGTATGATGTTAACAGTTACATACCTAGAGGAGAGCTTTATGACTTCCATTTCGGTTGGAGATTGCAGTTCAAGCATAGCTGAGCAAAGGTTCAACAGTCAGGCCTTATCAATGATCAGCTTATATGTCTGCAAGGTATCTAAGCAGGGAGATACTCCATCAGGGAGACTTGACTTAGCTCACATAAAGGGCACCCCCCGTGTTTTAAAGGCTGTTGGCATTGTAATACAAGAGAGAGAGAAAAATCAATGTGCTCACCTCAAACATCAATAGCTTGTTGGGGTTTGGGAATGAGCACAGAAGGCAGATAATTACAGAGATCTTGCGAGAGGAGAGGCCTGATATTTAAACCTGTCACACAACCCACAGAGGGTCCTGTGTTCTGGAAAGAATGGCTCTTCAGACAAGTCCTTCCTCTCTGAGGAAGATTCCTATTAGATCTGAGAAGCAGAAAAAGAACATAATAATACTAGCTAAGCAACAGCCACCTCTCTGCATGTTCAGTTCCTGGGAAAAGAATCAGTACAACAAAAATAACAGTGATAGCTTTATTAAATATGTATATATTCTCGGTCCCTCTCACAGGGCTTGACTCTTTGCGACCCCATGGACTTTACAGCCTGTGGAATTCTCCAGGCCAGAATACTGGAGTGGTTTGCCCATCCCTTCTCCAGGGGATCTTCCCAACCCAGGGATCAAACCCAGGTCTCCTGCATTGCAATCAGATTCTTTACCAGCTGAGCCACCAGGGAAGCCCAAGAATCCTGGAGTGGGTAGCCTTTCCCTTCTCCAGGGGATCTTCTAGACCCAGGGATCGAACCGGGGTCTCCCGCATTGCAGGCAGATTCTTTAGCAGCTGAGCTGTGAGGGAAGCCCTCTAGAAATGAACACTATCTGTAGAATGAGCTGGTGAGATACAGCATCATCGACTCGGTGGACACGAATGCGAGCAAACTCTGGGAGATCGTGGAGGACAGGGGAGCCTGGCGTGCTGTAGTCCATGGGGTCACAAGGAGTGGGACACAACCGAGCAACTGACAAAAACCACGGCAATATATCTGGTGACTTTAGGATGGCGAGGCTGTTATTTATTCCAGCTGATAGGTGAGCAGAAGGAGTCAGAGAGAAGCAAAGTCAGTTTGGATTCAAAACCCAGGCCTCACATTCTCTGCTTCTCGTATCTCATGATAGGATCACATGTGCAGTCCTTGCACACTCAATTGCTTAGTCATGTTTGACCCTTTATGACCCCACGGACTGTAGTCCACCAGGCTCCTCTGTCCGGGGGATTCTCCAGGCAAGAATACTGGAGTGGGTTGCCACTTCCTCCTCCAGGGCATCTTCCCAACCCAGGAATCAAATCCACATCTCCTGGGTCCCGTGCATTGCTGGCAGATTCTTTTCCACTGAGCCATCAGGGAAACCCCATAATTGTGTCTTCCAGAAATAATAAAATCTTGCCGGGGAAAGCAAATTTAGATTCCTGTCTAAAGAGCCTGGCTTTCTTTCAGAGACTGATGTTCTATTTTGCCAACTTCCAGTAGGGTCCGTGTAAACCTTTCAAAATCAGGTCTTCCTCTAATATTAATATAGTTTCTTTCTCCAGGGAGGTTCGGCATGTTTTTCAAGAAGTTTCTTCAGTTCAGTTCAGTTCAGTTCAGTCGCTCAGTCGTGTCTGACTCTTTGCGCCCCCATGGACTGCAGCACACCAGGCCTCCCTGTCCTTCACCAACTCCTGGAGTTTACTCAAACTCCTGTCAGTTGAGTCAGTGATGCCTTCCAACCATCTCATCCTCTGTCGCCCCCTTCTCCTCCTGCCCTCAATCTTTCCCAGCATCAGGGTCTTTTCCAATGAGTCAGCTCTTCGCATGAGGTGGCCACAGTATTGGAGTTTCAGTTTCAATATGAGTCCTTCCAATGAATATTCAGGACTGATCTCCTTTAGGATGGACTGGTTGGATCTCCTTGCAGTCCAAGGGACTCTCAAGAGTCTTCTCCAACACCACAGTTCAAAAACAGCAATTCTTCGGTGATCAGCTTTCTTCACAGTCCAACTCTCACATCCTTACATGACCATGGGAAAAACCATAGCCTTGACTAGACGGACCTTGGTTGGCAAAGTACAGTCTCTGCTTTTTAATATGCTGTCTAGATTGGTCATAACTTTCCTTCCAAGGAGCAAGCATCTTTGTGTAGCAGTCACCCCGAACCACAGCACTTTAAAGCGTTTATCAAATGAAATCAGCTATGATCACACAGGTCCTGCAGGTCCGGCATCTGCTCACGGGTTAGGTAGGTCTGGTGTTGACAGTGTCACAAGGAAGCAGATGAGTCTTTGACCAGCTGTATTCTCATTTGGAGCTTTGAGAGGACAAGAATCCACTGCGATTCCTCGTGACCACAGAACTGAATACTCTGGCCATTTCTGACTCTCGGACAGAGGCGACGTTCATAGCCTAGAGGCCAATCTCTTTAGCTGACCGGATGGGCCTTGCAATGTGACCCCTACCTCTTCAGCATCTGCAAGAGACTGTCCCTAAGAGTCTACCAGCAGGATGGAGATTAAAGTGGCATCAGGAAACAGCGGCTTCCAAGGTGGTGCTAGTGGTAAAGAACACGCCCTCCAATGCAGGAGACATGAGAGACCTGGGTTCGATCCTTAGGTCGGGAAGATCCCCTGGAGGAGGGCATGGCAACCCACTCCAGTATTCTTGCCTGGAAAATCCTGTGGACAGAGGAGCCTGGCGGGCTTCGGTCCACGGGGTCGCAAAGAATCTGACTCAGGAAACGGGGAATGCACATCCATCCGCAGATCCTGTGCATGCCGGAGGAGAGGGACACACACCAGGTGGTAAAACAGAAGGTGGGGGTCACTGGCATCTGCTTGCAATTAATCCAGTGTAGAGGGAGCCCAGAGGGTCTCCAGTGTAGCCGTCAGCTTCATCAACCCACGGAGACAGCCTTTATCTCAAGGGGGACCCAGCCCCTGTTTCAAAGTGTCATCAGATAAAGGGGCCTCCCTGGTTGGTCCGATGCTTAAGAATCCACCTTGCCGTGCAAGGGACACCGATTTGATCCCTGGTCTGGGAGGACCCCAAGTACTGCAGGGCAACTACTGAGCCTGCATTCTAGAGCCCTTCTCTGCAACCGGAGGAGCCACTGCAGTGAGAGATTCAGCTATTCACTGGGAGCTATTCGGCTCCCACTCATGGCGAATACAGAAAGCCCATGCAGAAAGCCCCAGTGCAGCCAAAAATAAAATAAATCAACAAATATTAAAAATGTAAATAACCATTAAAAGAAAACCTTCTTTGGGTTAAGTCAGACCCACCCAATGTAACCTGCTTGTCGATGAACTCAAAGTCAATGAACGTGCAACCGCGTGTAGTCTGCCTTTGTATGTTCCCTGTCTAGAAACAGGTCTCCTGTCCCCCGATGCTATGGAAGGGGATTACACAAAGTGACAAACACCAGGAAGCAGGAATCCTTGGGAGTGACGTGACAGGCATGTTGTCTGCCACAGAATGTTTTAGATGTCTGAACATGACCTCTGAGAATATGAAATACCAATCACAGCCGTCCATGATTCAAGCGTTAATAAGAGAAATGACGGCACTCTTCATGCATGAACGGCTCCAAAATTGTTTTGCCCAAAGATTCTTAATAAAAACAGCATGGAAAGATATGCTTTAGCCATATCTTTTATTGACTCATTTTTTTTTTCTCCATGATAGAAGCATTCACTCTTGATTGCTGTGTTTCTAATAAGTTTACCTGTAGAATCTTCCTTTTCAAAACAAGCATTCGTCTTAGAAACACCTTTTGGGCAATTGAAACATTGCCTGATAGTCTAGAGAAACCATATGGTACCTGGAAGTGTATTGATTTATAGTTTCCCTGAAACATCCAGGCAGGAGATGAAGCGTGAAATAAAACAAAAAAAATATCGCACAAAAATGAAAAATAAGATGGCTTCACTAATTGTGATTTTTTTTTATGTTGAAGTTGAAATTTCAAATGCATGTTTTTCAAAACCATTCTAATATAATATGACAAAGGGTTTAAAGAAATGTCCAAGAGGAAAAAAAAAAGAACAACCAAAAAAACTGCTATTCATCAAATAAAACTGTAGATAATTCCGTAGAAAGGTAAGTATTGAAAAACTACAGATAAAAGTCCGTAGAAGGATGTACCATTATATACAGATCTGTTACAGATGTCCTTTATAAAACTGCACGTTGAATCATTGAGTGGGTACAGATAGAAGATTAATTTCTCACTTTATTTTTCTTGAACTCTGTAGCTGTAATTTAACTCTTTGAAGAGTTGTTTATGGGGATTTCCCTGGTGGTCTGATGGCTCAGACTCTCAGCTCCCGAAGCAAGGGCCTGAGTTCAATCCCTAGTCAGGGAACTAGATTTTACATGCCATAGCCGAGAGTTTGCATGCAACAGCTAGACAGCCTGACCTCTGCGAATAAGACCCAGCACAGTCAAAGCAATTCATTAAAATAAATATTTTTTTAAAGAGCTGTTTATAACTGGAAAATAGAATCGACTACTGGCCCTTGAGGATATATCATCTTCCATCTGAAGTCATTGCTGTGTTGAGTGAAATTCCACGAGGAGAATAGAGAGAAAAGCAAAAACAGATACAGTTGCAACATATTCTTCGCTGGCATAATTCCGTGTGACGATAGTAATAATCACATTAAAGTCAGCACCTCTTCTTATAATCCCATCTCATAATAAAAGGAACTGTGAAGATTCAATTAGAAGTCGAAAAGTGTTAACCCAAGCACGTTCGATTTTAAAGCGGGAAGCAATTAAAGAGAAAACAACATTCACTTAATTATTTTCTCCGAAATAAGATTTTTCTCAGAATCCATTTGGCACTTTTCAAAAACAAGATAATTTTTTTTTCCTGTCTCCTTTCTGTATCCAAAAATATGCTTGGAGTGCGATTCTAGGCGTCCGCGTCCCAAACCTCTAATAGCTAAGAGGCTAGTTCGAATTAAAGTTAATAATTGGAGGAGACTGGTTGATAATTGTCATCATGCAGGTCGTACACCTGAGTACTTTCCACTCTGTAACTGCAGAAGGTAATGGAGCGTCACCCACAGGCCTGAACCTAAATCCTCGTGTCTTTGCAGGTCTCCTTGTATTAGCACTTCTTAAGAGATACAGGGCTCGTTTCAGATTCTGCCTTGGTGGCCCTTGACCATTCTCATGGGGTCCGGGAGCCTTGGAGACTCGTTGAGCCTTGCAGTCAGCGTTTGGGGGTGGGGTACACCTTATATAGCTCCATGTTCCTGCAACCCTGTCCACACTGACTTCAAACTGGGGACCAAAAAAAAAAAAAAAAAATCACCTGCCGTATCAGTGGGAAAGGATATCCCAGTCATCAAGCTACTGCAACTACCCGTGGACTAAAAAAATATTCACAACCTGCAAAGAATCAGACAGGACTGAAGCGACTTAGCAGGCTCGCAAGTAGAGGGCTGTCTTACTTGGTGGGAACGTTTAGGACCCCCGAGTCCCTGGAGACAGCATCTCAGAAGCTCTGCGAAAACCGCTGGGGAGTCAGCTGTACACAAGTTTGCAACAAAGGGAGCAGGAGGTCCGAACATCAAAGATTATTCTGAGGTGAAGACCCTAATGATGGGAAAGGCTGAAGGTGGGAGGAGAAGGGGACGACAGAGGATGAGATGGTTGGATGGCATCACCGACTCGATGGACATGAGTCTGAGCGAACTCCAGGAGTCGGTGATGGATGGGGAAGCCTGGCATGCTGCGGTCCATGGGGTTGCAAGGAGTTGGGACTGAGTGACTTAACAACCAAAGGGAAATAAGATATCTAGGAGAGGAATTTAGAGTTCTTCTCTGTTTGGGTGAAGGAAAGGAACAGGCTGAGCTGACTCCATCTTGAAAAAGAAGCAAACTCCATCTTCCATTCCCAGGGAACTTTGGATGACGTGCCTGGTAGCCATGGAGATCACACACCAAACAGGCCTCCCAGACTGATAGACACCAGATTGCATAGCAAGATTTCCCTTCCGCAGAAGGAATGTAACAGTCCCCCATGTGGTCAATCACCTTTGTAATCTTCACGGCACTCATTGATGTAGGTTGCAGTGTACGACCGGCTGACCCTTCTGATTATTATGAATCAGGGCTGCAACTTGATGGCATCTCCCTTTAACATTTTCCAGGCTAGGTTTAAGGAATTTGCGCATGGGGGCTTGAGCACGTTGTACACTTAAGGTACATAAGGTTTTCACAAAAGTCAGTTGGGGTCCCTGGCTAAAGAGGATACTCTGCCTCGGACCCGCCGGCGTAATAAACTGCAGCTTGTCCTTCTGAGTGAGTTTGTTTCCTGGAGCGTTTGGCCATAACATGGGAAGATGCAAGCCTTTAGGGCTGACCGAATTCATTCCTTTCAGCTATCTGGGGCCAAGTCCTGTTTTTTATTTTTTTGGATTTCTTAGACGGGATCTTCATGCCGTGCGTGTTTATTGATACTGGCCAGAGATGATTCCATCTTGCACACCCCTAACTGGGCACCCTGAGGGGATTCAGGGTGGAGAAAGCCTGCTCCTTGGCCCTCAAGAGCTGAGGTGCGAATCGGAGGAAGGGTTTCATTCCCTTCTCCAGGGTATCTTCCCAACCCAGGGATTGAACTCATGACTGTTGCTTCTTCCTGCACTGGCAGGTGGATTTTTTGTTTGTTTGTTTGTTTACAGCTGAGCTGTCTGGGAAGCGCAGGAATGATTTCAGGGAGCCCAGATTCCTGAATTTTCCCATACATAGAAAAGCTCTAAAGTCAATACCTCGAAATGCCTGTTTTTTGTTTTTTAATTGTAATCGTTTGATCTTCCAGATACCTGATTTTTCGTGCCAGAACTGCTATACATGGTGACCCCTCCCTCACCTGCTCAGAGCAGTCCCTTGGAGCTATCAGAGGGGCCATCTTCCTGGCTTAGGATCTCAGCAGGCCCACCAAGTAAAACATAATTTTCAGCTTTTAGGCCGCATGCTAAAAGGCTGCTTCAAGGACCTAAACTTGCCTTCGAGATTTCTCCCTCTTCCTCTGTTCTTGACTTCAAAAACAATCCCACTTCCCAGTTTCTTCCTTCTAATGATCAACCCACGGTTAAAGCAAAAAACATGATTTTTGAAAGTTTATCAGGCTCAACTGTTTTATTTTTGTTTTAAATTATTTTCTTTTTCATTAAGTAAAAAGAAAAAAGAAATTGTTTCCCATTTCCCTTTGGCTGAAAAAAAAAAAAAATCTTCCCAATCCCACGGTCGACATCCCCAGATATTTTAGACACACAAATCACTGACTGGACTGCTGCAAATGTTTGTGTCATATGGACCCTGTAAGTGAGAATTGATGGCACTTAGCACATCCAGGCTTCCAGGAAATGCATGTTAATTATGGAGGATGAAGAAGGATGTTTCTCATGTTGAATGTTTTGTCTGCTGAGTGAAACAGGTGGCGTATTCAGAGCAGTCTACACATACAATAGCCTTATCTCACTTAACAAAGATAACCCTCATTAAGTAAATGACTTCTTTATTTAAAGTTTAAGGCCTAACTGTGGGAGAAGTTTCTTCTGTTTTCCCTCTAACTTCTAAAACAGTGAAATGGGAGGAGGAAACGTTTAAAAAATAGGGTGGGAAGTCCCATGATTTCAAAGTGAAGGTAAGCATTCGTAAATACACAATTTTTGTATTTGAGTTTCAGGAAGAAAAGCCGTAATCTGCTTTATCATTCTTTTTATGTTAGGAAAAGCAAACACTTTTTCTAAATGATGCTCAACAGTGACTTTAAAAGTTTTTTTTTTTTTTTTTAAATCATTCAAACTGGTAGAAGCTTTCTTTAATGCCCAGACCAAATCAAAACTGACTTAATGGCCAGACCAAATTGGTCTTTCAATTTCAAGGTCTACCAAAACAAATTGAGTGTGTCTTTTATCCAGAGAGTCAGACTACAGACCTATTAGTATGGCGGACCCACTTCTTAAAAAAAAAAAAAAAAAACTTGATTTCAGCTTTGTGTGAGCTCTGACTTATCCAGAAGCAGAATCAACTCCCTTTTTCTGCAGGTTTTCTTAGATAAACCCACAGTACACTCTTTCATGACCATGTTTCTATGGACTGTATATGGATTTGTTTGGGAATTAAACACTTGACTCTTTCAACCCATGGTTTAGCCAGAAAACTCTTTTGTGTGTGAAATGGGACTGGAAGGGATCGTTTGCTCTCTCTTCCTTATTTTCCAAATCACAAGGGAAGGCACTCTCCCAGTAGGCTATAGTAAGCTAAATATTTGTTTATCTCAATAGGAAAAGGTTCCATGAAAATTCATAGAGCAATGTGGCCAACCTTTGTCTGATTTGCAAACATTAAAATTAAGCTGAAATGGTGGGAAAGGGACAGTTAGGGAGTTTGGGGTGGACATGGACACACTGCTGTATTTAAGATGGAGAACCAGCAAGGACCTGTTGGACAGCACAGGGAACTCTGCTCAATCCTCTGTAATAACCTTATAGTTCCCAGGGGGAAGGATGGGGGAAGGGATAGTCAGGGAGTCTGGGATGGACACGGGCACACTGCTGTGTTTAACATGGAGAACCAGCAAGGACCTACTGGACAGCACAGCGATCTCTGCTCAGTGTCATGTGGCAGCCTGGATAGGAGGGGAGTTTGGGGGAGCATGTACAATGCTTTATAATTATGGTGTTGGAGAAGACTGTTGAGAATCCCTCGGACTGCAAGGAGATCAAACCAGTCCATCCTAAAGGAAATCAACCCTGAATATTCATTGGGATGACTGACGTTGAAGCTGAAACTCCAGTACTTTGGCCACCTGATGCGAAGAGCCGACTCACTGGAAAAGACCCTGATTCTGGACATGAGTTTGAGCAAACCCCAGGAGATAGTGAAGGATGGGGAAGCCTGGCTTGCTGCAGCCCATGGGGTAGCAAAGAGTTGGACATGACTGAGCTACTCAACAGCAATATGTATGGCTGAGTCCCTTTGCTGTCCACCTGAAACTATCAAAATGTTGTTAATCAGCTATACTCTATTACAAAAAAAAGTTTTTGTAAAAAATGAAGCGTAATTCATTTTTTGTGGCTGTGTATGTTTCACAAAGCTCTTTTCTTCATCTAAATGCTGAGTCCTTGTATTTTTACATCCTTCAAATAGATAGTATTCAGAGTCCATGCTGCAGATGCAACCAACTCCATCCAAATGGTAACAACCGAGGTAGCTTGGGAACGTCTTGCTGTTCACAGCTCCAACTTGTAAGTCTGAGGGCACTTCTCTAACTGCAAGTCTACTACACATGCAGTCTTGCAAAGAAGGAGCCAATTTTACATTATTCATTATTTCAAGTTGGTTAAAGCCTTGAGCAAGCTTCCCTGGTGGCTCAGATGGTAAAGACTCTGCCTACAATGCAGGAGACCCAGATTCAATCCCTGGGTCAGGAAGATCCCCTGGAGAAGGAAATGGCAACCTTCTCCAGTATTCTTGCCTGAAGAATTCCATGGACAGAGGAGCCTGGTGGGCTACAGTCCATGGGGTTGCAAGAGTTGGACACAACTTAACGACTAAACCACCACCACTAAACCCACCACGGAACCCACCACCACTGAACCAAGGGTTTGAGCATTTGGGAAGCAGTAGAAATATGTCTTGCTTGATTCTTTTGCTGGAGAAAGTGCTGTGCCTACATGTTCAGTCACTCAGTGGTGTCTGACTCTTTACGACTGTAGCCTACCAAGCTCCTCTGTCCATGGGATTCTCCAAGCAAGAATATGGGAGTGGGTTGCCATTTACTTCTCCAAGGGATCTTCCTGATCCAGGGATTGAATACGCATCTCTTGTGTCTCCTGCATTTTGTGGGCAGATTCTTTACCACAAGCCACCTGGACAGCCTCAAAATGCTGTTCCAGAAAGGTTATCCACACCCCAAAGGAAACATACAGACTGTACATTACCTCCCAGTTGCTAACTCACACAATTTGCTACTGCAGGCTCATTGACTTTATCACAGTATCAACACACATTATAATTCACTGTGGTTCTTCATTGTTGTAGAAAGATGGGCAAAGTGACCTCTAGCATATCGTTGGTAAACACATAGAATCTTAACTGCAGCTCCCTGATGCTCACTGCTAGGAAAATTGTGAGCCTTGCTCTGCGAGTCACATGTAAGTGAGAACACATTTAAAGAAATATCAAGACTTCTCCGTGGGCTCAGACGGTAAAGAATCTGCCTGCAATGCAGGAGTTCTGGGTTCCATCCCTGGGTTGGGATGATCCTGTGGAGGAGGCCATGGCAACCCGCTCCAGTCTTCTTGCCTGGAGAATCCCATGGACAGAGGAGCCAGGCGGGCTACAGTCCATGGGATCACAAAGAGTCGGACATGACTGAGCAAATAACACTTTCAAGGTAGCCCTGAAAGATCTCTGGTATCAGTCATTTGTCTTTGCAGAAACATCTTCAGTTGATGAACCAAGGGCTTTGGGGGCAACTTTTAAAAAAAATCTAACAGCGTGTCCATAAGTGTTTTTAAAACGTCAGCCTTGACCAACAAAACAGTTTGACTGCACACTCTGTGAATGTAAATATGAGTGACTTTTTAGAATGGGAACTTTGTGATCTGCGTAACAGCATTGGTCTTCTCTATGAAAGCCTCCTGCGTTTTAACCTCTGCATCACTGAATGGAAGAAATAAAATCTAGTACATTCCTGTAGTTAGGCTCACCAAATGTCTCCTGCCCATCTTTTTTTCTTTTGATAAAATGAAATATTCATCAATTGCAAATGTTCAAATTCATTCAGTATGTTACTTTTACTGAAATGTCGACTTCAAGAAGAGACAGCAGAAGATATAATAAGAACTGAATCTCACAAAATCTACGAAAATCAACTGAAATTTGTGTAGCCATTACTAATCCATTTAGGGTGTGAGATGGGCTTTGAAGGTAGCGCTAGTGCTAAAGAATCTGCCTGCCATTGAAGGAGACCTGGGTTCGATCCCTGGGTCCGGAAGATCCCCTGGAGGAGGGCATGGCAACCCACCCCAGTATCCTTGCCTGGAGAATCCCATGGACAAAGGAGCCTGGAGGGCTACAGTTCAAGGGGTCGCAAAGAGTTGGACACGATTAAAGCAACTTAGCACACAGGCACTCAGAGTGTGAGGTACGGTGTTTGAGTTCCACTTTGTCAACAAAACAAATCTCTGTAATTGCACAGGGAAAAAAAAACAATTCAGTTCAGTTCAGTTCAGTCGCTCAGTCGTGTCTGACTCTCCGCGACCCCATGAATCACAGCACGCCAGGCCTCCCTGTCCATCACCAACTCCCGGAGTACACTCAAACTCATGTCCACAGAGTCGGTGATGCCATCCAGCCATCTCATTCTCCGTCGTCCCCTTCTCCTCCTGCCCCCAACCTTTCCCAGCATCAGAGTCTTTTCCAGTGAGTCAACTCGTCGCATGAGGTGGCCAAAGTATTGCAATTTCAGCTTTAGCATCAGTCCCTCCAATGAACATCCAGGATTGATCTCCTTTAGAATGGACTGGTTGGATTTCCTTGCAGTATAAGGGACTCTCAAGAGTCTTCTCCAACACCACAGTTCAAAAGCATCGATTCTTCGGCGATCAGCCTTCTTCACAGTCCAACTCTCACATCCATACATGACCACGGGAAAAACCATTGCCTTGACTAGACGGACCTTGGTTGGCAAAGTAATGTCTCTGCTTTTTACTATACTATCAAGGTTGGTCATAACTTTCCTTCCAAGGAGCAAGCGTCTTTTAATTTCATGGCTGCAATCAGCATCTGCAGTGATTTTGGAGCCCAAAAAAACAAAGTCTGACACTGTTTCCACTGTTTTTCCATCTATTTCCCATGAAGTGATGGGACCAGATGCCATGATCTTTGTTTTCTGAATGTTGAGCTTCAAACCAACCTTTTCACTCTCCTCTTTCACTTTCATCAAGAGGCTTTTGAGTTCCTCTTCACTTTCTGCCATAAGGGTAGTGTCATCTGCATATCTGAGGTTATTGATATTTCTCCCAGCAATCTTGATTCCAGCTTGTGCTTCTTCCAGCCCAGCGTTCCTCATGATGTACTCTGCATAGAAGTTAAATAAGCAAGGTGACAATATACAACCTTGACGTACACCTTTTCCTATTTGGAACCAGTCTGTTGTTCCATGTCCAGTTCTAACAGTTGCTTCCTGACCTGCATACAGGTTTCTCAAGAGGCAGGTCAGGTGGTCTGGGATTCCCATCTCTTTCAGAATGTTCCACAGTTTATTGTGATAAAAAAACAACTTGCTTTTAATTCTTTGTTCTTTATCCTTAAATAGCATTGGCTTGTAATTAAAAATGAAACATTTGCCAGTCCTCGAATCAGACTGACAGATGAAGAATCTGTTCCTGATGACTCCATCTGAGTCAGAATATCTAACGCAAATGAGCCTGGTTCACGTCCAGTCGGAGAGAGGTCGGTTAGGTTTTCCCAGTTCTTGTATAAGGTTCCCGGGTGAAGGACCGTTCCGGGAATCTTCATTAGGCAGGGAGCTTGTGTGTGTCTAGAACAGGTATGGCTTGCATTCTGTCCACTTGGCTGAAGTGTAAAATTTCTGAAGCCGGCTCTTATAAAATCATCAAATGTTATCAGTTAAAAGGAACGCTGCTCTCTAGTAGTTATAGGAAGAGATTATCCAATACATTGAAATATGAACGCCACCGACTTTCATACCTGCCCCATAAACCTATTAATAAAGTCCCATGCTTTGGTTTCTCTTGCACAGATATCATCCTCACCCCCAACCCCCAGATTATTAGAATTTGGAAAAGGAGCCCTCAGCAGAGAACAGGAACCAGTCAGCAATTGTATTCTAACCAGGTCTGTGTTTTTATTTAAATACCAATGTACATGTTCACACGGCGGGTTCAACGAAGTTTCTTTTACAAGACATATTCACTTTTTTTGGAAGTGATTGAAATATATTTGATTTAGAGTATTGTGTTAATTTCCGATTTCTGTGGTACGGCAAAGTGATTTAACTATATATGTATATGTATGTTGGACTGTGAAGAAAGCTGATCGCTGAAGAATTGATGCTTTTGAACTGTGGTGTTGGAGAAGACTCTTGAGAGTCCCTTGGACTGCAAGGGGATCCAACCAGTCCATTCTAAAGGAGATCAGTCATGGGTGTTCATTGGAAGAAATGATACTAAAGCTGAAACTCCAATACTTTGGCCACCTCATGCGACGAGTTGACTCACTGGAAAAGACCTTGATGCTGGGAAAGATTGAAGGTGGGAGGAGAAGGGGACGACAGAGGATGAGATGGCTGGATGACATCACCGACTCTGTGGACATGAGTTTGAGTGAACTCCGGGAGTTGGTGATGGACAGGGAGGCCTGGCGTGCTGCGATTCATGGGGTCACAAAGAGTTGGACATGGTTGAGCGGCTGAATTGAACTGAACTGATACATATATATATGTATATAGGAGAAGGAAATGGCAACCCGCTCCAGTCTTGTTGCCTGGAGAATTTCATGAACAGAGGAGCCAAGTGGGCTATAGTATACTTGATTTAGAGTACTGCGTTTATTTCTGATTTCTGCAGTATGGCAAAGTGATTTAGCTATATATGTATATATACATATACTTATATATATATATATGAAGACAATGGTAACCCACTCCAGTACTGTTGCCAGGAGAATTCCACGGACAGAGGAGCCAAGTGGGCTACAGTCCATGGGGTTGCAAAGAGTCAGGCACGACTGAGTGACTAACACACTCACACACACACTCACACACACACACGCATTTTCTTGATCTTGTCCATCATGGTTTATCACAGGATATTGGATATAGTTCCCTATGCTCTGGAGTAGGTCCTTGCTGTGCATCCATCCTATATGTAATGGTTTTCATCTGCTCACCTCACATTCCCACTCCACGCCTCGCCCTTGACAACCACACGTCTGTCTGTGAGTCTGCTTCTGTTTGATCGATGGATCCTTGTGTCATGTTTTAGAGTCCACGTATAAGTGATCTCCTTTGGCCTTTGTCTTTCTCTGTCTGCTTTACTTTGCTCAGTATCACTTAGTACGATCGTCTGTAGGTCCATCCATGTTGTTGCAAATGGCTTTGTTTTATTCTTTTTCGTGTTGGAGCAATATGCCATTATATACCACATCCTTGTCCGTTTGTCTGTCAGTGGACACTTAGGCTGCTTCCATGTTTTGGCTAGGAATTCCCAGGGGTCTCTAGTGGGGAAGAACCCATCTGCCAATGCAGAAGACATAGAGACGTGCCCAGAATACTGGACTGGGTAGCCTTTCCCTTCTCCAGGGGATCGAACCCAGGTCTCCCACATTGCAGGCCAATTCTTTACCATCTGAGCCACCAGGGAAGCCCAAGAACAGGACAGTGGGCAGCCTATCCCTTCTCCAGGGGATCTTCCCTACCCAGGGATCGAACAAGGGTCTCCTGCATGGTAGGCGGATTCTTTACCAACTGAGCTACCAGTGAAGCCCGTTCTCCATATTTGCAGACTTTGTGATGATGGCCATTCTGACCAGTGTGAGCTGATACAGCATGGTAGCTTTGATTTACATTTCTTTAATAATTAGCCATGATGAGCATCTTTTCCTGTGCCTGTGGGCCATCTGTATGTCGTCTTTAAAGTGATGTCTGTTTAGATCTTCTGCCCATTTTTCGATCGAGTTGCTTTTTGTTATTCAGGTGTATCGGCTCACACTGAGTATCCTGAGTGCTCAGTATCATACTTGGAGCTCAAAGAATGAAGGAAGAAATCATGTTCTTCCTGCTGTCTGTCTTGCCAAGTTTTTTTTTTTTTTTTTGGTTTCTCTCTTTGGTTATTTTTGGGGACAATTGCACTGAGGGATTTAGCACTGATTACAGCCCAGGTGAAAGTTACAGGGGTTTACTGAGCTTCACGTGTTACAGGGTATAGACGCAAAAAGCCAGGTTTAATAGGATAGGAAATGCAAAGCAAAGACATCATTTGAATCACTGTGGTTCCTGTTTTCTAAGTAGAAGTCACCACTTTTCTTATTCACTGTACGGTTAGCTGCTCAGTTGTGTCTGACTCTTTGGGACCCCATGACCGGTAGCCCTCCCATGGCAACCCATTCAGGGATTCTTCCCTGGAGAATCCCACGGACAGGGGAGCCTGGCTGGTCTACAGTCTATGGGGTCGCACGGTTGGACATGACTGAGTGACTTGGCACGCACACAGCAAACACCATGATGACAAAAGCCCTGAGAGTGGAAATAAACTGAAATCAAACGTATGGTGGATCGCTGACAACTTTAAGAAATGAGCCAAGAAAAGTTTGCTTTCTGTAGGAATTCTCCAACCGTCTTCCGTAACTTCCAAGCCACCACTGGGCGTTTGATTTCAGTGAGACGTGAAAGCATGTGTCCTTTATAAAGAAAAGAAAGTGGCTTGAAAGAAACCACATGTTTGAGGAATTAGTCATTGGAGAAAAGACAGCTCTGACACTCTGACAAGACACTTGTGGGGCACACTGATGAACCCCAGGAAGAGTGTGTCTCTTACTGTTCAGTCGCTCAGTCATGTCCGACTCTTTGCGACTCCATGGACCGCAGCACACCAGGCCTCCCTGTCCAACTCCCGGAACTGGCTCAAACTCAGGTCCATTGAGTCCGTGATGCCATCCAACCATCTCATCCTCTGTCATCCCCTTCTCCTCCTGCCTTCAATCTTTCCCACCATCAGGGTCTTTTCCAACGAGTCGGCTCATCACATCAGGTGGCCATAGTATTGGAGCATCAGCTTCAGCATCAGTCCTTCCAACAAATATTCAGGACTGATATCCTTTAGGATGGACTGGTTGGATCTCCTTGCTGTCTAAGGGACTCTCAAGAGTCTTCTCCAACAGTACAGTTCAAAAGCACCAATTTTTCAGCATTCAGCTTTCTTTACAGTCCAACTCTCACATCGGTACATGACTCCTGGAAAAACCATAGCTGTGAAAATGCTGACCTTGGTCGGCAAAGTGATGTCTCTCATTTCCAGCTCCCTGTGCGGACTAGATGGAATCTTCTGGGCTGCAAGTGGCTGCCTGGTCCTGTTGTTACAGAGCAGATAGATGAAAGGGGAAATTTCTCTGGGGCAGTCTTTCTGCAAGTGTTAGAAGTGTCATCCCAAAGCCCTGGGGGAACCGGCCAGTCAAAATGACCCAAGGGCATCCGAGGCTAAAAACATCTCCATTGTTTGAGGCTCATGCTATCTGTAAAAGCAAATGAAGACAGACTAAATCAGTAGGTTATAAGGATCACGGAATCTTTAAACATACATTTATACACATTGAAATAATGTTCTCAGCAGCAGAAAAGAGAAACACACCACACTGATTGTTTGGGGGCCGAAACGTCTCAGGCTGGGGTCTCCTCAACCTCTGAGTCTCCTACTCCCCAGCTTTTTAGGGGAGCTGCAGGGGCCTGGAGACTGGCTAAGGGAAGGCTTTCCTGGAAGGGGATGATTCTGGGTGCTTGTGGACACATGGACAGGTCTGAGGGAGGCTGAGGACGGAGGATACTTGCAGTTCTCAAGGGGGAAAGGTGATTCAGCCTGAAACCCAGAAGGACCTGTGACGTTCCTGCGAAAAACAAGAGGACTTGCTCAAAGATAGAACCTCTGCTAGCACTGTGCTGCCCAGTCCTGTGCAGGGAAAAGCGTGTGTGTGTGTGTGACTGTGTGCATGCACGTGTGCTTGTTAACTGATAGAGAGAACGCGACGGAGAGATCCTTTGCCCTGAGTACGATGAAACTCACTTCTCATGTGATTTAAGAAAGATATAATCAAGGTAAGCTTCCCAGGCTCAGGGATAAAGAACTCGCCTGCCGAAGCAGGAGATAACAGGTTCAGTCCCTGGTCCTGGAGGATCCCGTCGTGCCACGGAGCAAATAAAATCCGTGCCCCTTAACTTCTGAGCCTGTGCTCTGGAACCCCGTGCTCCCCAATAAGAGAAGCCACCTCAACGACAAGCCGGCCCATCACAGCAAGACAGTAACCTCCCCACCTCCTCAGCTCAGCACAACTAGGGACAAACCCATGCAGCAACAAAGATCCGGCACACCCAAAAAGAAAGAACACAATTATTTTCAAAAATATGATCTTGGACTTCCCTGGTGGTCCACTGGTTAAGACCCTGCCTCCCAGTGCAGAGAGTGTGGGTTCAATCCATGCTTGGGAAGGTAAGAACGTACATGACTTGAGACCAAAAAAAAAAAGCCAACAAAACATAAAACAGATTCAGCCAAGACTTTAAAAATGATCCAGAGAAGAAACTTCAAAAATATGACCTGTAAGTAATCTTTACATTCTTTAAGTCAGCCAAACTAGGATACATGTGTGGCTGTGTAGTCTGAGAGCCCACGAGCTGGGTGCTCTGGTTAAAGACTGTTGATCCCCAGTGGTTATCAGAGAGGACTTGTTTAAAATCACAGTGTAGTATCTAGGCACAGACACCTTGATGATGCTAGTTACGTTTGAGGTTGACTAAAGCCAGGCGACATGGTGGGCAAGACTGCATCTCCATCCAAGACTTCAACCCTTTCACGTTATTAATAAAAGTCGTGTGACTTCCCCTCATATCAGAAGGCTCGTGACTATAAGATGGGATGAGATCAGCTTGGCAGATGACTTCATGGTGCTTTACCCGAGTAGATGGAAACCTCAACCCTCCTGGAAGACAGAGTAACATCCATCCTTCCCAGTACATTTCCACTGAGGTTTCTGGAGGAATCTGCCCAATCCATGAAATGAAAGCAAACTGAAAAAGATGAAGCTAAAGTCAAAACATAGCAAACCTTTTTTTTTTTTAAAGTGATCCATAGACCTGAATGCTGGGAAAGATCGAAGGCAAAAGGAGAAGGGGACGGCAGAGAATGAAATGGCTAGATAGCATTACCGACTCAATGGACATGAGTTTGAGCAAACTCCGAGAGACAGTGAAGGACAGGGAAGCCTGGCGTGCTGCAGTCCATGGGGTGGCCAAGAGTCAGACACAACTAAATGACTGGATGCCAGCAACATAGTTGATTTACAACAGATTGACAATGTTGTGTCAGTTTTAGGTGGACAGCATAGTGATTCAGTGATTTACACACATACGTAAATATATATATTTTCAGATTCTTTAGGTGTTTATAAGATACTGAATACAGTTCTTTATGCTCTGTGGTAGTTTAGATTTCCTAATCCCAAAGTCCTAATTCATCCCTCCCCATTTCCCCTTTGGTAATTATAACTTTGTTCTCTATGTCCGTGAGGAATATTTCTACTGTGTAAATAAGTTTAACTGTATCACTTTTAAGCTCCACATATAAGTGACATCATATGATATTTCTCTCTCTCTGCCTGACTTACCTTCACTCAGGGTGATCATCTCTAGGTCCAGCTATGTGGCTGCAAATGGCATCAGTTTATTCCTTTTTCATGGCTGAGTAATATTCCACGGTGTATATGTACCACATCTTTATTTATTCTTCTGTCACGGGACATGTGGGTTGCTTCCACGCCTTGGCAAGTGTAAATAGTGTTGCTGTGGACACTGGGGTGCACCCATCTTTTCTCTTTTACTGTTTGTGTCTTTTCTGGATATATGCTCAGGAGTGGGTCTCCTGGATCAATATTGGTAGCTTGAAAAAGGAGCAAGCAGTTTTAAAATGAAGCATTAAGGATAGACTTCTAAATGCAGCCTAAGGGGACAAACACACACACACACACACACACATACAGAGAAACACACACATACAGAGAAACACACACACACACACAGAAACACACACACACATATTTTCTAGATGCCATCAGAAGCAGGCGGTTCACCTGCTAGCAGAGGGTCAACCTACGTTGCAGGTGGAGGAAGTAGAATGGTGGGTTTTGTGTACAGGAAGCTGTGGGAGGGAGGGGAGTGGGTGATTGTATCAAGAAACTATGTATCCTTTGCCACTGAAAAGTATCCCCAAGGCCCTGACACGCTGGTTAGCACACAGGGCTGACCGGACAGTGGGGTAGGTCCTCCATCATCTGACCGGACAGCGGGGTAGGTCCTCCATCATCTGACCGGACAGCGGGGTAGGTCCTCCGTCATCCCATGATGCGAGGCACTGTGGTGGACACACAGGAGCCTGTTGATGAGGGTTCAAACGATTCTCAGCCACAGCGCACACTGCCTATTCTGCCGGTTGCAGGAATCACAGATCTCCTTGTCAGGTTCTGCCTCGCCCTAATTTGATAACCTTTTGACAGGCTTCACAAGCAGATGATATACTTCTTCATCTGGTATCTTCATCTGCGCTGTCCCTTGAAAGAGGCGTCCCCATCACGCCGCAAGCTGTGAAATCTTTAGCATCCTGGTTTGACTTGGTCAACGTTCTTTTTTTTTTAAAAAAAAATTATGGTTATTTATTTTCTGGGGTGGAACCGGTCTCCTTTGCTGCACAGGCTTTTCTCTAGTTGAGGGGCGTGGGCTTCTCATTGCGGTGACTTCTGTTGCAAAGCACGGGTTCTAAGTGCACAGGCTTCAGTAGTGGCCGAAGCTCCGGCTTCAGAACGTTGAGGCTGAAAAGTGTACAATGGAGCCATGGTACTAATAATTTTATGGTCAACTTCATTTTTATTAATAATAAAGATCTAAACCATTTTGCATTTGCCAGAGTGGCTCCATTTCCCTATTGGCACCTGGACTCAGTGGTTTTGGCTTGTGGGCTCTAGAGTTTGGGCTCAGTGGTTGTGGCTGACAGGCTTCAGTTACCCCACAGCACGTGGGGAATCTTCCCGGACCGGGAATCGAACCTGTGTCTGCTGCATTGCAAAGGAGGACTCTTCAAACTGCTGGACCCTCCAGGGAAGCCCCAGTCAGCATTCTTTTACAATCCCTGTTTGCTTCAGCTTGGTGACTGCCCTCCACCTCCATAGCCAGCCTTGCCTATGTTCAGGCAGCCCTCTGTGTTGAAACAACTCAGCTGTCTGTCACCGTGTAACAATTTCGCAGCTGCGGAGGCTGGGACGCACCCCGGCCAAGTATACCTCGGCCAAGTCCCCTGGTGCTAGCTGTTTCCGTAGGCTGCTATCTGGGTAACAGTTGAGGCTGGAATCTCAGCGCAGAACTCAGTGGGGGAAGGAGCCACATTGGCAGTTCTGTGTGTGGGAATTCAGTTTGTCACAGGCTGCTGGACGGAGCATTTCCGCTCTTCACCAGGATTTAGCCAAAAAGCAACATCAGTTTCTTTCTCTCTCTTTTTTTTTCAATTGAGGCATAGTTCAGTATACTTGCCTTGAGATCCCCATGAAGAGTAACAAAGGGCAAAATGATAGGATACTGAATGAGGATTTCCCCAGGTCGGTAGGTGCCCAGTATGCTACTGGAGCTCAGTGGAGAAATAACTCTAGAAGGAATAAAGGGATGGAGCAAAAGCAAAACCAATACCCAGCTGTGGATGTGACCAGTGATAGAAGCAAGGTCCGGTGCTGTAAAGAGCAATACTGCATAGGAACCTGGAATGTTAGGTCCATGAATCAAGGCAAATTGGAAGTGGTCAAACAGGAGATGGCAAGAGTGAACGTCGACATTCTAGGAATCAGTGAATTAAAATGGACTGGAATGGGTGAATTTAACTCAGATGACCATTATATTTACTACTGTGGGCAGGAATCCCTTAGAAGAAATGGAGTAGCCATCATGGTCAACAAAAGAGTCCGAAATGCAGTACTTGGATGCAATCTTAAAAATGACAGAATGATTTCTGTTCGTTTCCAAGGCAAACCATTCAATATTACAGTAATCCAGGCCTATGCCCCAACCAGTAATGCTGAAGAAGCCGAAGTTAATCAGTTCTATGAAGACCTACAAGACCTTTTAGAACTAACACCCAAAAAAGATGTCCTTTGCATTATAGGGGACTGGAATGCAAAAGTAGGAAGTCAAGAAACACCTGGAGTAACTGGCAAATTTGGCCTTGGAGCACAGAATGAAGCAGGGCAAAGGCTAATAGAGTTTTGTCAAGAGAATGCACTGGTCATAGCAAACACCCTCTTCCAACAACACAAGAGAAGACTCTACACATGGACATCACCAGATGGTCAACACCGAAATCAGATTGATTATATTCTTTGCAACCAAAGATGGAGAAGCTGTATACAGTTAGCGAAAACAAGACCAGGAGCTGACTGTGGCTCAGATCATGAACTCCTTATTGCCAAATTCAGACTTAAATTGAAGAAAGTAGGGAAAACCACTAGACCATTCAGATATGACCTCAATCAAATCCCTTATGATTATACAGTGGAAGTGAGAAATAGATTTAAGGGACTAGATCTGATAGATAGAGTGCCTGATGAACTCTGGACGGAGGTTCGAGACATTGTACAGGAGACAGGGACCAAGACCATCCCCATGGAAAAGAAATGCAAAAGAGCGAAATGGCTGTCTGAGGAGGCCTTACAAATAGCTGTGAAAAGAAGAGAGGCAAAAAGCAAAGGAGAAAAGGAAAGATATAAGCATCTGAATGCAGAGTTCCAAAGAATAGCAAGGAGAGATAAAAAAGACTTCCTCAGTGATCAATGCAAAGAAATAGAGGAAAACAACAGAACAGGAAAAACAAGAGACCTCTTCAAGAAAATTAGAGATTCCAAGGGAACATTTCATGCAAAGATGGGCTCGATAAAGGACAGAAATGGACCTAACAGAAGCAGAAGATATTAAGAAGAGGTGGCAGGAATACACAGAAGAACTGTACAAAAAAGATCTTCACGACCAAGATAGTCACGATAACGTGATCACTGACCTAGAGCCAGACATCTTGGAATGTGAAGTCAAGTGGGCCTTAGAAAGCATCACTACTAACAAAGCTAGTAGAGGTGATGGAATTCCAGTTGAGCTATTTCAAGTCTTGAAAGATGATGCTGTGAAAGTGCTGCACTCAATATGCCAGCAGATTTGGAAAACTCAGCAGTGGCCACAGGACTGGAAGAGGTCAGTCTTCGTTCCAATCCCAAAGAAAGGCAATGCCAAAGAATGCTCAAACTACCGGACAATTGCACTCATCTCACACGCTAGTAAAGTCATGCTTAAAATTCTCCAAGCCAGGCTTCAGCAGTATGTAAACCGTGAACTCCCAGATGTTCAAGCAGGTTTTAGAAAAGGCAGAGGCACCAGAGATCAAATTGCCAACATCCACTGGATCATGGAGAAAGCAAGAGAGTTTCAGAAAAACATCTATTTCTGCTTCATTGACTATGCCAAAGCCTTTGACTGTGTGCATCACAATAAACTGTGGAACATTCTGAAAGAGATGGGAATACCAGACCACCTGACCTGCCTCTTGAGAAACCTGTATGCAGGTCAGGAAGCAACAGTTAGAACTGGACATGGAACAACAGACTGGTTCCAAATAGGAAAAGGGGTACGTCAAGGTTGTATATTGTCACCTTGCTTATTTAACTTATATGCAGAGTACATCATGAGGAACGCTGGGCTGGAAGAAGCACAAGCTGGAATCAAGATTGCTGGGAGAAATATCAATAACCTCAGATATGCAGATGACACTACCCTTATGGCAGAAAGTGAAGAGGAACTCAAAAGCCTCTTGATGAAAGTGAAAGAGGAGAGTGAAAAGGTTGGCTTGAAGCTCAACATTCAGAAAACTAAGATCATGGCATCTGGTCCCATCACTTCATGGGAAATAGATGGAAAAACAGTGGAAACAGTGTCAGACTTTATTTTTTTGGGCTCCAAAATCACTGCAGATGCTGATTGCAGCCATGAAATTAAAAGACGCTTGCTCCTTGGAAGGAAAGTTATGACCAACCTTGATAGTCTATTAAAAAGCAGAGACATTACTTTGCCAACCAAGGTCCGTCTAGTCAAGGCAATGGTTTTTCCCGTGGTCATGTATGGATGTGAGAGTTGGACTGTGAAGAAGGCTGATCGCCGAAGAATCGATGCTTTTGAACTGTGGTGCTGGAGAAGACTCTTGAGAGTCCCTTATACTGCAAGGAGATCCAACCAGTCCATTCTAGAGGAGATCAGTCCTGGATGTTCATTGGAGGGAATGATGCTAAGGCTGAAACTGCAACACCTTGGCCACCTCATGCGATGGGTTGACTCACTGGAAAAGACTCTGATGCTGGGAAAGGTTGGGGGCGGGAGGAGAAGGGGACGACGGAGAATGAGATGGCTGGATGGCATCACCGACTCTGTGGACATGGGTTTGAGTGTACTCCGGGAGTTGGTGATGGACAGGGAGGCCTGGTGTGCTGTGATTCATGGGGTCGCGGAGAGTCGGACACGACTGAGCGACTGAACTGAACTGAACTGAGTTGATTTACAATCTTTTTATTTTACTTTTTTTGATTTACAATCTTGTGTCCATTTCTGCTGTACAGCACAGAGACTCAGTTATACACGCATATCCATTCTTTTTTTTTGTATTCTTTGCCATGATGGTTGATCACAGGACATGGAATAGAGTTTTCCTGTGCTGTACAGGAGGACATTTCTCATCCATCCTATATATAACAGTTTGCATATGTTAATCCCAAACCCCCAGGTCTTGCCTCCCCTACCCACCTGCCTCTTGCTTGTAAACCACAAGTCTGATCAGTGTGTGAGTCCGTTTCTGCTTTGTAGGCGTGTTCATTTGTTCCGTATTTTACATCAGTTTCTTCATAGGAGGATATTTCACATGTTGGACTGTTTTCTGTACAATTTGGGTCATGGCTGTTCCAGGAGAATATTACGTTATTATTCATGTACCAGTGCCTTAGAGCAGAAGTTGGTCCCTCTTTAAAACTAAGCCATTGGTATAAATATAAAACTTCTTGCTTTGATTCCACAGGCACGCAAATCTACTTTTGTGTGCATGTAAAGCTTCCCTGGTGGACTTCCTTGTGGCTCAGTGGTAGACAATCTACCTGCCATTGCAGGATACATGAGTTCAATCCCTGGGTTGGAACGATCCCCTGGAGGATGAAATGGCAACCCACTCCAGTATTCTTGCCTGGAGAATCCCACGGACAGAAAAGCCTGGCAGGGTACAGTCCATGGGGTTGCAAAGAGTTGGACACGAATGGGCAACTAAAGAACCACACAATTTGGAATACCTTCCTCCTCTTCCTGAGGAAGGATTAAAAAAGGAAATGATTATTTTAAAGAAAAGATTCCCTAATGAACTTTGAGGTTGCAAAGGTATAAGAGAGCAATGGTACTAATAATTTTATGGTCAACTTCATTTTATTAACAATGAAGTTTTAAACCATATTGCATTCACCAGAGTTGTCCCATTTCCCTACTGGCGTGGTGGGTACAGGTCATAATGAGACATTACGTCAATGAATAAGGATGGGCTGCGGTCTATGGGGTCACACAGAGTCGGACACGACTGAAGTGACTTAGCAGCAGCAGCAGGCCACATCTTGTCCCCTCAGTGCTAAACTTCTTTCTTTTTAAATATGACCCTCTCAAGTATGGCCTTCCCTGGTGGCTCAGCTGGAAAAGAATGTACCTGCAATGCAGGAGACCCCGGTTCGATTCCTGAGCCCTGACGGTCCCCTGGAGAAGGGATAGGCTACCCACTCCAGGGTCCTTGGGCTTCCCTGGTGGTTCAGATGGCCAAGAATCTGCCTGCAATGCGGGAGACCTGGGTTCTATCCCTGAGTTGGGAGGATCCCCGGGAGGAGGGCATGGCAGCCCACCCCAGCATTCTTGCCTGGAGAATCCCATGGACACAGCAGCTGGGTGGGCTACAGTCCACGGGGTCGCAAAGAGCTGGACACAAATGAGTGACTAATCAGAGCACAGCACAGCTGAAGTATAGGGTATAAATTAGGAAGAGAATTGTGTGTATACACCGAACAAGAATACAGGGACAGAATCAGCAATCAATCAACTTTTATGGAAATATAAACATCTGTCTACAATCTATAATATACATACATATAAATGAGGTATATATATTTATATGGTATACAATAAAGAAGGATTATATATAACATAATAATTATGTCATCATTTCAGTTTAGTAGCTCATGACTGAACTGAACTGATAAATAACACAGATACGTTGCATACTGCTTTGTTCAGTCACTAAGTCTTGTCTGACTTTTTGCGACTCCATGGACTGCAGCACGCCAGGCTTCCCTGTCCTTCAGTGTCTCCTGGAGTTTGCTCACACTCATGTCCATTATATGTATAACTCTATATGTGTCCTATATAATGCTATATATGCATACCTCATTTTATTACACTTTGCTTCATTTTACTTCATAGAAATTGCTTTTTTGCTTTTTTTTTTTAAAACAAACTGGAGGGTTTGTGGCAACCCCGCTTCAAGAACCTCTATCAGGGCCATTTTCCCAACAGTATTTGATCATTTCACGTCCCATTTTGGTACTTCTTCAGTTCAGTTGCTCAGTTGTGTCTGACTCTTTTTCACCCCATGGAGTGCAGCGTGCCAGGCTTCCCTGTCCATCACCAACTCCCGGACCTTGCTCAGATTTATGTCCATCGAGTCGGTGATGCCATCTAACCATCTCATCCTCTGTACTTGGTCCTTCTTGGAATATGTCGTACCTTTTCATTGCTATTATCTTTTTGACAGTAGCTGTGATTCATGACCATTGATGGCACTTCTACAACTCGCTGAAGGTTCAGAGGTTAGAAAGCATTTTTTAGAATCAAGCATTTTTTAATGAAAGGATGGACATTTTTAAAGACATAATGCTCTTGCATACTTAATAGACTACCCTCAAAGGTAAGCATAACTTTTCTGTGCGCTGGGAAAACAAACTATCTCTTGACTTTATTTAGACATTCACTTTATCCTGGAACGGAACTTGCAGTTTGTCTGAGGTATGATGCTGGGAGAAGGAAATGGCAACCCACTGCAGTACTCTTGCCTGGAAAACTCCAAGAATGGAGGAGCCTGGTGGGCTATAGTCCATGGGGCCGCAAAGAGTCGGACACAACTGAGCGACTTCACTTTCACAATTCTGGGAAAGATTGAAGGCGGGAGCAGAAGGGGAAGACAGAGAATGAGATGGCTGGATGGCATCACTGACTCGATGGACATGAGTCTGAGTGAACTCCAGGAGTTGGTGATGGACAGGAAGGCCTGGCGTGCTGTGATTCATGGGGTCGCGGAGAGTCAGACATGACTGAGCGACTGAACTGAACTGAATGCCTGTATATTATATAATTGCCATTATAGAAATACTTTAAAATTATATACGTATATTTTAAAATACAACTTATACATAATATATAACCCCTCTCTATTATATGATGCAATATATTAACATAATATATTAATAATTAATACTATATTATTTATTCTATTTATTATTATTACATAATATTATATAATATAGTATGTGTGTGCGTGCTCTGTTGTGTCTGACCCTTTGCGGCCCCGTGGACTGTAGCCCTGCCAGGCTCCTCCGTCCATGGAATTCTCCAGGCCAGAATACTGGAGTGGGCAGGCTTTCCCTTCTCCAGGGGATCTTCCCAACCCAGGAATTGAACCCAGGTCTCCTGCACTAGGGGAAGATTCTGTAGTATCTGAACCACAGTGAAGCCCTACCAGTCATATAAGTATTTATATATAAATATATATACACACACACAGACATATATCCCCTCCGTCTCCTCCCCGCAATCACCCCTCCCTACCCAGGTCATCACAGAGCACCGAGCTGAGCTCCTTGTGCAATACAGCAGCTTCCCACTAGCTCTCTCTATCTGTATGTGTTTTACTAAAATGAGGACGGGGTGTTGCTGCTTCTTGCAAACCTTTTGGTGACAGAATCCTTTCTTTGTGCGGCTGTCCCTGTAAGTAGGTCTGGTCACAGTGTTCCTATGAAATTCCAAAAAGAGGATTTTTTTTTTTTTCTTTTTTCCTTCTTTCCTTTCCGTCTCTCTGTCCCTTTCGATCCCCTAGCACAGCTCATGGGCTCTCACAGTTCCCCAAACTAGGGATGGAACCCTTCCGCGGCCTTGAACACACCCAGTCCTCACCACTAGATTGCCAGCAACTCCCACCCTTGTTTCCATTCTGCAACTTTGAATATATGCAAAATTTCCACATTTTATTATATGCAAAAGTTTCCATTCTGCAGCTTTTATTATACCTTTAAGGGTTCACGCCTGGAAGGCAGAGCCTTGTGGGTGCCCTGTGGTGCATATTTCAGGCAACAGGCAGGAGTCTTTCACCAAAGGGGCGGAGCCAGCATGAAGGGAGCCCAGGAAAGAGAACACAAAGATTAAACCGGAAGGATTAGATTCAACATGGGCTCAGGTCTGCTGTGGTCTGTTGCAGTCCCTTCCCAGCTTTCTCCTTCATTTCCACCTCCATGGATCCCTGTGAATTCATGCATCAGAGGTATTTCCATAACTTCAGCTAATCATTTTTTTTTTTCATTTCTTATGCTGTTGGCTCCCTTATCCACTGGACTGTCTGTGTCTTCTGAAATAAATGGATGGGTGTTAACTCACACATGCATTTTTCCTTCTTAGCGTTATGCCTGTGCTCAGGATACACTTGGTAAATTTATAAATAAATCAGTTAATTCACACTTTTTTGGCAAACCAGTGACTTCCTGGCCTGCTCTAAGTTTTGTGTTTGACTTGAGGTTCTGCTTCTAAACTCCGCTTTAGGAAGGATGTCTGTGTATACCTATGGCTGGGTGCGTGCATGCTCAGTTGCTTCAGCTGTGTCCGACTCTTTGCAACCCCACAGACTTTAACCCCGCCAGGCTCCTCTGTCCATGGGATTCTCCACGCAAGAATACTAGAGTGGGTTGTCATGCCCTCCTTGTTTATAACTACACCTCTGCATATATCTATACTATTGTATCTGACAGTGAAAGTGGCTCAGTCATGTCCGACTCTTTGCAATTCCATGGACCATACAGTCCATGGAATTCTCCAGGCTGGAATACTGGAGTGGGTAGCCTTTCCCTTCTCCAGGGGAATCTTCCCAACCCAGGGATTGAACCCAGGTCTCCCACATAGAAGGCAGATTCTTCACCAGCTGAGCTGCCAGGGAAGCCCTTTGTATCTGAAGTTACATGTTTTACTACTTTGAAAGGAAAGCTATTATTAGCGACACGGTCATTGGATCTTAAATATCTATTCAATGATAGAAGAAAATAAATATTTATAAAAATCATATGTAAGTTTATTCTATTATTAGGTTGTGTATCTATTTTGTGTACATATAATGTACATGAGTTTGAGTGAACTCCGGGAGTTGGTGATGGACAGGGAAGCCTGGCGTGCTGTGATTCATGGGGTCACAAGGAGTCAGATACAACTGAGCAACTGAACTGACTGACTAATGTATATATAACAGTGATTAAAATAGTAACGTCTTTATATCAATGCATATGAGATCTACAGCTCCTTCCGGTAAAGGGTGTTTCATGCATATTATCTCATTAGCCATCCCGAGGGACCCGCAGGAGAGATATTTTAATCTCTGTTTAAAGGATCTATGCCCTAAAGTTCACAGACCCTAACAGACTTTCCAGTAGGTTACAGTTAGCACAGATCAGACACTTGATCTTAAAATGGGTCCCGTAAATCAGCGTGCTTCATATTCTCCTCTATTGGCTGTGTCCCCCAAGCGTCTTTCTCTTAAAACTTGTGAGGAATCCCTAACTGTGCCATCACACCAAATACGACAGCAGATGGGATTCGGGAGCACTTGTGAGCATGTCCTATGGAAAGGAGACATCCTCTTTTTCCTCCAAGACATAAAGGCATAGGTCTACAAAAGAAGGTTATTAATAGAAGCAAACATTTATTTACAGCATCTTACGTGCCTGAGCCCCATATCACGTACCACATCCCAAGGCTATCTTGAGGTGATTAGTTTCATCTGCTCCACGTCGCAGAGGCAGAAACCCAGACCAAGCATCTCAGCACACCCCCTGAAAGGTCACAGGCCACTGGAACCCAAGGAATCGAGTTTGGGAATCTATGTGCAGCTTGCCACAACACTCTCCAGGTTTCTCCAATCCGTGGGCAGTAAGCCTCAGCTATCAGCTCAGCTGCCCAGTGGACAGCCAACTCACCTCAACCCAGTGATGAAAACCAGGTCCTCTCACCAAACGTGTAAAAAGATGAACACGGGAAAAGATGGACTCCTGGACGGCAAAAGTGAAGAGGGATGTTTTGAAAGTACATGACAGACGCCACCGATGTCTTCAGTATTTTATTCATCAGAACCATGATGTATTTTATTCAGCAAAATCATACATTGTCATGTATAAGAAACAAAGCCCCCAAAGGGATGAATACTAGCCCATCACCTGGATGGAAAAGAGGTCCTATCCTTTACATGTCTTCATTGTCATTTTGTTATACAGATGGATACAGAGAGCTGTCTATCCATCCGTCTGTGTCATTGTATGTTGGTATCCATCTGTCCGTCCCTGCATCAATCCATCCATCTCTGCAACCTCCCACATTTCCATCCATCATTCTATTACCCATCCATCGTGTGTATTATGTATCCATGCTTCTACCTACCTGTTGTTGTTTCCCAGTAGCTACGTCGATAAAGAACCTGCCTGCAGCGTAGGAGACCGGGGTTCCATCCCTGGGTCGGGAAGGTCCCCTGGAGAAGGGGATGGCAACCCCCTCCAGGATTCTTGCATGGAGAATCCCATAGACAGAGGAGCCTGGTGGGCCACAGTCCTTGGGGTCCCAAGACTGTGACACAAGTTAGTGACAAAAGAAAAAGAAAAACCCAACACCATCCAGAAACGGTAACAGGTTTTGTCAGTCTGGTTGCCTTATGAGCTATTTATGTACGTATCTAGCTACATGTCATTGCTTCCCAGTACCAGGCAGAAACGGTACATACCTGTCAAGAGGTCCGCCTGTCCATCTTTGTATCTGTGTTTCCATGGGTGTGTATCTCTGTGTTGGTCTGTCTGTCTGCGACTCTGTGTGTCTGCGTGTGTTGGTCTGCGTGTCTCTCTGTGACCATGTGTATGTGTCCATGTGTTCATCTATGTATCTCCCTGTCATCGCTTCCCATCACCATCAGTCAGGAAACTGGAACACGTTTATCTGCCTGGCGCCCAGGGAATCGCTCCCACCGCCGGCTCTGGCTCTCGCCTAGCCCGGCAGTAAAGGGTTAAAGCTCTTTGCAAATCAGGTGGCAGGTTTGCTGTCTCCGAAGGGTGCCCTGGTGAGCGCAGCAAGCTCTCTCCTCCCGCACTCCGCCACCCCCCGCGCTTCGGGCACCGGGGGCCCGGGGAGAGGCGGCTCACCTGTTCCACCACCCCCGGCACACCCGGGGAATCTCTCGGTTCCAGCTGGTTTGCATTGGGATTAGCTGCTCTTTGCAAGCGCTTCGTAGCCGTGGATGTGGTTTCTGTAGTGACGGAGCCGACTGCGGAGATCTATTGGCTGCTGGCTTTGTAAATTTCATTCAGTTTGGTCCAATAGCAGAGGGCGAGCTGGGAGCCATCAGGACCTTTCGCTTCAATCTCTCTCTCTTTCTTGCAGCTCGGGTGTCTGTCTTCCCGTACAGAGCGCTTATTCAGACCTCACGTTGCCCTTCGAGCTCCGCCTGCGTCCCCATTTCTTCCTCCCCGCCAGGCTATTTACGCCAGAAACACCGAATTTTCCTGCCAACGGCCGGGTCGGTGGTCTTCGCATTCCTTCGGGGACGGGGGTTGGGGGTGGGGGACGGTGTGCAAATCTGGTTGGGATTCGACAGAACCCCGGGCGGCTGGACTTATACACATCCTCCTGAATCATAACCATCGGTCAGGGTTCCCTGGAAAAATCTGGATGTCTAACAGGAACACTCAGAACCGATGCGGCTTCTCCACGGCTGAGGTAGGTGCCGTTTTAAGATATACGTCTCTGGGTTATTTTTCAGTTAAAGCCTTTTTTTTTTTTTTTTTTAAACGATTGGACTCGTGTGTGCTTCCCAGAAAAAGATGCTAGTAAGCCTGCTTGCTAACGTTTGCGCTTCACTCCATCCGGCATTTTTAAAAATTATTTTTTCCCCTAATTTTGAAAATTTGAATAGGAACTTTCATCTATCGCTCCATTTCTTAGGTGTGGGTGGGAGTGTGGACATACGTGTCGTCTGTCAGCTCCGTGTACATCTCGACACAAACGTTACATTATTATTATTATTTTCTTTTGACTTAGAAAAAAATCGCGATATACCGCCGTGGGGTTAGAAGCCTTTTGGCTGCAATCAGCTGTTTGAACGGCGCCGGGGCCGTGTTTGCTGTTTACAAAGTAGCGCTGTGTTACATACAAATAAACAGAGAAGAGTGTGGCCGAGAGAGGAAGGGGGAGAAAAAAAAAAATATTATCTGCAGTACAGGGAGAGAAAGACCGAAGCGCCAGCTCTCTGCAAAGCGGGACTGGCGAGGCAGCCTGGAGGACTTAATGGAAACTGTGAGCAACCAGGGCCTTTTTTTTTTTTTTTTTTTTTGCCTCCTTCCTTCTTCTTTAAGGAAAACTGTCAGCTGCTACCTCCTGGGGTGCATTTTTTTTTTTTTTTTGGGTTAACCAGGGAAAGGAAAAAAAAAAAAAAAAAAGGCTTGGCTGGGTTTGCATTAACCGATTTTCCTTTTTTTTTTTCTCCCCTCGTTCCTCTGCTGGCCTTGGGAGCAGATGACGGGCTTGTGTGATGCACTGAATAACGCACGTGACTGATTAGGACCCGGCTGGGGTTTGCTGGGCAGCGACCCGGGGGCGCGCTGGAGACCCCGGGGTGAAGACGGATTGATGGTTAGCTCCGCGCGGTTTCTGCCAAGCTGGGGGGGGGGTTGGGGGAAGAGGGGCGCGGGCTTCCCGCACCCCCCAATCTTCCTCTTCCCGTGCGTGTGGGCTGGGAGAAAAAGCGGCATGAGGTGGAGGGTGGTGGGGGGAAGCGAGTCGGGGGCGGCTGGTGGCGGGGGTAGCTGGTTTCGCCGATTCGGGGAGCGGGGTGGGGGGATCTGGCCTGGACCTGCGCCGGGGGCACGCGGCTCCCGCGCGCTGCACGGTCCCGAAGGCTGCCCGCTTGGCCCCAGGAACCACAAAAGTTGCTTTAGCGGTGGGCACCCGCGCGGGGCGCTCCGGGCCGGGGTCTCGCGGGTGGGAGGGGTGCGGACGAACCCCATCCGTGCCCCTTGGAGGACCCCGATTCTCGAGAGCAGAGCCCTCTCCCCCGTCCCCCATCAGCACCACCGCCACCGCCGCTGGGCGCGCGGCGGGCCAGCCCTTTCATCCCAGGTGGGGGCTGGGGGTCTGTGGCATCTGAAGACCACCCCCACAGCCTGGGGCCCACAGAAGCGCCCCCCACCCCGTCCTAAAAGCCGGAGGCTCTCCTCCCGACCTCCCCTCTCTCGGATCTCTTCCGGACCACCTCCCGGTCCCCCGGCTCCCGCCCCGCAACCCTCCCCCGCCCGAGGCATTCCCGCGCGCCTCGGCCTGGTTCCGCCGCCACCTCCAGCCGGCGGAACTGGTGGCCGAGATCGGCAGCCTGGAGGGTGGGGGGCTGGAGATGGGGCGGCGGGAAGCGGGGTACCCGGAGGTGGGTGAGGGGCGGGGAGAGCCTGGCAAAAGCCAGCCCCTTCCCCAAGGCGGCGGCGGCGGCGGGCTGCCCCCCGGGCCTGCGTGGCCGGACCTGCGGGCGCGCGGGGTGGGGACACGGCCTGGGGAGGTGTTGATGGTGGTGGGGGCGTGTGTGTGCGCCGCTCGGCTGCAGACGGTGCGGGGGGGTCGCGAGCCCGAGGAAGGAGGAGAGGCTGAGGTTCCCCGGCTGCAGCCACCCCCCAGCCACGACAGTTGCCTGCCCCCCTCCGGCTACCCAGGACGCCCGCCGCCTCCTCCCGGCGCGCACGCATCCTTCCGTCTCCCAGACGCGCCCCTGTCTTCCCCCCGTCCCCGACCTGGACCCCGCGGCTCTTTTCCTCCCGCCGAGAACCCGGCAGGCTCGCTTTCTCCGCTCGGATCCTCCCGGGCGGCCTTCCCGGGTTGCGGGGGCGGGGGTGTTGCACCCCCAGATCCGGACGCGGGTGCCGCGCGCAGCCCTGGGCCCGGGCGCACCGTTCCGGCGCCTCTTTCTCTCTCTCTCTCTCACACACACACACACACACACACACACACACACATACACACATCACCCGATCTTCCCCGATCGGCGGGGTCCCGGGGTTCCCCCCACCCCGACCCGCGCACCACCCCCCTCCCACCCGGGGCCCGGCCGGGGGACCACCCTGGAAACGGACGTCCGGCCGGGAGGGCGAGGGGCACTCGGACGACGTCCTCTGCGTCTCTCCCGCCCCCCCCACCCCGCTTTTCTCAGCCGTGTTTGATTTTTTTTTTTTTTTTTGGCTGCGGGTTTCCTCGGCTTCGGACTCGTTCGTCGGAACCGACCAGCAGGTGTGGGCCTCTTGTTTTAATTTTTTACTTTATTTCTGGAGCCAGCAGGCTGCTATTTCGGGGCTGGCGTGGGGGGAGGGGGGCAGCAGGCAGCGTCTCGGGGGCTCCGGGGTGGGGGCGCACCCCCCACCCCATAACCTGGAGCTGAGGCTGGCATCTCGCGCCAGGGGCGCGCGCAGTGTGCGCAACCCGGAGCGCGGGCGGGTCCCGGGGCGAGCCGTCTTTCAGGTGGACCCAACTTAAGAAATCTGGGGTGAGGGGTGTCGGGGGCGGGGGGCGAGGGGGAGTAGCCAAGTAAGCAGGTGCTGTCCTTGCGAGCAGGATCCACAAGGTGGTAGTATGGATTCTTGCTTTCCTTTTTATTTGCTTTCTTTTTCTTTTTTCTTTCCTTCTATTTGGTCAGTGGAGTGAAATAGCTTTCTGTGCTATCCTCTAGTTTTGGAAAGGATGCACTGGCCGGCCGGGTTTCCAGCTTCTGAGCGCCTTCCATTTTCCCCGTGTCCCGATGCGAGGTGCTGCCGACCTAGCTTCTTTTCTCAGTCAGGCTGGTCCCCTGATTTGAAGAACAGCATGCAGAAGGAGGTGGGGATAGGGGCGAAAAGGAAGAAAAAAGTTTGCAGAGACATAGTGACCCTCGCGGGTCCGAATTTTCAGTCCGTGGAGGTCTCTGCAGGCCAGACCAGAAGCGCAGGCGTCAGGCAGCGTCTGGTGGGCACCTCCTTCGGCCAGGGTGTTGAGACCTGACTTCCCGGCGGAACAAAGCAACCTCAGCTGCTTGGGAGAGCGGCGTGATTTGAATGGAGATGCTTTAGCGTTTTTCCTCGGGGCTGACGGGGCCAGGGGAAATGGTTTTGATGGCCCCGAAATCTGCATGTGTGTGGGGGCACAGCGCGGGTGGGATAGGGACAGGGTGCACGCCTTCCATCCGCGTTGGGAAGAGGTTACTAGTGATCTCAAAAATACTCGGGGCTGGTCCCGGTGTTTGAATGCTGCACAAGGTGTGTGTGTGGGAAGCCGGGCGTTTATGGCACAGGGTTACATTCATCCTTTATGTCCAGATTTAAAAAAAAAAAAAACCTGAATTTTCAAAACGTGCCCCTAAATTAAAAACAGAAGCATCTCACAGAGGCCTCTGCAAATAATTAATTTTTTTTTTCCCCAAGATGAGAACCTCAGTATTCTATTACCCAAAGAAATGTTGTAATGGACAGTTTTTAAAGAGTATTTTCCTTGACATGGAAGAGAAAAAAAAATGTGGGCAAGGATGTAGCAAGTGGAAAATGACTTCATCAGTTTTAAATCACTGGATTAAAATGACACGTTAAATATTGTGGAAACCAGTATGATTTTGAGCGGGGAGCTAATGATCATTGCATTTTCATAACGACGGCTGCGCTTTGATGCCGTTGCAAGGTGTTTTGACATGGTTTTCTTGGTGGAAGAATTGTTACATTCCTTTGTATTATTGTTTTTCGTAAATAAAAGAATGCTGAATGTACATTTAGCCCTAAATCCAGATACCCAGGTAATTTTTTATCCCAGTCTTAAGAATAGATAACGTGCTTGATAAATGAGGAACTGTTCCATAAGAAGCATAAAGCAGGTATGATCCTATGAAATTCACAAGTGAATCCATGTGCAGAATTGTCAGGTTATTGCTTTGGCCTGAAATGTAGACCAACAGCAAGTATATGGGTGTTTTTCTTTTATTTTTGAACTTGGCCTTTTCGTTTTTTGTTTTTTTTTTCTTTGCAGTAATTTGTGGAAAGCGTCTGGTTTCTGTACAAAGACAAGAGTGTTTCCTGTCTATACACATTTTGTTGCTTTCAGAATGTGCAGGCAACTCTGTAAGAACTCTTTAGAATATTGGGCTTTGATGCCTGGACCACAAAACAAAAACCCAGAGACGGTTCTCACAAAAGTAAATATTCAAGTGCATGGAATCTGGCAGGGGGCTCAGCGTTCTTCCGTTTTAATTGGTACTCCAGATTCTCAACCTTTGTGACAGCCTGGGTATTGTCCAGGGTACAACCTGTTGACAGAATTTATGTGATTCAAATGAAGCCACCCTGTGAAAATATTTAAAGTCCTTTAAATGCTCTCACTCTGAAGACAGGCTTCTCTGATGAAACAGATTTAAATCCCAAACTTGATGACAACTGATTATTATTATTATTTTTTGTATGTGAAAGTCAAGGGCAAGGACCAGATTTTCAATTATCAATACAGTATTCCTTCTGTATGGTCTCCGTCCTTCAGAGCATGTCTTTATTTTCAAATGAGAGAAATACGTTCAGCTTTAAATCAGTTGCTCAATTAAAAAAAAAAAATTCTGGATGCCGTCTTTTTTCACAAGTGACACTTCATCATCTGCTTAAGGACTTTAAAAAATTTCTGAGACAGACGATGCCTTCCAACAGAGCAACAGCTGATTTCATTGGCGTGTCAGCTACCAGTTTCAAATAAAATATTCTGCTTGTGAGCAGAGACGGGGAGACAGTCAGGCTCTCAAAACTGAGCCCACGTGGTTGTAGGCAATTAGGTCATCTGTTGTGGCCTGTAAACCATTCATGGGCCATTCATGGCACGAATATTTTCCAGTTTTGTCATTTTTTTTCTCTCTAAACAACCTACATTTGGCCTTTCAAAGCCTCTTCTGTTCTTTGTTCAGCGGATGGCAGAGTGGGAAGCCCTTCCTCTTTTAGTCTTGGAGAGGGGCAGATTAGCACAAATGAATAATGGAGAGGGCTGAAAAAGTCCTGGTGGGTATTGTTCATTTGCTAAGTCGTGCCCGAATGTGTGCGACCCACGGACTGCAGCACACCACACTTCCTTGTCCTCCACTATCTCCCCAAGTTTGTTCAAACCCATGTCCATCGAGTCAGTGATGCCATCCAACCATCTCATCCTCTGCCGACCCCTTCTTCTCCCGCCTTCAATCTTTCCCAGCATCAGGGTCTTTTCCAATGAGTCAGTTCTTTGCATCAGCTGGCCAAAGAATTGGAGTTTCAGCATCAGTCCTTCTAATGAATACTCAGCGTTGATTTCCTTTAAGATTGACTGGTTTGATCTCCTTGCGGTCCAAGGGACTCTCAAGAGTCTTCTCCAACACCACAGTTCAAAAGCATCAATTCTTTGGCACTCAGCTTTTTTTTGGTCCAGCTCTCACATCCATATGTGTCTACTGGAAAAACCATAGCTTTGATTATATGGACCTTTGTCGGAAAAGTGACGTTCTCTGCCTTTTAATGTGGTGGCCTCTAGGTTTGTCATAGATTTCCTTCCAAGGAACAAGCTATCTTTTAGTTTCGTGACTGTAGCCACCATCCGCAGTGATTTTTGAGCCCAAGGAAAGAAGTTGGCAATTTATAGGCTGCGAACAAAGATCTAGGCTGTGAGCAGGATTTATGTCTGCGGTGGGCATATGACACAAAAATGAAATAAAAGGCTCGTAAAATAGGTGCCCGAGTGGAGAATATATCCAGGCCACTTGGGGCTGTGATTTCAAACTTCAGACATTCGCTGTTGAGAGCAGTTGCCCTCCCTGTGCAGAACCCTAGAGCGCCCTCTGCCTGTGGAAACGGGCCAATCGGTTTCCAGAATGAGTTTCTAAATCAGCCCTGAATATTCATTGGAGGGTCTGCTGCTGAAGCTAAAACTCCAATACTCAGGCCACCTGATGCAAAGAACTAACTCACTGGAAAAGACCCGGATGCTGGGAGAGATTGAAGGCAGGAGAAGGGATGACAGAGGATGAGATGGTTGGATGGCATCACCAACTTGATGGACATGAGTCTGAGTAGGCTCTGGGAGTTGGTGATGGACAGGGTGGCCTGGTGTGCTGCAGTCCATGGGGTCACAAAGAGTCGGACACGACTGAGTGACTAAACTGAACTGAATCTGGTCCAGCCTTCCCCTCCCTGCTGCCCAGAAGGGATGCCTGACAGAACAGAAACCAAACCTCAGAAAACATAAAATATACAGTTAACATGAGGTATTATTGAATTGATTCCAGGACAGAGAGTAAGTGTCTTAGGAAAGGCTTGAGAAAGAGAAAACCCCATAACACCTCATTGGAAGACATCTCAAAGAGGCAAGTCTTGATTTCAGGATGTGTTCTGCTTAATTGCATCTGACTCTTTGTGAACCCCCTGGACTGTAACCCTTCAGGCTCCTCTGTCCATGGGATTCTCCAGGCCAGAATACTGGAATGGGTTGCCATTTCCTTCTCCAGGGGATCTTCCCGAACCAGGGATGGAATTCAGATCTCCTGCATTGCAGGCAGATTCTTTACATTCTGAGCCACCAGGAAACCCCTTATTTCAGAATGGTGTTCAGGAAATGGCGCTTTTACGGGTCTTCGAAAATGAGGGCAAAGAACCCAGAGCTTTGTCTAGTGATTTTCTTTAAAATGTGCGTTGTGTATAATGGTTTCCCATTAACAGATGACAGTGTTTTTGGCTGACAGTTGGAGCTTCTTGGTTTGACATGTCAATATTGGTGAACATTTTGGTTTCCAGAGGCTGATATCCCATTGGGTGATGAAGTCATCATTTGCTCTTGAGGCCACCACCCCAGGTGTATCTTTTTAATCTTTGGAAACTGTTAGTCGCTCAGTTGTGTATGATGCTTTGTGACCCCATGGACTGTATGTAGCCCGCCAGGCTCCTCTGTCCATGGGATTCTCCAGGCCAGAATACTGGAGTGGGTTGCCATGCCCTTCTCCAGGGGGTCTTCCCAACCCAGGGGCTGAACCCAACTCTTCTGCATTGGGGGCAGATTCTTTCCCGTCTGAGCCACCAGGAAGGCCTTTTCATCTTACGGCACTGTGGTAAGAATATGGGAAATCAGATGTACCCTTTTAGCTCAGGTTTCAGTGTATCTTACAGCCCTGTGGGCTGTAGCTTCGGTATTATACGGCAGGTCTAGAACATTGTCAGCTTGTGTTGGAAGTGAAAGTGTTTAGTCGCTCGGTCCTGTCTGACTCTTTGCAACCTCACGGAGCATAGTCCGCCAGGCTCCTCTGTCCCTGGGATTCTCCAGACGAGAATACTTTACCGAAACTTTATAACCATTGATTTGTTACCTGCCGTTTCCCCCTGGCCACCCCCATTCTAGACTTTCATTATGTGAACTTGACCCCCGCAGCTTTCTGTAAGCACCCATCCCTCATCCTGATCCATCTTCCTCTTTTATTAAAAAAAAAAAAAAAAAGGAAATATGGCTGATTGGTAGGGCTTCCCTGGTGACTTGGATGGTAAAGAATTTACCTGCAGTGCAGGATTCCTAGGTTCAATCCCTGGGTTGGGAAGATCCCCTGGAGAAAGAAAAGGCAACCCACTCCAATATTCTTGCCTGGAGAACCTCCTTGGACAGAGGAGCCTGGTGGGCTATAGTCCGTGGGATCACAAAGAATCAGACACGACTGAAGTGATTAACACTTTCACTGTTCACTTTCCTAGTTGATTTACAAAGTTGTGTTTCAAATGTACAGCAAAATGATTCAGTTATACATAGATACATACATATATATATATATATATTCTTTTGCAGATGATTACAAAATAATTGAGTATAGTTCCCGGCACTTTTCAGTGGGTCCTTGTTTATATATAGTAGTGTGTATCTGTGGGGCTCTTCCCTTGTGGGTCAGCTGGGAAAGAATCTGCCTACAATGGGGGAGACCTGGGTTCCATCCCTGGGTTGGGAAGATCCCCTGGGGGAAGGGAAAGGCTTACCCACTGCAGTATTCTGGCCTGGAGAATTCCACGGACTGTATAGTCCATGGGGTCACAAAGAGTTGGACTTGGCTGATTGACATTCACTTCAGTGTGTATCTGTTAATCCGAAACTCCCAATTTACCCGTATCCCCTTTCCCCTTTGCTAACCATTTCTGTTTTTGTTTGGCTGATTACGACTTTTATTTTTGTGTGTGTTGACATCGATGACGCGGGAAAGAAATCGTAATCTGCCAAGTGCGGTTCTTTGAAATGTGGAATTTCACTTCGGATTTTTCTCACATTAAAAAGCAAACTTGCTTAAGCTTTGGGATCCTTTAAAGAAAAAGATTCAAGGTGACAGAAACTGTGAGTGGCAGTGATGAGAGGTGTGCATCTGGAGCCCGTGATTATTTTTGCAAAGCACAGAAAAAAGCTCCTCGCTTGTGCTCTTACAGCGGTGACGGGATTGGAACGCGGTGTCATTTTCCAGGTCTTGTTTGTCAGTATCACCAGGGTTTGGTTCCCAGTCGCGGCGGGGGACATGGATTGGGTTAACTTGATGGTCCGCGGGCTTTGAATGCTCAGCCCGCGGCGTCAAACTGTGGTTTCGGAATCCACCAACAGAATCGGGGTGGGGGGTGCTGGTGGTTAGGGGGTGAGGAGACCAGAACCCACTGAGGTTGGGTAGCTGCAGGGCTTTCGGGGTTTTTCCTGCACGAGTATCCTTTGTGAATGCGCTAGATGGTGGGAAAGCATAAGCACATTTTTAAAGAAATTTAGGTTGATTTGCGTAAGTTTCCTAGTTTCCCATGGACAACACTGTGATTCGGTATATTCACACGTGATGCGACAGAGTTCCCTGTGCTGATCAGTATATCCTTATCTCTTATAACAGCAGCTTATCCTTCTTTTTTTTTTTTTAATTGAATTATAGTTGATTTACCTGCTTACAGGTGGCTCAGATCGTAAAGAATCTGCCTGCAATGCAGGAGACCCTGGTTCGATCCCTGGGCCAGGAAGATCCCCTGGAGAAGGGAATGGCAACCCACTCTAGTATTCCTGCCTGGAGAATCCCATGGACAGAGGAGCCTCAGTCCATGGGGTCGCAAAGGGTTGGAGCCAACTGAGTGGCTCACACTTTGAGTTTCACAGTGTTGTATCAGTTTCAGGCAGACAGCAGAGCGTGTCTGTTTGTTTTCTGTGTCTGCGAGTCTGTTTTGCAGATAAGTTCATTTGTGTCCTGTTTTCCGTTCCACGTGTATGTGAGGTCAGGATGTTTGGCTGACAAACATCTTTCTCCCTTACCTCGCTTGGCATGGTCATCTCTGGGTCCATCCACAGTGCTCCAATGGCATTGTTTCATGCTTTTCTACGGCTGAGTCGTATTCCACTGTGGGTGCGTGCGTGCGTGTGTGTGTGTGTGTATGTGTATATACATCCCATCTTCTTTACCCATTCACCTGTCGATGGACGCTTTGGTTGTTTCCACATCTTGGCTACTATAAATAGTGCTGCTGTGAACACTGTGGTTGGGCGGGGTGGTGCACGTGTCTTTTTGAATTAAAAGATTTTGTGTTTTCTGATTATATGCCCAGGAGTGGGATTGCTGGCTCGTATGGTGGTTCTCGTTTTAAGTTTTCTGAGGAACCTCCCTCCTGTTTGCTATCGGGGCGTAGCGATTCGCATTCCGCCCCACAGTGTGGGGGAGCACTCCCTTCTTCCCACTCCTGTTTACCGTTTGCAAGACTTTTTGATGACACCTTTGGAGGTGATATCTCACGGCGACTTTGATCTGTGTTTCTCTTGGTTACCGGCCTCGAGTCTCTTTTTCTGAGCCTGTTAGCACTTGTAGGAGGGTACTGTGTTTCTCTTATTGCCCCTGAGTCTTGCTGTCTAGGTTTGTCGTAGCTTTTCTTCCCCGGAGTAGGCGTCTCTTATGTACCTGTATCTGTGTATTTTATTCAAGTGCAGTTGATTTACAATGTTGTGTCACTTTCGGCTTACAGCATACAAGTATGCTAAGTTACAGCGTAGTGATCCAGTTACACATGTACATGGATCTATTTATTTTATTGGGGTTTTGTTGATTTACAGTGTTGCATTAGCTTCAGGTGTCCACCATGGAGATCAGGCGATACATACACGTGTATCTATTTATTTTATCGGAGTTTTGTTGATTGACAATGTTGCGTTCCTTTCAAGTATACAGCACAGTGGTCCATTTATGCATAGGCAGATTCTGCTTTCATGTGCTTTGCTGTTAGGATTCATTACAGGATGTTGAGACCTCAGTCACGAGACCGAAAGAGTTTGCGAGTGTGTGTTGAGGGGCACACGTGTACTTTCTCTAATTTTCCCGGAAGCTTTCTCTTCCAATGTGAGTAGCGTTTTCCAACAATGGTATCATTGTCCACACCCAGGGTGAGCCTCTCTGTGTGATAGGAGTGAAATCAGACAGCCCCTTCGTGTTCATCCATATTCCCGCCAGCTTGCATAACTGGGATGAAGAAATTGACTTTTTTTTTTTTCCTGAGGATCAAACCAGAGACTCTTTTTTTTTAAAAAAAGACAAAACTAAATAGCCCTTTTATCTGCCTGGTAGGAGATGCCAGCCTTTGTGTCTTTCTCGGTGCACGAGGGCGCTGATGAGAGGCTGTTGCCATTCACTCCGACTGGCATGGTCCAAGGAGCTTTCTATCAGCACAGCGGAGAAAGCCAGGGTTCACGTTCCCTAAACCCTGAGAAGCTGCAAGTCCCCAGAGTGGAGCAGCTCATGAGAATCTCTTTGTGGCCTCGGGGTCCCTGCCTTCCTGCCATTGCCAGGCATCCCGGTTCCATGTGGACCTCTCTCCTGCAGCGCATCTAGCGAGAAGCGCGGACAGCACCCCAGCTCCTGGGAAAGACGGGGCAGCAGGGTTTCCAGACCCAGCTTGTCAGTGTGCCTCCAGCAACGGGTTCTTTGGAAACCAGATTGCACGTAATAGCAAATAGACTTATATAGCAAATATATAAATAGCTTTGTAGCATATATATATATATATGTACATACAACTACATATGTATAGCAAAGACCTCAATAGCAAATAGACTTAAATAGACTTTAAGTCCCTGATGTGTCTGTCCACTGCCAGGTGGGCACAGGGGGCGGTCTCAGGATGGTTACAGATGACATCTCAGAGCCATTTCTCATACAAAATCATTTCATTGGCAGATCATATCTAGAAAGCCTTCATCCAGTAAACTAGCTAAAGTTAATTTGAATATATGTGTATATAATTATTGCTGTGTTGCGTTTATATATTTATATAATTATATTTATACACTGCATTTTTAAATGTGTTTGGTTGATTTGCAATGTTGCATTAGTGTATACAGCTAAGTGATTCAGATATATATGTATTTATATATATGGGTGTGTATATACATATGTATACATGAACTTATATATATATATAAAACATATGTGTGTGTGTGTGTGTGTGTTTGTATCTTTAAAGATTCTTTTCCCTGTCAGTTCAGTTCAGTCGTGTTCGACTCTTTGCGACCCCATGAACCACAGCACGCCAGGCCTCCCTGTCCATCACCAACTCCCGGAGTTCACTCAAACTCATGTCCATTGAGTCGGTGATGCCATCCAGCCATCTCATTCTCTGTCGTCCCCTTCTCCTCCTGCCCCCAATCCTTCCCAGCATCAGAGACTTTTCCAGTGAGTCAACTCGTCGCATGAGGTGGCCAAAGTATTGGAGTTTCAGTTTTAGCATCAGTCCTTCCAATGAACACCCGTTACTACAAAATGCTAAGGAGAGGTCCCTGTTGGTTGTCTGTTTTATATATAGTCTGTGTATGCATATGTAAAATTGAATTTGTATATAGTTTATATAACTGATAAGAAAAACTCAATCAAAACATGCTTTATTTCCACATCTATTGGAAAGCCTTTATATCCATAATGAATAAAATTCATTTAGCTACATAATGTCTTATAGAGACAAGGAAATGACATCCCACTCCAGTATTCATGCCTGGAGTATACCCCATGGACCATGGACATGAGCCTGGTGGGCTACAGTCCCTAGGGTCACAAAAGGGCCAGCCATCACTTGAAAAACAAACAATGTATTATAGAAATATAGCCGTGTTATATAATATAAATGAAATTTAGCCTATATAAGGAATTCATATAAATATGTGAGGTTGAGATAGATATAGATTATACAGAGAGATGGATGGATCGATAGTTTGATGGGCATTTTCCAGAAGAAACTGTATCATATGTGGTCAGTCCATTTCCAGGCTGGTCCCCAGAATCTACATGTAATGGTCCCTAGAAACCTCCCACTCAAGTTGAGGAATGTTGCTATGGTAACAGGCTTATTACAGCCGTCACTGAAACATAACTAATTGATACTTAGTGGGCAAACTCCTGTCAGTGGGAACATATGTATCAAGTCAAGCGTGATAGGCTTCTTCTGCCCTTAGAATGCAAGACCCAGAATCTATGTCAGCCCAGACAGAAGTCACAGGGAGTCAGTGCTGGGTACCATGGACCTGGGGCGGCGGCGGCGGTCCCCTGTCTCTCCATCTGAGCAGCTTCTCTTAGCGAGGGGTCTTTTGGGGTCTTCTTCCAGGTGGGAAGTCAGTAAGGTGGCTCAGGAATGGAGATCCTTTCAGCACTGGCAGGAAAATAAATCGAGCGATTAACAAGTATCTTTTTTTTCTAGAAACCGGTTTCTGACTCCTATTCGTTCTTCCCTTCATCACTTTTGTTAAGCACGTCCAAGGTGCAAGTCTGGAAGGAAACTTAGTCCTCGTATTGTAGAGGGGAATTGGGCATCAGTTCACTTCAGTCGCTCAGTCGTGTCTGACTCTTTGCGACCCCATGGACTGCAGCACGCCAGGCCTCCCTGTCCATCACCAACTTCCGGAGTTTACCCAAACTCATATCCATCGAGTCGGTGATGCCATCCAACCATCTCATCCTCTGTCGTCCCCTTCTCCTCCAGCCTTCAATCTTTCCCAGCAGCAGGGTCTTTTCCAAAGAGTCGACTCTTCACATGAGGTGGCCAAAGGACTGGAGTTTCAGCTTCAGCATCAGTCCTTCCAATGAATATTCAGGACTGATTTCCTTTAGGATGGACTGGTTGGATCTCCTTGCAGTCCAGGGGACTCTCAAGAGTCTTCTCCAACACGCTTCCTCAAAAAAGCTTGCCTGTGTGGGTAAATGATCATGAGAAGGTCGTTAAGATATTTAATTCACCTGTATATCACTGCTTACCATTTCCCGGTATGTACTGTGGATTTTCCTCCTTTTATTTCTTCTTTTCTCCTTCCCTTTCCTCCTTGTCTTTCTTCTGCTTGGCTGAGTAATGAGAACTCAGAGGTCCTTAAAGGATTAAAGGACCAATGAAGGTAATTAGATAGAGGATAATTCTTTCCATTAGTCAGGAAAGAGGAGCAAGATGAAATGGCTAAGAAGAATTTCCACGACAGTGTAATAGAGTCCTTCACAGGCCCTGTTTGTCTGGCTACTTGGAGCTTTCAAAGTTGTCAAACCATATATTTGTGAAACATTGATTTTTCATTTTAGTACATCATGTGAGTGAATACATATATAAAACAGATTATTTTGATCCAACAAAGAATTGAGGGCCCATAAAATACTGTTTTTTTAAAACATAAAGTAGCGAATCTAGCTAATGAATGGCTATTTCGTATAGTCACTAGAAAAATTGATAGGCATCAGTTGTGTATTTCAGCAATTTTGTGGGCCTGAAAAATACCATGGATCCTGATGTAACAGTCTCAAAGATGATAAAATCTCAGATAGTTGTCTCAGACTCCACCACCTCATATATGGTTCAGCTGTTTAAGGTGTTTGACAAGAGCTCCCAAATCAGGGATTCCCTTTTTTAAAATGTATTTTATTGGAACATAGTGGATCTGCAGTGTTGTGTTAATTTCTGCTCTGCAGAAAATTGATTCAGTTTATATATATATAAATATATGTTATTTTAATATATTTAATATATATATATTGCTTTTCATATTCTTTTCCATGATGGTTTATCACAGGCTATTGGGTATAGTTCCTTGTGTTCTACGAGTAGGACCTTGTGGTTTAGCCATATATACCAGTTTTTCTCTGCTAACTGCAAACTCCCAGGCAATCCCTCCCCTGCCCTCCATATGCTTAATCACTCAGTCATCTCCACGTCTTTGCGACCCCGTGGACTGTAGCCCTCCAGGCTCCTCGGTCCATGGGATTCTCCAGGCAAGAATACTGGAGTGGGTTGCCATGCCCTCCTCCAGGGGATCTTCCCCACCCAGGGATGGAACCCAGGTCTCCCACATTGCAGGTGGCTTTTTTTTTTAACCATCTGAGCCACCAGGGAAGCCCCTACCCTCTCCCCACTGGCAACCACAGATCTGTCATCTTGGTCTGTGTGTCTGTTTCATAGATAAGTTCATTTGTGTCATATTTTAGAGTCCACATGTAAGCGATATCCTGGGATGTTTGTCCAGCTTCACTTTGTATGGTCCTCTCTAGTTTCATCTGTGTGACTGCAAATGGAGTGATTTCATTCTTGTCTATGGCTGAGGAGTATTCCATTGCATCCACATCTTTAAGGGATGCTCCCTGGTGGCTCAGAGGTTAAAGCGTCTGCCTCCAATGTGGGAGACCCGGGTTCGATCCCTGGGTCGGGAAGATCCCCTGGAGAAGGAAATGGTAACCCACTCCAGTATTCTTGCCTGGAGAATCCCATGGACGGAGAAGCCTGGTAGGCTACGTCCACGGGGTCGCAAAGAGTCGGATACGACTGAGCGACTTTACTTTACTTGTAAGGAGACTCCCACATCACATAATTCTGGAAAACTTCACGTGTCATACTTGTGTCTTGAATTTTGCACTGAAAACGGGCACCCTGAGGGTTTGAGAAACCCCACGCTGATGGATTCAGGAGATGTCACCTAACTTGAGATTCTTTGTAACGAGTGTTCCCTAAATTATGGAACCGGGATAACACTGAAGGCTTCTGTGATATTTTATTGACACAGGGCTAACAGGATCTAAGGTGACTTGGAAGAGTTTCAGTTGCCAGGGCAGCCTAGGGAAATGAGTGATATTGGTATCTTTTTTTCCCCTGTCTCGCTTTTATTCGGCATTTATTGAGGGCTGAGAGGCAACTGCAGGAGACCAAGTTGTTCAGCTTTCTTGTATGATCCATGTGACGGGGCCACCAGCAAAACTAGTGGGTGCAGGATGGCTGGCTTGGCCACAAAAATAGGAACCAGACTCAAGGCTAAGAACAAAGAGGGTTTATAGCAGGACTCCCTACTGGTGAGTGCATGCATGGGTGTGTGCCTGTCTGATTCCTCGTGTGCTAAGGCCAACAATAAGGAAAATGGCAACTTCATTCACTGGTCATCAGTGTTTTTCCAAGACTCAAAGGCACGATCATTAGGACCGTAGAGCTGAAATGTCGGAAGGTCAGTAATTTTATACTTTTCAGATACAGATGATGATGTTGTTCAGTGGCCCAGTTGTGTCTGACTCTCTGCGACCCCATGGACTGCAGCACTCCGGGCTTGCCTGTCCATCAAATCTCCCGGAGTTTACCCAAACTTATGTCCATCGAGTCGGTGATGCCATCCAACCATCTCATCCTCTGTCGTCCCCTTCTCCTCCCGCCCTGTTAAATTTTATCTTCTTAAACAGCACAGGCTGCTGGGGTTAATACGCAAGAGAGATGATTTTCTAAAGAAGCAAGGAGTTAACCAAGGTCCTCCGGGAAAAGCAGTCAGCCTGTCCTTTTGCAGGCTGAGGATGCTACCCGTATCCTGGCCCTGAGCTAGCCATCTAGGTCTGTCTGCATTAATTTACTGTTTGCTTACCCACGGCTTCCCTGGTGGCTAAAGAAACCACTTGCTCCTCTGTCCATGGAATTCTCCAGGCAAGAGTGCTGGAGTGGGTTGCCATTCCCTTCTCCAGGGGATCTTCCCGACCCAGGGATCGAACCTGGGTCTCCGGCATGGCAGGCAGATTCTTTTACTGTCTGAGCCACCAGGGAAGCCCCGGTTGTTATGAAACAGGAAGATGGAGGAGAGATATTAATATAATAGCTATCCTGGGAAAATTCCCATCTCAGCCTGCATCTTGTGACAATTTCGGGTCATAGTGGAAATCAAACAGCAGCGTATTATGGGAATGAACATGTAATTCACACATTGCTTCACTTACAATTTGTGGGAAGGTTTTCCATTGATTCTGCTAAAGCAATTTCACAGATAAAGCGATGTCTCTGAGTGTACGTGATGATTTTTATTGATGGAAAAGTCTCTCTGATGAACAACAGGGATCAGCTATTAACAGTTATCAAAATTACATGACAGGGACAAAAATAAGCCTGTGTTTTCATTTCACGAGTCTGGGGAGGGGGAATATTGATTCTGGTCCCATCTAAATTAATAAGAAATTGCTTAATTCTCTGAATATATGTCTACATTGTCAGGATACGTGTCGGGCATTTGTAGAGAAAACCGATTTCTTGTTCATTTCCTTCATTCACAGTTTTTTGAAAAATTGGAAAATAATTGGTTTATTCTATTTATGTTGGTTTCTGCTGTACAACGGTGTGAGTCAGCCGTACGTATTCATATATCCCCTCCCTCGTGAACCTGCCTCCCACCCCATCTTGTTCAGTTAGACGTTTGCGTGAGTGCTCAGTTGCTTCAGCCATGTCTGACTCTTTGTGACCTCCATGGACTGCAGCCCACCAGACCCCTGTGTCCATGGGATTCTCTGGGAAAGAATACCAGAGTGGGTTGCCGTTTCCTCCTCCAGGGAATCTTCCCGACCCAGGGACTGAAGCCACGTCTCTTGCAATCTCTTGCATTGGCAGGAGGATTCTTTACCACTGGGCCACATGGGAGGAGGCCCTGTGTTCACACACAGAAAGAGAATAGTTGCTCTGCACTGTGTAAAAGTGTAACAGAATCAGCTGAAAGATACACTTGTGTTGATGAGATGGACAAAGTCTGACTGGTAACAGTTCTATTGCTAAGTCGTTCCAATGTGTATATTTACCTTTTCTCTCTTTGAAGGTCGCTGAAGGAAAAAGTCAAAGGGAAAGGAGCTTGAAATATCATATTTAGCTGTGAACTGTATCTCCCGTCTTCCACTGTCTGCATGCTGTTGATTTAGAGAAATCACAGAACAGCCTCAAACCCTGTGTGATCTGTGAAGACCTCAGACATCCCTGGAGCGTGGGGCTGAGCCCAGGGAGGGTGGATTTAGTCACAGCTAGGGGTCTTCCCCTTGAGAAGGCAATGGCAAGCCACTCCAGTACTCTTGCCTAGAAAATCCCATGGATTGAGGAGCCTGGTAGGCTGCAGTTCATCGGGTTTCTAAGGGTCAGACACGACTGAGCGACTTCACTTTCACTTTTCACACATTGGAGAAGGAAACGGCGGCCCACTCCAGTGTTCTTGCCTGGAGAATCCCAGGGAAGGGGGAGCCTGGTGGGCTTCTGTCTGTGGGGTCACACAGAGTCAGACATGAGAGAAGTGACTTAGCAGCAGCAGCAGCAGCAGGGGTCTTCCCTGGATTACCCACTGTTGAAACAGCTATCTCTTCCCGAGCTGTCATTCTGGCTTCTTCTGGTTTCTCTTGATACGCATCGGTGACATTTCTTCACAGGGTATTAATTCCCCAGGTGGTCCTAAAAGGGTCCTCGCCAGGGCGAGGGACCAGGGGTGCCCTCTGCGTCCGGCTGGACCTCCAACCCTCATTGGAGGAGATCAGAATGAAATGCAGCCATCTTACCTCTGTCTTCCTCTGGTCTGATTTCCTTCCAGACCTGCTCAGTAGCAAAAACAAATCCTCTCTTCAAATGAAGAACGCTATTCCAGGGACTTCCCTGGTGGTCCGGTGGTTAAGAATCTGCCTTCCAAAGCAGGGGATGCAGGTTCCATCCCTGGTCGGGGAACTCAGATCCGACATGCCATGAGACAGTTGAGCCTGAGTGCCACAGCTGAGATGAGATGGTTGGGTGGCATCACCAACTCGATGGACATGAGTCTGAGCAAGCTCTGGGAGTTGGTGATGGACAGGGAGGCCTGGCGTGCTTGCAGTCCATGGGGTCGCAAAGAGTTGGACACGACTGAGGGACTGAACTGAGCTGCCACAGCTAACACCTGATCCAGCCAAATAAATAAATACTTAAAAAAAAAAAAAGCTATTCACGTATGCATTACACTTTCTTGGCTGTTTCAGTTTGGGGCGTGGGAAGATGGCAGGTGTAATAATTCTATAAATGTGTGCATTTGAGTCGACCTTTAATTCCAGGAATATGAAAATGAGCTTAGATCCTGATTGAATCACCTATGTCAACTGTACAGACATTTGGGATATTTGGGAGAAAAGATAATACTTGAGAATCATGGGTTCTGAGAACTTCTAAGAAGCTGAGTAACCGTGTGTATTCACTCATGTACACAGAAGGAAACCAAGTCATAAAAAGAGGGATCCAGTGATTCACTCATTTCTGACCACACAGGTGGTCAGTCCTTTCAAACACTTCTTGAAATGAAGATCGAAAGTGAAAGCGTTAGTCCCTCAATCGTGCCCAACTCTGTGACCCCACGGATGGTAGCCCGCCAGGCTCCTCTCTGTCCATGGGATTCTCCAGGCAAGAATAATGGAATGGGTTACCGTTCCCTTTTTCACGGGATCTTCCTGACCCAGGGATCAAACCCACGTCTCCTGCACTGCAGGAGCTACCAGGGAAGCCCTGAAAATTTCAGGGTTTGGTATCTCTATTTTTGCCCATTTTGTGAAAATCTCAAGAAGTCAGACACTTCATCAAACAGGTTACTAAGGGACCTCCCAGCTGCTGCTGCTGTCCCTTCAGTCATGTCCGACTCTGTGCCACCCCATAGACTTCCCTGGTGGTCTAGAAATTAAGACTCTGCTCTCGCAATGCAGGAAGCTGGGGTTCAGTCCCTGGCCAGGGAACTAAGATCCCACATGCCCCCACAAGCCGGTTGGTGTGGCCAAAAAAATAAGATAAACTAAAAACACATCCATTAAAAAAAACATAAAAAAGGAAGTACACATTACTTAAAAAGAAGAAAAACAGGCTACTAAAACAAAGGATATGATTTCATTTTCACAACTGACTTTATTTTGTGTCGCAGCGATTGGAAAAAAGCAAATCTTTTTGATGAAAAGAACTAGGGGAGGATGCAGGGGAAAAAGAAGTCTTCAAAATTGAAAGTAAAACGTGTTACTTGGACCTCCATGTAAAATTTTTTTTTTTTTTCTGAATGCTATGAAAGCAGCTTACCTGCCTCTGATCTCGCTTTTCTCTCGATTCTTAATTATTCTCTGTAAGAATCCAGTGCCTCTCTCTGTTCATTTTTTTTGGAATGTTAATTAATTGCACTTGTTTATTACACCTTGCCATGTTTCACAGATTCCTAGGAGGAGAGGAAGCTATTTTAGGATTGCAGTCTCTTCCTATAAGCCTTGCAGTGTGGTTTTATCCCACATGGAAACTTTGTGTCTTTTTTTTTTTTTTTTTAATATTCATTTCTCTGGCCATTTCAAGTCTTAGATGTCACATGCCAGTTGCAACATGTGGGATCTAGTAGCATCACCAGGGATTGAACCAAGGCCTCCTGCTTTGGGAGCAAGTCTTAGCCACTGGACTGCCGGGAATGTTCCTGGGCATTCTTTATGAATGCATAAAGCTATTGCTCACTCATTAGACTGCAGCCTAGTGTAAGCATCACTTTTCCATGCAGTGGGAACCCAAAGTATTTTTGTCACCCAATTCACGTAAACGATATGGAAGCATACCTGCATTATTCCAAGCTATGCATGCCCTGTTTTCATCTTTAAAAAATAAAGTAGGGACTTCCCTGGTGGCCCAGTGGTAAAGAATCTACCAGCCAATGCAGGAGACATGGGTTTGATGCTTGGCCCGGGAAGATCCCCCGGCTTCCCTGGTGGCTCAGCTGGGAAAGAATCCACATGCGATGCAGGAGACCTGGATTTGATCCCTGCATTGGGAAGATGCCCTGGAGATGGGAAAGGGCTATCCACTCCAGTATTCTGGCCTGGAGAATTCCATGGACTGTATAGTCCATGAGGTCGCAAAGAGTGGGACACGACTGAGCAGCTTGCACTTTTTCTGGGAAGATCCCACATGCCTCAGGATAAACTGAGCTTGTGCCACGCAGCTACTGAGCCTGTGTTCTTGAGCCCGGGAGTCACAGCTCCCGAGACCCACGTGCCCTGGAACCCGGGCACTCATAACAAGAGAAGCCATGACTAGGAGTAGTGCCCGCCCCTTGCTGCAGCTAGAGAAAACCAGCAGGCACCAGTGAAGACCCAGCACAACCAAAAAATAAAAAATAAAAATTCTAGATTTACCCCCTTCCCCCCAAAAATCCTGTAAACGTAGTACAGAGGTGGATAGTTTACTCCATAGCTAATTAATGTCTTTTTTTACTGTGGAGCATCTGTTAAACTAAGGAGCCAACGCTGGTACCGTGCTGTTAACTAAACACCAGATCTGTGTGGATTTTTCCAGGTTTCACCTAATCCTGCTTTTCTGTCCCAGGGTCCCCTGCAGCCCACCAGGCTGAATTCATTAGCCTGTCCCGTCTCCTTCGTCTCCTCTTGTCTGTGACTTTATCTTCCATGATTTTATTAATGGCTTCGTGATATTAGGTACAGAGGTCCCCCCAACCCGTCCCAGTTGGAGTTTGAGTGATGTTGTCATCTGGGATTTGTGTCTGGGCAAGGAAACCCAGAAAGGTCAGTTGCCTTTCTCAACTCTGTCAAGGCATCGGCGCCTACCCACAGGCTGAGGTTGACCTTCAAAAACCTGGCGGAGGCAGGAAATGGGTTTTTCCCATGTTCAAGTCACACCCTGGCTCACATTTTCCCAGACCATTCTTTGGAATCTAGGCCCTTAAAAAAGTCCATGGAGGCAAGGAGGCGGAGTGTCCAGCTGGTCGTCTCGGATGGTAGAGTATTGACTTGGATTCTTTAGAATTTCTCTGTAAAGGAACTCCGTGCCTCCTCCATCATTTGCTCATGAAATTGCCAGTCATGTCTGTAGGGAGGAGTGGATATTTAGCATGTGAAGCTGAAAGTTTCAGTTGCTCAGTCGTGTTCGACTCTGCGACTCCACGGACTGAAGCCCACCAGGCTCCTCTGTCCGTGGGATTATCCAGGCAACAATACTGGAGTGGGTTGCCATTTTCCAGTGGATCTTCCCAACCCAGGGATTGAACCTGGGTCTCCTGCATTGCAGGCAGAGTCTTTACAGTCTGAGCCACCAGGGAAGCCCAATTTAGTGTATGCTTGTTGCTGTCTACAGCATAACGCTAGAACCCAATACTATGTTGCCCTTCACTTGGTTACTTGTCCTTTGTTGTTTTTGCCTGGGCACTTTGAGGTCTGTTCGTTTTGAGAGCTGCTAAGTCATGCTGTTGTTTAGTTGCTCAGTTGTGTCCAGCTCTTGGCGACCCCGTGGACTGTAGCCCACCAGGCTTCTCTGTCCATGAAATCCTCCAGGCAAGAACCCTGGAGTGGGATGGAACTCAGGTCTCCTGTATCTTGACTTCTGGGCCACCAGGGAAGCCATCCTCGGTTGTAGAGCGACTGGAGGAAAACTCCCATCCGGGGTTTGGACCTGGGAGGAGGAGTCTGTTCTTGGAAGATCTGCAACAGCAAATGTGACTCTGCTGTTTCCTTGGGACTCTTCCTCTCTTGTGGGTCAGCTCTGCTCAGCACCCTGACCCGGGGGGACTCAGCTTGCAAAAAGGCCACCTTCCACCTCAGTGGACTGGCAGAGGTCACAGTGTTGTTTGCGGCCCCTGGTTGCATTAACCTGCAACCCTCCTGGGCAGCAAGTTTCAGAGTGGCCTGGGGCCCCCTCCTGCTCACAGTTCATCTGAATAGTTTTCTATTTCTTCTTGTTAAAGTCGCGAATCATGTCTGACTCTTTGCAGTCCCGTGGACTGCAGCACGCCAGGCTTCCCTGTCCATCACCAACTCCCGGACTTTGCTCCAACTCATGTCCATCGAGTCGGTGATGCCATCCAACCATCTCATCCTCTGTCGTCCCCTTCTCCTCCTGCCCTCAATCTTTCCCAGCCATCAGTCTTTTCCAGTGAGTTCGGTTCTTTGCATCAGGTGGCCAAAGTATTGTGGAGTTTCAGCTTCAGCATCAGTCCTTCCAATGAGTATTCAGGACTGATTTCCTTTAGGAAGGACTGGTTTGATATCCTATACCGTCACAAAAATAAAACCTGCAGCTGACTGTGGCTCAGATCTTGAGCTCCTTATTGCAAAATTCAGACTTAAATTGAGGAAAGTGGGGAAACCCACCAGGCCATTCAGCTATGACCTACATCAAAGCCTTTATGATTATAAAGTGGAGGTGATGAATAAATTCAAGGGAGTAGACTTTTTTTTATCAAGAGGCACAAATTTCAGGGACCACACTCCTGACCTTTTTTCTACCGGTACCCCAGGGAGGGTAGATTTGAAATGCTCATAGGCAGGGGGTCACTTTTTCACCTTGATCGATACTGTAAAACCTGAGCTTGTCATCTTAACATTATGGCTGTGGGACTTACCATGAAATTATCATATACACACAGGTGATTATCACTTCAGCGTATCTTGAGAAGCCTTCTGTTTGCAATTCTATGAGTTCACTTTATGAATACATCATAGACGCACACTGAAACCTTTTCAAGGACATTTTAAGGACAGTGTGATTTTCTTTGCAAAGAAGGGATGAGAGGCATCTTATAGGAATATAGAAGTTCTGAAACAAATGTTAGCAGCAATCCTCAGTCTATAAGCCACTGGTTAAACACTAAACAACTTGTATAATTTCTCTCAGAATTTTCCATAGATTTTGCTATTTTAGTTGTCTGAATGTTTTAATAATTTAGTTATTTATCTATGTGTCCATCTTTATCTGTATGCTTGCGTGCTAAGTCGCTTCATTCGTGTCTGACTCTGTGACCCCATGGACCGTAGCCCACCGGGCTTCTCTGTCCAAGAGATTCTCCAGGCCAGAATCCTGGAGTGGGTTGCCATTTTCTTCTCCTGGGGATCTTCCCAACCCAGGGATCAAAGCTGTGTTTTTTATGTCTCCTGCATTGGCAGGTGGGTTCTTTACCACTAGCACCACCTGGGAAGCCCCTTTATCTGTATGCTGCTAAGTCACTTCAGTCGTGTCCGACTCTGTGCGACCCCATAGATGTAAGCTCACCAGGCTCCCCCGTCCCTGGGATTCTCCAGGTGAGAACACGGGAGTGGGTTGCCATTGGCTTCTCCAATGCTTGAAAGTGAAAAGTGAAAGTGAAGTCGCTCAGTCCTTTCTGACCCTTAGTGGCCCCATGGACTGCAGCCTATCAGGTTCCTCCATCCATGGGATTTTCCAGGCAGGAGTACGGGAGTGGGATGCCATTGCCTTCTCCGTTTATCTGTATATGTGTATGTAAACTTCTTTGTATGTATGTTTGCATGCATGTTTCATCAACATCTATATATCTGTATCAAACCCATCTCAAATCAATGACCATACTACGCCATGTTGTTCCCACCTGAGTTTATGTCTGAATTATGTCCATATTCATATCTCTACCTGTATCTTTATTTATAGCCATACTATGCATTTATTGGCGCTTCCATGGTGGCTCAGGTGGTAAAGAATCCGCCATGCCGGAGACCTGGGTTCGATCCCTGGGTCAGAAAGATCCCCTGGAGAAGGGCATGGCAACCCACTCCAGTATTCCTGCCTGGAGAATCCCATGGACAGAGGAGCCTGGCGGGCTACAGTCTACGGTATCAAAGAGTCAGATATGACTGAGCAACTAACACTTTTGTTTTCTTTACGTATTTAAATCTGTGCCATTCTGAACTGTACATTTCCCAAAGTATTGTCGCAAAAGCCTCTTTAAGATTATCGCAAATGTCCCACAAATGTCCATAAGTGTTAGAAATTTCTGTGATTAAGTCTCACAGGAAGTTACATCCTAAGCATTTATTTTCTTTTCTATTACAGGGGATTATAAGATATTGACTATAGATTATTATAACATATTGAACGTACTACAGCAGGTCCTCATTTATTTTATATACAGTAGTTTGTCTCTGCCAACCCAAGGACTTGAAAACTTCAAAAGTAAAATATTTCAACAGTAGAATAATCCCTAAGACTTCCAGCACAGAAGTTTAAAAAAACACAGACACCAAAGATAAACAAGTTTACAAATCAAAAACAGTATGCATCAATCTACAAAACAAAATAAGTAATGCCCCTCTGGTAAAGCATGTGGGGTTTATATGTATGAATTTGAAAATAAGTTACAGGTGCAATATCCCTCCCAATATCCCTCCCAATATCCCTCCAATATCCCTCCCTCCCTTTCCCTTTTGGTAACCGGAGAAGGAAATGGCAACCCACTCCAGTGTTCTTGCCTGGAGAATCCCAGGGAAGGGGTAGCCTGGAGGGCTTCCGTCTATGGGGTCACACAGAGTCGGACACGACTGAAGTGACTTAGCAGCAGCAGCAGCAGCAAGTTTGTTTCATGTCTCTGCGAGTCTGTCTCTGTTTTGTATATAAGTGCCTTTGTACTATTTTTTTATACTCAAACTTGTGAGTGATATTGTCCATTTGCGTTGGTCTGAGTAAATTCACTCGGTGTCATCATCTCTGGGTCCCACCGCGTTGCTGCCAATGACATAATACCATCGTTTGTTCCAGCTGCGTAGTGTTCCTCTGTATGGACGGAGCACAGCTTTATAGGTTCCTCTGTCGATGGGCATTTAGGTGCGTTCCCTGCCTTCGCCACCGTGAACACTGCTGCTGTGAACATTACAGTCCGTGTATTGTTGCAAATTCGAGTTTTTTGCCTTTTATGGATGTGTGCCCAGGAGGAAGAACTGATGGATCATCAGTTCAGTTCAGTTCAGTCTCTCAGTCGTGTCCGACTCTCCGCGACCCCATGAACCACAGCACGCCAGGCCTCCCTGTCCATCACCAACTCCCGGAGTTCACTCAAACTCATGTCCACAGAGTTGGTGATGCCATCCAGCCATCTCATTCTCTGTCGTCCCCGTCTCCTCCCGCCCCCAATCCCTCCCAGCATCGGAGTCTTTTCCAGTGAGTCAACTCATCGCATGAGGTGGCCAAAGTATTGGAGTTTCAGCCTCAGCATCAGTCCTTCCAATGAACACCCAGGACTGATCTCCTTTAGGATGGACTGGTTGGATCTCCTTGCAGTCCAAGGGACTCTCAAGAGTCTTCTCCAACACCACAGTTCAAAAGCATCAGTTTTTCGGCGATCAACTTTCCTCACAGTCCAACTGTCACATCCATACATGACCACGGGAAAAACCACAGCCTTGACTAGACGGACCTTGGTTGGCAAAGAAATGTCTCTGCTTTTTAATATGCTATCTAGGTTGGTCATAACTTTCCTTCCAAGGAGTAAGTGTCTTTTAATTTCATGGTTGCTTTAATTTTAGTTCTTTTAAGGAACCCCGATTACTCTTCTTGGTGGCTGCACCAATTTCTGTTCCCACCAACAGTGGAGAAGGGTGCCTTTCCTGCACACCTTCTTCAGCATTAATTGTGTGTAGATTTTTTTGATGATGGCCATTCTGACCTGTGTGAGTTGATCCCTCCTTGCAGTTTTGGTTTGCATCTCTTTTATAGTTAGCGATGTTGAGCATCTTTTCAGCGTCTGTTGACCATCTGTATGTCTTCTTTGGAGAAATGTCTATTTAGATTTTCTCCCCGTGTTAGGATGGGGTTGTTTGTGTTTTTCTGTCCTTGGGTTGTTTGAGCCGTTTGTTTATTTTGGAAATTAAGCCCTCGTCAGCCCTGGCTCTTGGACATACTCTCTCTCATTCTATAGGTGGTCTTCTCATTTTGTTCGTGACTTCCTTTGCTGTGCAAAAAGCTTTTAAGTTTGATTAGGTCCAATGTGTTTATTTTTGCTCTTATCTGTTTGCCTTTGGGCACTGACCTAAGGAAACAATGCTGCGATTTATGTCAGAGAATGTTGTGCCTGGGTTTTCTCCTGGGAGTTTTACGGTGTCATGTATTATAATAAAGTCTTTCAGCCATTTTGAGTTTATTTTTATATGTGGTATGAAAGAGTGTTCTAACTTCATTGATTTATATGCAACGTCTTTATTTTTTGACCCGCAGAGTGTTTATGTACTCTTGCACCTATAACTTATTTTCAAATTCATACATATAAATCCCAGTGCTTTACCAGAGGGTCATTCCTTATTTTGTTTTGTAGATTGACGTATATACTGTTTTGATTTGTAAACTTCTTTATGTTTTTTTTGTGTGTGTTTTTTAAACTTACGCGCTTGAAATCTTAGGGATTTTTTTTACTGTTGAAGGTTTCAAATACTTGCAAGAATAAAAAAAAAAACAGAAAATGGAATAATAAATCCCAAGTACCCCATCACTCTGCCTTAACAATTATGAATGCCTGATCTAAGTGTTCCTATATAATGCCACCCTCCCCCACCCAACCAAATCTCATTATGGGGACCTAGATTCACGTCATGACATGTCAGTCCATTGCTTTAAGATGAAAAAGAACTTTTTTTTCCCCCATATGTAGCAGTTGTATCTTTACTATCTATAAAAATTATCAACAATTTCTCAGTGTCACCAACAATGATAAAAGTCAGAGGATTTTTATTTTTTTTTACTAGTTTGCTGACTTACCCAAGGTCTGTGTGTTACAGTAGGTTGATGTATCTCTTGAGTTCTGTGTGTCTCTGACCCTTTGCATTTTTTTCTTGCGAATTCTCATTGAAGGAACCGCTCTTTTTATCCTATGTGAAAGTAGGTTATAGACTCAGCAAAAAGTAGTACTCAAGTTATTTTTACAAGAACCAGAGTGTTTCCTGTAATAGTCAGTCTTAGCTTACCAGCTCCTTAGGGAGGAAACCTGCCTTACCCGAGCCATTGTTCTCCTTAGAAGGAAAGTTTTGTGAGTATGGACTGGTGTGACTGTGTCCCTTCTGGGATCTCTGGTACACATTTTATCTGGGTACCCATAGGAGAGGCAGAGATGGAGAAACTTGGATGGTAAACTTTGCCCTGTCATTACAAAGGCATACACACACACACACACACACACACACACACACACTCCTGCATTTTTATCCCCTTTTGCTAGCTCAGATGCTGTGCTTAGTTGCTCAGTTGTGTCTGACTCTTTGTGACCCCATGAACTGCAGCCGTCCAGGCTTCCTCTGTCCATGGGAGTCTCCAGGCAAGAATCCTGGAGTGGGTAGCTAGTCCCTTCTCCAGGGGATTTTTCCCAACCCAGGGATTGAACCCAGGTCTCCTGCATTGCAGGTGGATTCTTTACCAGCTGAGCCAGCAGGGAAGCCCAAGAATACTGGAGTGGGCAGCCTGTCCCTTCTGCAGGGGATCTTCCCGACCCAGGAATCGAACCAGGGTCTCCTGCATCACAGGTGGATTCCTTACCAGTTGAGCCACCAGGGAACCCCTGGTAGCTCATACTTAACCCAATTTTATCACTTTTGGTTTTTTTTAAAGAAGAAATGTGTTGATTGATTTTTGGCTGTGCTGCTGAGTGTTCTTTGGTACCCATGGGCTTTTTCTCTTTGCAGCAGTGGATTTGGGGGGTGTGTGTGTGGAGTTTATTCTCTAGTTGCAGAGCAGAGGCCTAGGGCATGTGCACTTCAGTAGTTGGGGCTCGCGGTCCCCAAACCTAGTGAGTGCAGGTTTAGTGCTTGTGGAGCACGGGCTTAGATGCTTATGGGGTCTTAGTTCCCGGACCAGCGATGAGACCCATGTTCCCTGCATTGACAGGTGGATTCTTATCCACTGGACCAACAGGGAAGGCTGAATCTTATCAGTTTGGTTAATAGTCCATGCTGTGTATCATATTTTCAAAAATAAAGACTAAACACTAGCAACCTAAGCTACACAATTATAGGGCTTCCCTGGTGGCTCAGCTGGTAAAGAATCCACCTGGAATGTGTGAGAACTGGGTTGGATCCTTGAGTTGGGAAGATCCCCTGGAGAAGGGAAAGGCTGCCCACTCCAGTATTCTGGCCTGGAGAATTCCATGGGTTATATAGACCATGGGGTCACAAGTGGAAGGTAACTTCCCTGTTGGCTCAGACGGTAAAGTGTCTGCCTACAATGCAGGAGACCTGTGTTCAATCCCTGAGTCGGGAAGATCCCCTGGAGAAGGCAATGGCAACGCACTCCAGGACTCTTGCCTGGAAAAACCCCTTAGATGGAGGATCCTGGTGCAGGCTACAGTCCATGGGGTCACAAAGAAGAAGGTGTCCAGTCTGATGATTTGATACCCTTATATATTACAGAATAATTGCCACCATGGTATTAGCCAACAGCCCTGTTATACCACACAATTGCTGTTTCTTATTTGTGGTGAGCAGCTTGAAGATCTATTCTCAACAGTCTTCAGATGGAGGAGACAGTCCAGTGAGTCCCTACATATGAACCTTGAAGCTGAGAACTTTGCAAAATGTGGATATATTCTAAACCCATGACCGTGCAGTACTGGTTGTGTTAACTGGGTCCCTGGACCCACTTGAACTTGGGAACAAATCGGACTTAAGAACGTGGTCTCAGGACAGAACTAGTTCATGGGTAGGGGACTTACTGTGTTGTTAGACCTTATCTCCTAACTGGAAGATTTTACCCTGTGGCTGACACCCCCCAGCCCCTGACAACCACCGCTGTACTCTCTGGTTCTAAGTTTATTTCATCCTTCAGCGCAATGGCATAGTCCCTTTCAATCAGTGGCTCCATATTTGCGAAAAATAATACCTATTGGATTTCTAACCTGTCGAGTAAAAGAAAAGGGATGATGTTATTATCATTGATGTTGTCAAATAAAAGCGAATTTCACTGTCTTGGCAGAGTGGTAAACAATCCATCTGCCAATGCAGGAGACCAGGGTTCAATCCCTGAGTGGGCAAGACCCCCTGGAGAAGGAAATGGCAACCCACTCCAAGATCCTTGCCTGGAGAATCACTGTGGACAGAGGAGCCTGGTGGGCTACAGTCCATGGGGTCTCAAAGAGTCAGATGCTACTGAGTTCGTGCACTTGGGATCCTGTTAGCCTAGGATGCGTGCCAGGCATGATCAGAAAAACTGGGGAAACTATTTGCCATGAGAGGTAGTAACTGTATTATTTTGGAAGCTCTGTTTTATACAAACTAGGCTTTTTTTGAATTATGTCGGTTGTAATGCGAGGGAGGATGATGTTGGAGATAGTCGTTATTATGTTCTTGACCGCAAAGGAAGATGGAATTGATTTGTATAAGGGAGCATTTCAGAGCAAATAAAAAGCGAACACATAAACCGGAAAATCTCAGTGACTGTTTCAGAACAAAGTGCCGAGCAAAATGCAGCTAGCTTATCTAAAACTGGACAAAATCGCGTTGCAATTGGAAAGCTCGGTAGATGAGGGTCGAGGCAGTGTTTGAACATCTTATGCCTGGAATACGATTTGCACTTCTATAGATGAGCACAAATGGGTGAGAGCTGCCCCGGTCGTTGAGAAGTTATTGGCATCCGTGGAAACCGTAGAGACGTTCTGTGCAGAGTTTCTGACTCCTTGAAAATGATGTTGTGTTCTGTACAGTGTTGCATGGATGGATTAAAATTAGATTCTTCAGCAAAATGAGAAGTGTTAATATTCTGTGAGTGATCACAAGATGGATTTGTGTGGGGAAAAGATGTTTTTGAGACATGCTATTGTTAACGGAAGTGGCACCCCACTCCAGTACTCTTGCCTTGAAAATCCCATGGACGGATGAGCCTGGTGGGCTACAGTCCATGGGGTTGCAAAGAGTCGGACACAACTGAGTGACTTCACTTTCACTATTGTTAACATCAGAGGTTCCGATTTAATATCGCTGACCCCAAAGAAGGCAGTGTAAGACCTGTGCTAAGTGGCCGCATTATAACTTACTTTGTACTATCATTTTTAATTTCTATAAGGCATGGGCACCTTCTCCCTTTTTTTTTTATGATAAAAAGATTATGCATAAACAGTGATTTTCATCCAGGTGGTAATAAAGTTGCAGCACATTGCTTTGCTTCATTTAAACTGCTGATACCAACTGCATGATGGTCCCTAACAGCCTAGATGAGACACCCTAACTCATACTTAACAGTTTGTCTCTGTAAAACTGGATCGATCGTGACGTTTGCTGCTTTTTTTCTTCTACAAACATTTCTGTAGTGTGTGTTTGCTACAACGGATAAGTCTTTCATCGTATTCGGTTTGTAGTTCATATTTTACTTTTCCTTGTCTCTGTTTTTAAGACGATCCCTTATATGTTTGAAGTGTTGATGCCGTGGTAACAACGTGTCAATTAATCACTCAAGCAGATTTAAAATGAGTGTCTGAACCACAAGCAAAGAGGTGAAGAATCCGGGCTGTGGGAAAATAGAGGCAAGGAAAAGTCACTTCATTAGTCAGTGATGACAAAGAGCTTTCTTCTTTTTTTTTTTTTTTGAGATTATTTAGTTTTACTATGCTTTGCGACGTGTTTGTCAGCTCCAGCAATTCCTTTGTCATCAGTTTTGGGTTTTTTTATACTATTTATTTTTGGATTATTGTATCGTTTATTTTATATTATTAGTTTTGGATGTCCTGGGTCTTCCTTGCTGCACCAGCTTTCTCTAGCTGCAGTTCACGGACTTCCTACTGTGCTGGCTTGTCCCACTGTGACTCCTGGGCTCCAGGCGGACTCACAGACTCACTACTTCTGGCGCAGGGCCTTAGTTGCCCCGTGGCCTGTCAGATGGCAAATGGGCTTAGTTGTCCAGTGACAAGTCAGATCGTCCCTGACCAAGAATCGAACCAGTGTCCCCTGCATTGGCAGGCGGATCCTTAACCACTGAACCGCCAAGGCCGTTCCTGGGAAAGAGCTTTGGATGCTCGCACTCAGATTGTTCCCAGGGCCCATCTGGTTACCCTTCTCCTTACATTTCTGGCGGGGTCCTGTGTGTGCGCGACTTCTGCAGGGAACACACCTTCTGGCTTCATGCAAATGTGTAGAAGGTAGTTTTTTGTATAAAGGAAAAAGACAATAAAATACCTGGTTGAAAGCAAACCATCCCGCCCGTGGTTAGCATGTTCTGTTTCCAGGATTCCAAATGTGTGTCTGTCGCACACACACACAGACACACACACCCCTGGAGCAATTTTCTTTTATTTCTTTCCAGGATTAACACTTAGACACTAAAAGCCAAAATTTCAGAAGCCCGACCATCTCATTTCACAGATTAAACCCTGGCACGGTGAGTCGAATTGCCCTTCTCCAAAAGATACGAGGCGTTCCCAACCCCGAGGACCTCCGAAGGTGACCTTGTTTGAAAGTGCAGGCTTTGCAGGTGTCATGAAAGTTGAGGTCATAGGAGCGGGCTGTGATCTAACATCCCTTTAAGAGGGGCAAACGCCACGTGCAGATGCAGACCAGGCAGGGAGGAAACAGACAACGCATGAGGAGAAGGTGGCGACCTGAGCCTCTGGCGACAGCTCGAGGCAGGGAGCACCCACCCTGGGCAACAGCCGTCTGATTCTAGAACACAGCAGGGGGCACCCTCCCAGGGAGTCTTCAAAGGCAGGGAGGACACCTTGACTTGAGGACTTCTGGCTTCCAGAACCAATATTTCCTATTATTTTTTTGTTTTTTAATTAAAAACAATTTTCTTTTCTTGCTCACCGAACATTTTTAATTGGAGTCGAGTTGGCTTTACAATGTCCTGTTAGTTTCTGCTGTGCAGCAGTGTGAATTGGCCAGATGTCTGCGTGCATCCTCTGCCTCGTTTTATTTTTATTTTATTTTTGGCTGTGCTGGGTCTTTATTGCTGCACCTGGGCTTTTGCTAGTTGCGGGGGCGGGGGGAGTCTATTCTCCAGTAGACTTCTCATTGCAGCGGCTTTCTCTGGTTGCGGGTCTCCAGGGACTGCATGGACTTAGTTGCTCTGCTGCCACGTGGGATCTTCCTGGACCCGGGATCCAACCCGTGTCCCCTGCATGGGCAGGCGGATTCTTATCCACTGTGTCACCAGGGAAGCCCTCATGAAGACTGCAAGGATGCCGCTCCGTCCTAAAACAGCATCACCCATCCCGGGGCGAGGATGGGCCCCCCCCAACCCCTGTTTAATCACAGAGCTCACAAGGGAGGCAGCCTCCTACCCCCTCGACTGTGAAATGAGTGGGTTGGACCCTCCCCGGGTCCTCTGCAGCTCTTAATTCTGCCTGATTCGAGAGCCGTGATCATTGTAATTAAGACTCTCCATGTGAATACGGCTCGCCGACGCCGTGATGACCGAGACCACGTGCTGTGGGGATTTCAGTCAATGTCTTGGCCGCCGTGTGAGACATCACAGACAGATTGGCGAAAAGGGCGGGGCTGGGGGGGAGCGGTTTTGCAAATTGAAATGTGTCCCTGAAATCGAATGCAGGGGGATGGACATCTTAAGTGACAGCCAGCCCGTCCCGAGCCTGGATCCTTAAAGCTCAGGGTGGCCTTTATGTCAGGAAATCGAAACTGCACTGAAATTAACCCTGTACAGGGAGGAGTTAGTTGCTCTGTCGTGTCTGAGTCTCTGCGACCCCGAGGACTGTAGCCCGCCAGGCTCCTCTGTCTGTGGGATTCTCCAGGCAAGAAGACAGCAGTGGGTTGCCATTCCCTTCTTCAGGGGATCTTTGTGATCCAGGGATCCAGCGTGGGTCTCCTGCACTCCAGGCAGACTCTTTTCTATCTAAGCCACCTGGGAAGCCCCCAGAGAAGTAAGGTTTGGCATATCTCATCTTCAGGTCTCTCTCCTGATGCCACGCCTGATGCTAAGCAAGCAGAAGGTGCCATGTCGGTTTCCCCACTGTATTTTCCACTTGTAGCTCACGGATTGTAAACAGTTAAGCAAATAGCAAACCTTTTGTATTATGCATGTTTGCACGAGGTGACACGCTGTCCAGCCCTTCATGCCTTCTCTCTTCTCTGCTCCCCGAGGGCGGTATTTCTTGAGCTTGGCCAACTGGATGGATGGGAATGTGGAAAAACAATCTCCCAGTCACCGTGAGTGTCAGAACCTTTAGAAGTGCAGTCGTGTGTTTTAACACGCTGGGCAGTCGTGGACAGGCATCGTACTTGCCGTGGGGGTTGCTAGATAAGCGGGAGACACCGGCTTGGTCTTGGAGTTTTGTGGTCTGTTGGAGGACTCAGATGCTGACATACTTGCAGGTGATGTCATTCCTTGAATCAGGGTGACGCTGTGTTTACAGCCCTAGGGGAGAATGTTCAGGAGGGGGAATGCTTCTTTAGACCGAGTTCATAGGACACCTTCCTAAAGAACTGACACCTGCCTGCTGGGAGGGTCTTGAGCAGATCGTGAAGGATGGGAGCATTGGTGATCAGAAAAGTGTAGAGTTTAGAGCAGGTGTTGAAGAGACCTTACTGATGGCCGATGAAAGAGTTGGAGGGCTTCCCTGGTGTCTCAGATGGTAAAGAATCTGCCTGCAATGCAGGAGACCCAGGTACGATCCCTGGGCCGGGAAGATTCCCTGGAGAAGTCACTGGCAACCCACTCCAGTATTCGTGCCTGGAGAAGCCCATGGACAGAGGGGCCTGGGGGACTATAGTTCATGGGGTCACAAAGAGTCGGACACAACTGAGCAACTCACACACAAGCGCACACACACACACACGCATCAATAACGTTATCTCCAGAAATAGTTTCCTCTGCTGTTTTTGCTTCCCAGGCAGTGCCAGTGGTTAAAGAATCTGCCTGTGAACTCAGGAGATGCAAGAGAGACCTGGGTTTGATCCCTGGGTGGGCAAGATCCCCTGGAGGAGGGCAGGGCAACCCACTCCAGTCTCCCTGCCTGGAGAATCCCATGGACAGGGGAGCCTGGGGGCTACAGTCCGTGGGGTCACAAAGAGTCGGACAGGACTGAAGCGACTTAACACGTACCCATGTCAGTCCTACTCTGCAGATTTCCAGGTTATCTTTATCTCCCCTGGTTCCTGGTCCATTCGAGCTGATGCGTATTTACTGGGTGTCTACCGTGTGCTGTGGACCGTGCAGGGTATGAAGATTAATAATAGCCAACCGTAAAACCTCATTGATAGGTGAGATGTTATTTATTCCTCGGGGGCCTCCCGGCGCTTGGCTCATCATTCACAGCCCTTAGAGTGACTTGAAGGCAGCCCTGCTGTTGCCCGTTTCAGGGATCCGGGGGCAATTTCTGTCTCTGGGGTCTGGTCCTTGTTGGCAGCGTAGACCGAACCTCACTAGACGTTCATGCATCCACGCCTTTATTCATGTGTTTCTCTGAAAATTGTAAATTTCTGTTTTTTTAATTTTATGATGATGATGGTTAGTTTTTGGCTGTGCCGGATCTTTGTGGCTGTGTGGGGTTTTCTCTAGTTAGGGCATAGTGAGGCTTCTCTTCAAGTTGTGGTTCACGGGCTTCTGATCACAGTGGCTCCTCTTGTGCTGGAACACTGACTCGAGGGGTGGCAGGCTTCGGTAGGTGGGGCGCACGGGGCTTGGTTGCCCAGTGACATCTACGACCTCCCTGTACCAGGGATCAAACCCGTGTCCCCTGCGTTGGCAGGACGCTTCTCTGCCCCTTGCCCGCCTGAGCAGCCCTGCTCCCGATAGCTATGTATTCGCCTCTTATTTTGAGAAAATCACTTTGCTGGATAACACAGAGCCTGGAAACGTGGATAAGATCCAACCTCTCGTCCCAGTGGGATCACAGTCTTCACAGAGAGGACAAAATAACCCATGAAAACACCCGCACGGGAAGGCAGGGACGTGCTGTATTCTCTGAAGAAGGGAAACACGCAGACCTTGGAAACACAGAACCTCATTTCCCAATGCTGTGGACTCTTGTTCCCTACCTGAGTTGGGGCAGTTCCGTATTTGCTATGTCTGCTTAGAAGAATGACTCCCAGCCTTCCCAGGGGTAAAGAACCCACCTGCCAATGCAGGAGGTATAAGAGATGCCTGTTCATTCTCTGGGTTGGGAAGATCCCCTGGAGGAGGGCACGGCAACCCAGTCCAGTATTCTTGCCCGGAGCATCCCATGGACAAAGGAGCCTGGCGGGCTATGGTCCGTGGGGCGTCAGAGTTGGACACGCCTGAATCGACTTGGCAAACATTCATGGCCGTCACGTGCTTCTGGTCCATACTGTGTCAACAGTGCCTTCCACCCGGGAGATCGTCACATTTCTACTCTTATTTGTCAATGATCTCTCAAGCTCCATCCCGCCCTTATCATCACCTATTGGACAGCTTATCTCGTGTGCTCTTCCAAAAACTCACGTTCCTGCGTTCTGTTTCCCTCTTGGTCTCTCGCCATGACTGTGACTTTTTTTTGTAAGCTTTTACGAAACGTTACTTTCTAGAATTATCGTTGATTACAGGGTTATGCTCGTTTCTGGCGTCCAGCCGTGATTCAGTCATGCATCATCTATTCGTTTTCAAAATCTTTTCTGCATTTTGGAGAAGGCAGTGGCAACCCGCTCCAGTCTTCTTGCCTGGAGAGTTTCACGGACAGAGGAGCCTGGTGGGCTACAATCCACCGCAAAGAGTTGGACACGACTGAGCCATTAAGACTACTTTGTCCATTTAGATGATTCTAGAATATCAAGCAGAGTCCCCTGTGCTATACAGCGGGTTCTCCTTAGTGATCTATTTCATACCTAGTATCAGTATAGACTACTTATGGGCTACTTATGGGCTTCCCTGGTGGCTCAGCTGGTAAAGAATCTGCCTGCAATGCGGGAGACCTGGGTCTGATCCCTGGGTTGGGAAGATTCCCTGGAGAAGGGAAAGGCTACCCACTCCAGGATTCTGGCCTGGAGAATCCCATGGACTGTATGTTCCACAGGGTTGCAAAGGGTCAGACTCGACTGGGAGACTTTTGCAGCATCAATAGTGTCTGTGAGTCAGTGCCAAATCTCCCAGTTCACCCCACTCACCTGTCCCCCGTGGGATCCATCACATCTGTTCTTTATGTCTGAATCTGCCTGTCTTTTCTCAATAAGATGGTCTCTACAAAGTTTTTTTTTTTTTTTTCTCCAGATTCCGCATAGAAGTGGCATCCTCTCCAGTCTATTTTTTTAGAACTATTCTCCCTCCAATTTTGCAAGTAATAGATTGAGTAAAATGAGCACTCCGTTCAGAAACCACCCACGAGAACAGACATCTTCCATCACCCATCCCACCCCCCCAACCCCCAGCTTCAGTTATCCCTTCTCGGAGCGTCGCGATCCACCCCAGCTGAGAAGCTCGGACATCCACTGCTCCTGTTCTTTGTGTGTTTCCTGCTGTTGATTCTTCCCAGCCGCTCCTTCAGTCTGGACTACCCTTGTGTTCCCCTCTCCCATATTGTTTGGGAAAAAAGTCTGCTCACAGACTCAACAATCTTTCTGACCCCAGATGTGTGGGTTCCCCCCACCCACCAAATCATAGTCTGTGACACCAGCTGGGTCTCCCATGATTTTGTTCAGTGTGTCACTAATTGGAGTCAGCACAGACCCGCAGGTGAAGCGCTTAGCCCCATGAGGCTGCTCCCTGACTCCCAATTCTTCTGCCAGTTGCAGGCAGTAGGTCCTTGGAGTAGGTTGCCAGCCGATGGCCCTCAGCTTTGCTTCAACTTCCCTATAAACCAAAGGTTGTTTACCTTCCTGGGTGGCTCTAGTGGTAAAGAACCGACCTACCAATGCAGGAGACTAAAGGGACTCGGCTTCCATCCCTGGGTCGGGAAGATCCCCTGGAGGAAGGCATGGGAACCCACTCCAGTATTCTTGCCTGGAGAATCTCATGGACAGAGGAGCCTGGTGGGCTCCAGTCCAAGGGGTCGCAAAGAGTCAGACATGTGTTCCTCTCACACCCTCCTCTCTCCGATGGGTACTGTTGACAACTCATCAGTTTCCCCCAGCGTAGCCAGGCCACCTCTGACACTTCCCCAGGTGTGTGAATTGCAATTGCTGGTTTTTCACATTTCAGTCTTCTCCTCCTTGAAGAGGCTAATACGAGAGTCCCTGCTTGTAGAGATGGTTGCAAAATAGGTCGAGGAATCAGTGAAAGTTCAGTGAAATATGGCACATAGTAAGCACCAGAGGCAGGTTTTTTTGTATTATTTATCTTTGACCATGTGTTGGTGATGGACAAGGAGGCCTGGCGTGCTGTGATTCATGGGGTCGCAAAGAGTCAGACACGACTGAGCGACTGAACTGAACTGATCGATGTGTTTGTCCTTCTCAGCCTAAAAGAGCTCACAAAGAAGGGCTGTGTATGAATGACACTTAACATGAACCCCAGATTCCTTTCAGTGACCTATTTGGCTTTGTGGAAGGAGCTTCCTGCCTGCCTACAAGCTGCATCACATGGGGTTCTCTGAGGACGTCATCGCTGCTGGTATACCAGTTGTCTTTAGGTTTTGTGGTCCAACGAAGCAAAATTAGCACATGGCCATTCCTACTGCCTTCTTCCTACAAAAAATGGACTGCGCGCCATTGCTTTCTCTTTTAAAAATATTAATTGATCTATTTTTGGCTGTGCTGGGATTTTGTTTGTTCACAGACTTTGTCTAGTTGTGGTGCATGGGCTTCCCATTGCGTTGGGTTCTCTTTTTGCAGAGCACAGGCTTAATAATAGCTGTGGCACACGGGCTTGGTTGCTCTGTGACACGTGGAATCTTCCCTGCCCAAGGATCGAACCCATGTCCCTTCATTGGCAGGCGGATTGTTAATGGCCTGAACACCAGGGAACCCCACCCCCACCCCCGCTGTTGTTTTCACATTTAATCTCCTGCTTGGCTTCCCTTTCCATGCTCGCCCAAGCGCGAAGGCATTTTCACTCTTTGCCTACATGTGTGGGTAGAAAGGTTTTTCTACATTGCCTTCACAAGGGCGTGTTCATTGGCTATGTGTTGAAGAAACGAGCAGTTGTCAGGCACTCCGTACGTATTCACCAAGAGAATGAGGACATCAGAGAGGCTGGAGAAACCACCTCTGTCACGGCATCAGTTTAGGGTCGGAGAAGCTGGCCACGTGAGGCTAGATGGGTCTTCTTTGATGGTTCAGCTTGTTTGTAGACCAACAAGATTTACTAAAATATACGGGCTTCCCTGGTGGCTCAGATGGTAAAGAATCCACCTGCAATGCAGGAGACTTAGGTTCGATCCCTGGGTCTGGACGATCCCCTGGAGAAGGGAATGGCAACCCACTCCAGTATTGTGGCCTGCAGAATTCCCTGGACACAAGAGCCTGGCGGGCTACAGCCCACAGGGGTCAAAAGAATCAGACACAACTGAGCAGCTATCACTCTCATATATTCATAGATCTTTCAACATCTTTCTGTGATTTATTTCTAAATGTCTACTTCTCTTTGAAGATCTCTGCCAGTATTCGTGTCCCTTGAATTTTTAGTTTCTTTTTCTGTATTATTTTAAAGACACTGTCGTAGAAAAGCTGTATCAATGGGGTCGCTATGAGTCGGACACGACTGAGCGACTTCACTTTCACTTTTCACTTTCATGCACTGGAGAAGGAAATGGCAGCCCACTCCAGTGTTCTTGCCTGGAGAATCCCAGGGATGGGGGAGCCTGGTGGGCTGCCGTCTATGGGGTCGGACAGAGTCGGACACGACTGAAGCGACTTAACAGCAGCAGCAGCAGTCCACACCTAAAAAATTTAGAGCGATACAGTTTAGGAACGTTAAGGATTTTGGACCTTAATCCTTTTAAGTCTTACGTGAAAGCTATAAATGTACATTGCAGCACTGTTTCTTTGCCCCAGTTGCTGGATAACGAATCTAGTACTTTTTAATTTTGTTGTAAAGATTTGGTTCAAAATTAGCAAAGTGAATACGAAATGAATTTCTTGAGAATCATCAAAATTCTGGGATGTTTTCGGCAGAGTAGAACTGTGTACAATTGATTATCTGTATTTTCAGTTACTCTTTAAATGCTAAGGAAAATTTTTCTCTGTTTCTCTCTCCTGGCTGGATTTTCCTAATGCTAAAAATGAAACAATTTGAGCATTGCCTAAAGTTGGGAGCAAATCCAAGACAGAAACGCATGTTTTATTAAATATGCATCTTTTCAAAACTGAATGTAGTTTGGAAGATTGTGACAGAAAAGTGACAAAGTCTGGGTTAGATACATTAGGGTGCAAATTAAGATGATTTATGTTAATTGGAACATTTATCTGCACATTCAGACATGTCTGGGGCACCCTGCTAAAACCTCGCAATAAGTACTATTCTCATCTGAGCATGCATTTTACTTAATTTTTTTTTTAGCTACTCATGAAAGTCTATCAAAATTCAACTTACTTCTCTCATTTTTCATTTAGAAATTCAGTAGGTCACTGAGACTCAAAAGACAGTTAAATGATGAATGATACCAGTTTTCTTTTTCTTTTTTTAATTTAAAAATATCTCTGAAATATCTTGTGGTTTTAAAGACAATTTTATATTTTCCTCTTTCTGTGTATTTGTGTGGAAGAAGACAATAAATGATGACTGATGCTAGATTTTTCTTTTCTTTTGAACTTTTTTATTTTGTATTGGGGTGTAGCCAATTAACACTGTTGTGATGGTTTCAGGTGGACAGCAAAGAGACTCAGCCATACATACACATGTATCCATTCTCCCCCAAACTCCCCTCCCATCCAGGCTGCCACATGACATTGAGCAGAGTTCCCTGTGCTGTCCAGCAGGTCCTTGCTGGCTCTCCATGTTAAATACAGCAGTGTGTCCATGTCCATCCCAAACTCCCTGACTACCCGTTCCCCCATCCTTCTCCCTGGGAACCATAAGGTTATTACAGAGGATTGAGCAGAGTTCCCTGTGCTGTCCAGCAGGTCCTTGTAGGTTCTCCGTGTTAAATACAGCAGTGTGTCCATGTCCATCCCAAACTCCCTGACTATCCCTTCCCCCCTCAGCAACCATAATAAGTCTAAAAAGATACAAATGAACTTAGAAACCAGAGACTCACAGACTTAGTAAACAAACTTATGGACACTACAGTTGCTTTTTTTTTTGTAACAAATCTCTCTGAAATATTTTAGGTTTCAAATATACATTTATATTTTTCCATGTTGTCTATGCGTGTGCTGGACTACATGCAGACATTGGTCATGAGTGATGTGGAAACCTCAGGCCCCCTTAGCTGTAACCCTGGCTCCAACTTCTTGACGACTTCCCCAGTAGCTCAGACAGTAAAGAATTTGCCTGTAATGCAGGAAACTTGGGTTCGATCCCTGGGTGGGGAAGATCGGTAGAGAAGGATATGAGAACCCACTCCAGTATTCTTGCCTGGGGAATCCCATGGACAGAGGAGCCTGATGGGCTGCAGTCCATGGGGTCGCAGAGAGTGGGCCACCACGGACTGACTTTCACTTCACTTAAACTTTATTTATTTGGCCGCAGTTGATCTTGCTTGCAGTCCATGGACGCTTCAGTCTTTGCTGTGCCACTGGAACTCTTAATTGCAGCCTGTGGGGTCTTTAGTCATTGCATGTGGGATTTAGTTCCCTGACAAGCGATGGAACCAGGCCCCCTGCGTTCGGAATACAGATTCTTAGCCACTGGACCACCAGGAAAGTCGCTGATATTTCTTTTCGACTATCCTCAAGTCTTATGCAAAGTCTGTGCTCAATAAATATTTCTGAAATGAAAGAACTTGGAATTTCTAGGCAGGTGTTTACCGTACAGCATTTGTTGTTTAGTCGCTCAGTCGTGTCCCACTCTTTGTGACTCCATGGACTGCAGCCTCCAGGCTCTTCTGTCCATGGGATTCTCCAGGCAAGAATACTGGAGTGGGTTTCCATTCCCTCCTCCAGGGGAATCTTCCCGACCCAGGGATTGAACCCACATCTCCTGCACTGGCAAGTGGATTCTTTACCACGCAGCCACCAGGGAAGCTCTCATTATTTAGCTGCTGCTGCTGCTAAGTCACTTCAGTCGTGTCCGACTCTGTGTGACCCCATAGATGGAAGCCCACCAGGCTCCCCCCTCTTAGCTACCAGGGAATAAAGTCATACTTGTATCCTATCGAAAAGTCCTAGCTTCATCAACGCCATCTTTTATGAAAGTACTTATGTCCCTGTTACCTTATGTTCTAGGTGTCTGCTGGATCTGCTGCCTAGGGCCATTTGGAATGGCTGTGAACATCTCTATGAAACCCCAGGTCTTCGGTCATAAAGATGAAATTATTTGGAGAAGCTTCCTTGAATCATTGTCATAGAGTGGAGTAGACCGTTCTTAGCTTCTGCATCGAATATTCTGCCAGAGGTCTGTATGCTTAGACTCATGTGTTGTTTGGAATGGCAACCTACTCCAGTACTCTTGCCTGGAAAAATCCCATGGACTGCTCAGTCCATGGGGTCACGAAGAGTTGGACATGACTGAGCGACTTCACTTTCTTTCTTCACTTTACAAGATGCCGGCAACGTGACATAAGATGTTTATGCTAGTATTTGCTAATATATCAGTAACTCATCAATACTGGTGTAACTTGAGAATTTAATATCAGTCATCCCAAGGGATTATTATTATTTTTTAAAAATATGCACTGGTTCTTCATTGTGGAATGCAAGCTTAGTAGTTGCAGTACATGGGCTTAGCTGCCCTGAGTCTGTGACATCCAAGTTCCCCAACCAGGGATTGAACCCAGGTCCCCAGCATTGGCAGGTGGATTCTTAGCCATTGGACCACCAAGGAAGTTCAGTTTTGTTTGTTTGTTTGTTTTGGAAGTTCAGTTTTTAAAAGAAACTTTTACAGATGAGTTAGTAACATAATAATTATAGTGTAATTTTTTTTTACAGATGGTGTCTATGGTAGCGTATAATTTTATACACTATATAGTGAAACTGCATAATAAAATGTAATTTCTGATTCATTTTCAATTAATCAGCAGTTTGTTGTCATATTTATCTCTTTTTAGGACATCTGTAATATGTCCTCAAGCACAAATGTAATAGACACATTGATAAGTTCCCCCCCTCCCCAATAAGTGTTTGATCATTTTGGTAGCTCTTTCCTGACACACACACATGTGGTTGACTTTCACAGCTTGTCAAATGGGCACTGAGCTGTGCCTGTGAACCAAAGCAGGACCTCTGATCACGTGAAATAGAAATGGAGCCGGTTTCTAAGTTGTGATATGTAATCCCACTATGTTATAATAGCTCCTAGTCCACGGATGCTTACCATTACTATCCACATCTCTGCGTCTCTGAGGCTTTTTGGTCCTGATACAAAGTAACCTTTGATGGAAACCATGTCAGGCGGAGATTCTCACAGACTGGGGACCGAGTCCAACAAAGAGAAGGTATTAATGGCTCCACCTGATACAATGTGTCTTGATAGTCTGGCTGCCCACTTTGAGCCCTACACCACCATTCACAGCTCTGAGATCTTGGGAGAGTTCCCTCATACCTCCTGCATTTGTGTGTTTTTTTTTTTTTCCAATCAAAGGAGATAATGCTGCCTTGTTTGCTCATTGAGAGGATAAAAAGAGTCCGAATGGGAATTCCCTAGTGGTCCAGTGCTTAGAACTTGGTGCTTTCATCACCGGGACCCCGGTTTCCATCCTTGGTCAGGGAAGTGAGATCTGAAAAGCCAAAAATGAAAAAGAGTCCACGCGGAAAGCAGTATGTTTAAAGTTGACCCACTCTTGCCTAGAAAATCCCATGGATGGAGGAGCCTGGTGGGCTGCAGTCCGTGGGGTCGCTAAGGGTCGGACACGACTGAGCGACTTCACTTTCACTTTTCACTTTCACACATTGGAGAAGGAAATGGCAACCCACTCCGGTGTTCTTGCCTGGAGAATCCCAGGGACGGCGGAGCCTGGTGGGCTTCTGTCTATGGGGTCACACAGAGTCGGACACGACTGAAGTGATGCAGCAGCAGCAGATGACTCAGTGGTAAAGAATTCTCCTGTCAGAGCAGGAGATACAGGAGACTCAGGTTCGATCCATGGGTCGGGAAGATCCCCTGGAGGAGGGCATGGCAGGGACAGAGGAGCCTGGTGGGCTACAGTCCATGGCGTCACAAAGAGTCTGACACGCACACACACACCATACACGTTTAACGTTGACCCGCCATAGACACGTTACCTACCGTAACAATTCCTGTTATGTTCGGACAAAGAGGCAGCTTGATTCTGGGAAAAAGATGTCTTCTCTGAACTCAAGGTAGACATAGGTCTGACTCCGTCTTAACAGCTTGTGAGTCGTGAGACCTTACATCTGAATATCACTTTTCCTAAAAGTGTTTAAAATCAATGTGATGATAACTATCCCACATGGCTATAGAAGGGTCAAGAATAATGAATGTGACTACGATAGTTGTTTCATACAAATTCATTTTCACAAATATATTTTCATCAGCAATATTTGTGACATAGTAACTAATGGTGGCTAGGTGTTATGAGTGATCCAAAAAAAAAGAAAAATACCAAAAACTGGACTATGAACTCCCTTCCAGCAACCGAAGGATAGGCTGAGTCATTAGCTTTGAAAGCCAAACACCTGATGTACTCTGTACTGATGTTCCTCTAGGGTTGAAATGCATTAAATCGAGGGTTGAAAGGTTTATTCTCTCTTCCCACTTGCTGTCTTCCTGCAGAAGTAAAGTGATGACTCTCAGTGACAGGTGGGTAGTCTGTCCAAATATCTCACGGGCGGGGCCGGGGGCAGGAGGTCACTCGCCTTGTGGTGATGCTCAGTTAGACGTGGGAAGAAGTGGGATAGTTGAGAGTCGTCCTGTCAAGAGAAGACTCCAGACTGAGATGACAAGTAAAGTGCCAGATGGTCCCAAGATGGTTACTGACCAAACAGAGCCTGGTTTTGCCATAGGAGAGCCGAGAGACATGGACCGCTTGAATCTTGCCCGTCTGACATTACTGCTGTTGGAGGGGAAAAAAAAAAACAGAAAATCTCTGCAGGCTGAGAATCAGTCTCTCAACTGAATGATGCCTAATGTGTTGGTGGGCTTCCACAAATCAAATTGTGCAAGGAGCTTGTTCAGTTGCCTCAGTAGGGTCTGACTCTACTGACTCTACCCACCAGGCTCCTCTGGCCATGGGATTTCCCAGACAAGAATACTGCAGTGGGTTGCTATTTCCTCTTCCAGGGGGGTCTTCCCAACCCAGGGACTGAACCCAAGTCTCCTGCATTGCAGGTGGATTCTTTACTCCTGAGCCACCAGGGAAACCCAGGTGAAGAGTTTAAATCCTTAAGTTAAATAAACTAGATCAAACATAGACATGAGCTAAACTGATTGTTCATTTTCAATGAAAATTTAATGGCGGCCCAATGAGTGTAAGTGGTAAGTACTAACACATTGCTGACCTCCAGTGGTCTCGGTTTATTCTGAATTCTCAAATTGCCCCTGAATTCATGTGGTCAGACCGAAAAGCTCCAATTTGCCATGATCACTGTTTCGGCATCCTTTCTTGATTGGTTGCTTGAATTTAGAAAATCGGTTTGGAATTACTTGATGTCTCTGCCCCCTAGTTTTTCTAATCACTGAAAAGAAGGCTTAGAAGAAATGTCTTATTGGTTTTGACACAACGATACCATCTCTTTTACTGAGTGGATTTTTCTCTCTCTTTCTCTGTGTCTCTGTTTTATGGTAACAGGGGAAAATGTGCTAAGATGGAAAAGCAACCAAGTAGATTTTCATGGAGACATTTTTAAAAGCATCTTCTTAGAAGGACGATGTAATGGTAAGTGTGAAAAAAGTAAACATTGATCTCTGCTGGTTTATTTTCTTGACGCATTTACTACCTGGTTAATTCACATCTAGCCGTGCTTTGAAATTACTTTGGTGGGGAAAATGGTTTTCTTTAAAAAAAAAATCTATTTCAAATTCACTACAGTGGAGAGCAGCGATTTCAGCCTCCTTTGCCATGTACAACGGGCATGCCTTGTGAATTTAGAATTTCGTCATAATCATTTGTTTCTGCAAATAGCCACAGTGCAGAGTCTATCTCATTAATGAGACAGAAGAGTCAATCCTCTGACTTACCTTGTGTATATTTCTTCTGAAATGGACCCTCATCCCACTTTATCCTGCAGGCAGCATCTCAAGCTACTGAGGTCTTTGAATGGCCTCGATGTATCCCTTGTATCATTTTTGTGTGAGGCCCTGGGGAGTGGAATACAAAATATCAGATGTACTTTTAATGCAGGCTAGGGGCCCACTGAGGCCCCGGAATCCTTCTCTTTTATCAGAAATAGAGAACAGTGTGAAGAAGGGGAAATGGGCAGAATACTTTGATGGTTGTGAGCTCACATTAGTGAAGATGCTTTACAAGTCAAAATTGACACTCTTACCCCCCTTCCCCCATACTGAAAATGTAAAAACAATGCATGCATACTTAGTCGCTCAGTCCGGTCCAACTCTTTGCAACCCCACGGACTGTAGCCCGCCAGGCTCCTCTGTCCATGAGGATTCTCCAGGCAAGAACACTGCAGTGGGTTGCCATTCCCTTCTCCAGGGGATCTTCCCCACCCAGGGATGGAACCCAGGTCTCCTGTATCGCAAGCAGATTCTTTACCATCTGAGCCACCGGGGAAGCCCTTTAAAAGTATGTCAGTATACTAAAAAGAGTATGTCTTAATGTGTTTCAAGTAAATAGTTGAGGTTTTTCATGACTCAGCTGTCCGTTCAAGCCCTGCTGATACATGTGTGATTATTGTTGCTGTTGGTTGAGTCAGTAAGTCGTGTCCCACTCTGCCTTTTAACTGTTTGTCTACCGTTTCACCGCTAAATTTCCCAGTCTTCACTCTAACAAACCTGAGTGGCTTTCCGGGATTTTAGGTGATTGTCAAGGTCATGTCCTTCACTGGACTCTTGCTTCCAACGAACTAGGTTTCCAAACTCTCCTTCCTATATCCTGCCATAAAGAAATGCAAGGTTGTTTTCTTTTTTTTGGCTTCCCCGAAAAGCTAATTTGTAATGAATAAAGAACGACTTAATGCCACCCCCGTTTTTGCAGTTGACATGCTAATGTGGAAGATAACAGACAAGGAAACAAATGAATCACAGTTTGCTCATTTTATCTTGTGTAGAAGTACCTATTTTATCAAAGGAGTTGTGTGCACACACATTTCTCATCAGGATATATGGCTCAGCAATCAATAACAGCACATGAATCAAATCCGTTTCTCTTGTGAATTCCGAAACTTTCTTTTTTTTTTTTTTTTGTATTGTTGTTTCTTTTCTTTTCTTTTTTAATTTGGAGGAACATTGGATTCATGTAACCAAGGCATGAAGTTGCACAAGTAATCATGTCAGCTGAAAAGTTTGAAACCCCAAGGAACTCCTTGGCCAGACCAATACGTATCTTCCTTCTCATACCACCAACCTTTAGAACAACAGCCGTATACAGTTCTGCTTGTCATCATTTCGGCAGCTGCCCTGCAAGGAGCAGTCAGTGCAGTGAAGCAGGCCGTCCTGGTTCTAAGGAGAGGCGGTGGTTACTAGGTCTGGAGTTAGAGCTCTAGACAGCACAGCTCTGAATGTGGGCTTCCCGTGTGGCTCAGCTGGTAAAGAATCCGTCTGCAGTGCGGGAGACCTGGGTTCCATCCTTGCGTTGGGAAGATCCCCTGGAGAAGGGAAAGGCTACCCACTCCAGTATTCTTGGGTTTTCCTGGTGGCTGAGCTGGTAAAGAATCCGCCTGCAATGTGGGAGACCTGGGTTCTATCCCTGGGTTGGGAAGATCCCCTGGAGGAGAAGGGAAAGGCTACCCACTCCAGTATTCGGTCCAGGAGAATCCCATGGACTGTGTAGTCCATGGGGTTGCAAAGAGACAGACACGACTGAGCGACTTTCACTTCATTTCAGACCATGAAACCCAAAAAGGAACATGATATAAAGTGCACCAGTGAAGGGCTTTCCCAGGTGGTGCTAGTGGTAAAGAACCCACGCACCAATGCAGGTGACATTCGAGACTCAGGTTCGATCCTTGGGTCAGGAAGATTCTCCTGGAGGGGGACATGACAACCTACTCCAGTATTCTTGCTTTGGGAAATCCCATGGGCAGAGTAGCCTGGAAGACTACAGTCTATGCAGTTGCAAAGAGTCAGGCATGACTGAGCATGCTTGCGGGTTAATATATAACAAAGTACAGATACTATAGGTGTATGCTTTCATAATTAGGAATTTTGTGAATGCACCCACTACAGTCTCTTCACTGTACAGCATATGTTTGTCAGCTAAAATTTGGGGTGCATGCAACCCTGAGGTCTGGTTTGTTGTTGTTGAGTTGCCCAGTCATGTCTGACCCTTTGAGACCCCATGGACGGCAGCATGCCAGGCTTCCCTGTCCATCACCAGCTCCCGGAGTTTGCTCAGGAACGTCTGAGAGCTCCCTGGAGTTTCATGTCTGAAAGTGACCTGCCCCAGGCAGAGAATCCACTGCCATCATGTGTGATACAGCCGCTCTGATGAGGGCGGGTCACCCCCCAGCAGCTGTGGTCCCCTGTCTGTCATGATCAGAATCGAGAGGAAAGGACTGCTTGAGGGAGCGCCTTCAATCATTACGACTTTTGGTTTCTGCTCCCCTGAATGTTTTAATGAAGGGCATTCATAAGGTTCAAACCAGGTAGTTCACAGATCCCATTTGTGCGTGTCTGAGAGAGCCAGGTGATTGCGACTCAGCAGGCTTCCGGGAAGACGGTAATTAACATCAGGATGGAACGGACTTGTTTTCTCTTTCCTCTGGCGGGTTGTCAGACATCATGCCTGGGCATGCTGGGGACCTGCAGTAAATATTAACAAAATATATTTTTGTTGTATGTGATTTGGGATCTTTTGCGTAAACATATGCTTTTTTCTGTTTTTTTTTTTTTTTTTTTTTGATTGGAGTCAAGTTGCTTTACAGAGTTGTGTTGTGTTCTGCTGGGCAAGAGTGTGACTCACTTATATGTGTACATTTATCGCCTCCTTGGTGAGCCTCCCTCCCACCCCTGTAGGTCATCACAGAGCCCCGAGCTGAATACCCTCTGCTATATGCCAACTTCCCACCTAGCTAGCTGTTTTACTAGCTCAGTTGGTAAAGAATCCACCTGCAATGCAGGAGATCCCGGTTCGATTCCTGGGTTGGGAAGATCCCCTAGAGAAGGGATAGGCTACCCACTCCAGGATTCTTTGGCTTCCCTGGTGGCTCAGCTGGTAAAGAATCTGCCTTCAATGTGGGAGACATGGGTTCGATTCCTGCGTTGGGAAGATCCCCTGGAGAAGGGAAAGGCTACCCACTGCAGTATTCTGGCCTGGAGAATTCCACGGACTGTATAGTCCATGGGGTCACAAAGAGTCGGACACGACGGAGCGACTGAACTGAACTGACTGATGGAATCTCAACATATGCCTCTAACGTGCCCTGCCTCCTTCCCTTTCCATGGTTGACTGCTGAAATAAGATTTTCCACTGTGTTCCTCAATATTTATTGAAGCGTCGTGACATGGGGTCATGGGGAATGGAACAGTTTGGACCTCAGTGAGGTATCACGTAACATAACCTCATGAACACTGTTAGCAAATGGGACTGGAGACATGGTCCTGTTCTGTTACTTGAATTTTGCCGGGATTCTTCTTGGCAGGCAATTGGAATTCTTTTTTTTTGGACTGTCCTGGGTCTTCATTGCTTTGTGTGGCTCTTTCACTAGCTGTGGCGAGCGGAGGTTACTCTCTAGTTGAGGTACGTGGGCTTTTCATTGCGGTGACTGCTCTTGTTGCAGAGCACATTCTCTAAGGGGTACTGGCTTCAGTAGTTGCAGCTCGTGGGCTCAGTAGTTAAGGGCACATGGGGTTAGCTGCCCCGTGGCCTCTGGGAGTCTCCCCAGATGAGGGATCAACCCCGTGTCCCCTGCATTGGCGGGTGGATTCTTAACCACTGGACCACCCGTGAAGTCCTGGTGATTTAAGTCGAGGAGATTCAGTCTGCTGTGTTCCCATCACAGCACAGGCCATGCAGAAGGTTCTCAGTAAATGACAGGTGAATGCAGGTCAACAAGCTTGCCTCCTGGTCTCACAGGGACACGTGCTTTCTGGAAACCAGGAGCTCCAAGGTCTAGTCCGGGCTGAGACGCTCAAGGGAGCAAGTCAAGGACACTGCACTCGACCTTGGATCTCCTTCCGGTGGCATCTGCTGACAAGTGAAGGAATCAGCCTGGCAGACGCAGTTTCATCCAGGTATAAAAGGTCCCATCTTCTGCCTGAAGCTTTTCTGCCCGGTGTCTGAGTGGACGAGACTCTTTCGCATTGTGTAGATAATCCTTCCTCGAACCTTCAATATCAGGCGGAGAAAACAAAGTCACTCCAGCCCATGTTTGCTGTGTTTCAGGAGACCAAACATCTTTTGACCCCAGGTATGGGACTCTTTGGTAGCTCAGTGGATGAAGAATCTGCCTGCCTATGCAGGACAGTCGGGTTCGATCCCCTGTGTCGGGAAGATCCCCTGGAGAAGGGAACGGCAACCCAGTGCAGTGTTCTTGCCTGGAGAATCCCATGGACAGAGGAGCCTGGCGGGCTGCAGTCGATGGGGTCGCAGAGAGTCAGACACAGCTAAATGACTAAACAACCACCACCACAATGGAGCCTTGATTCTCGAGAATTTTTATTTCCCCACTGTTTGTTCTGGTCTGGTTCATATGCACGGAAGACTATAAATTATTTAGCATTGACTTATCTGTAATTAAGTCTTCTGAATGGACTACGATTTCAGCTGCTGTGTTTTCTTCTCAATTACTTAGAAAATTTAAGACTTCCTTGGGGGGATGTTGAGTCTTTCACTTGTCCTTTTAATGGTAATTGATTGGCTTGTTCAGATTAGGCTGTTCTGGGAGGAAGGTTAACAAATAAAACCCGGCAAGGTGAGAAGCAGGTGGCGTCAGATGAATGAAGTGCTGTCCGTCCTGGCTGTGTGTTCTCATTAATTTCTCACCTTCCCAAAGTTGCAGATTCATCACGAAGTGTAACTTGAAACAGGACTGTATGTCAGCTACGGAGTTTCAGCTTCCTAACAGGTGTTCCTTTGCTCTCTTGTGTTGCTGGAATTTGCCTGGGGTCTTTTATTTTTTGTTGGTGTTTCGTTGCTCAGGCGTGTCCGACTCTTTCTGACCCCCACGGACTGTAGCCCACCAGGCTCCTCTGTCTATGGGATTTCCCAGACAAGAATACTGGAGTGGGTTGCCGGTCCCTTTCTCTGGGGGATCTTGTCGACCCGGGGATCCAACCCACTTCTCCAGAGTCTATTGCATGGCAGGTGGATTCTTTAACACTGAGCCACCAGGAAAGTCCCTTGAGTCTTTTATAATCCATTGTTAATTAAACATCTCAGCTCACTGCATTCTTTTGACATTGTAGGTTTACTTTTTTAGATGTTGAAACCACGGACTTCCTCAAAAATCAATGGGTGAGGGAGAACTGAGGCTCAATGTGGAATCATGGTTGGTCATTTGTTATTTTATGGTTGGAAATGTCAGATTAGAGTTGAAGCATTTTACAACACTGGTGGTTTAATCTTCTCAGGTATTTTCAAATCATTACGTTTTCTGTGGTTAAGTCTTAGAACAGATCTGTGAAAATGATGTGCCGTGAACCATTTAAAAAAAAAAATTGTTTTTTAGGTTAATTCTTTATTTTGGCTGTGTCGGGTCTTAGTTAAGGCATGCAGATTTTTTTATTTGCAGCATGCAAACCCTTAATTGAGGCTTTTGGGAGCTAGTTCTGAGACTAGAGGTCCAACCCAGGTCCCCTGCATTGGGAGCAGACTTTGACTCACTGGGCCACAGGGAAGTCCCTAAAATAAATAAATAAATAAATATATATATATATATATATATATATAATTTTTTTTTTTTCCCTGAAAGCAGTGAAGTGGCTCTGTGAATGAGTTAGGATTCAGGAATATCTGACCCAAAAGGACTTGATTAGAGGATAGAACTCATTTCCCACCAGGGCGCCATCTTGTTTTCACACTTCAGAAGGCCCATGAGTTGATCTGACGTCTTCAGGATAAATGGGAAGGATTCTTGTGTTGAAATGGCTAAACGGCTTTGGGAAGAAGTGTCATCGCGTGTGACATTTCAGGACTTGGAGAGAACCCTCTGGAGCTCTGAGGGTGTGTCTTTCTCACCAGTGTTTTCCACCAGCTGCTGGTTGAGAAGCCTTCTGATCCGCTTCTCTCTCAGGCCATTCTGTTGGGAGAGGCTGCATCAGTCTTTGCAATCTGAAAGGCATCCTCTTGAAGCCACACCATTACGTCTGCTGTATTTTTCTCAGCCAGTCTTCTTATTTTTCTTTTTTAACTTCTTATTTTGTATAGGGGTGTAGCTGATTAACAATATTGTGCTGGTTTCAGGTGTACCATAAAGGCAGTCAATCATGCATGGACATGGATCCATTCTCCCCCAAACTCCCCTCCCATCCAGGCTGCCACATGACATGGGGCAGAGCTCCCTGTTCTCAGCCAGTCTTCTTGAAGAAAAGAAAGTGAAAATCGCTCAGTTGTGTCTGGGTCTTTGCGACCTCATGGACTATAGAGTCCATGGAATTCTCTAGGCCAGGATACTGGAGTGGGTAAGCCTTTCCCTTCTCCAGGGGATCTTCCCAACCCAGGGATTGAACCCAGGTCTCCTGCATTGCAGGTGGATTCTTTACCAGTTGAGCCACCAGGGAAGCCTGAGAATCCTGGAGTGGGTAGCCTATCCCTTCTCCAGGGGATCTTCCCCACCCAGGAATCGAACCCAGGTGTCCCACCTTGCAGGTGGATTCTTTACCAGCTGAGCTATCAGGCAAGCCCTCCTGAAGAAAGGGGTCATGGGAATGCATCTGCGTCACTTCCCCCTGCTTTGGCAGTGTGTTCATTTTCTCCTACTGCTGAGCAGATGGTCACAAAGTTATTGGTGTGACCAGGACACACGGAGAAGCTCAGTGCTGGAGCTCCCGTGTCCGGGACAGAAGCCAGGGTCAGCAGGGTCAGTTCCTTCTGGAAGGTCTTGGGGAGGGGAGGGTCCACTGTCGTGCCTTCTTCCGGTTCTGCTCCCCCCTTGATTCCTGCTCCCTGTCCAGCCACCTCCTCTGACTCCTTCACTTTCTTTCACTCTGACCCCCGTCTTTTCCTTTCAGTTGTTATCTAGACCCTCAGCCCTGACCCAATCTTCTGCCACCCCAAGGACTGTAGCCCGCCAGGCTCCTCTGTCTGTGGGGATGCTCCAGGCAAAAAGACTGGAGTGGGTTGCCATGCCCTCCTCCAGGGGGACCATCCCCAGCCAGGGATCAAACCTCCATCCCCCGTGTTGGCAGGCTGATCTTTCCCCGCTGAGCTCACTGGTGAAGGAGCCTCCCTCTTCCTTTTAAGGACCTTATAACTCCTCTGGCCTCACCCGGATGAACCAGGGACATCTCCCCATCCCAGGACCCTTCGTTTGATCGCGTCTTCGGCGACCACACGAAGTTCTCTGCCAGGGAAAGCTGTGTGTTCTCAGGAATTCTGGAAACACAGAAGTGGATGGCTTTGTGGTGTGTATTTGTATGTTTGGCTGGGGGTGGAGTCATTCAAAAGCATCAATTGATGCTTTTGAACTGAGATGTTGGAGAAGACTCTTGAGAGTCCCTGGCACTGCAAGGAGATCCAACCAGTCCATCCTAAAGGAGGTCAGTCCTGGGTGTTCACTGGAAGGACTGATGCTGAAGCTGAAACTCCAATCCTTTGGCCACCTGATGGGAAGAGCTGACTCACTGGAAAAGACCCTGATGCTGGGAAAGATTGAAGGTCAGAGGAGAAGGGGACGACAGAGGATGAGATGGTTGGATAACATCACCGACTCTGTGGACATGGGTTTGGGTGGACTCTGGGAGTTGGTGATGGACAGGGAGGCCTGGCGTGCTGTGGTTTATAGGGTCATAGAGTCGGACATGACTGAGCGACTGAACTGAACTGAACTGAACTGGAGTCATCCAACCTACCACAGGTTAAATGCTGTAGCCCTATGAGTGTCAGGAGATGAGTCTCAGCTCTCACCTTCAATGATCTCTGCCACACCCATCTCCTTTCCTGGCATGGGCTGTCTTCCTTCTGTCTGTCTGTCTCTCTTATTTTGGCCGCACCTCCTGGCATGTCGGTTCTTAGGTCCCCACCCAGGGATGGAACCCTCTGCCCACTGCAGTGGAAGCCTGGGGTCTTCACCCTTGGACCCCCAGTGAAGTCTCCTCCTCCATCTCTTTTACAATATTCTTATTCTATTTTTCCCCCTTCCTTCTTAGCATCCTCTTTCATTCCACCTGCTCCCACCCCTTCCTTCTCTTCAACTCTTTGCGATGCCATGGACTGCAGCACGGCAGGCTTCCCTGTCCATCACACTCTCCAAGAGTTTGCTCAAACTCATGTCCATCGAGTCGGTGATGCCATCCACCATCTCATCCTCTGTCGTCCCCTTCTCCTCCTGCCTTCAATCTTTCCCAGCATCAGGGTCTTTTCCAATGAGTCAGCTCTTCGCATCCTGTGGCAAAAGTATTGGAGCTTCAGCTTCAGCATCAGTCCTTCCAATGAATGCTCAGGGTTGATCTCCTTTAGACTTGAGTGGTTCAATCTCCTTGCAGTTCAGGGGAGTCTCAAGAGGCTTCTCCAGCACCACAGTTTGAAAGCATCAATTTGTCAGCACTCAACTTTCTTAATGGTCCAACTCTCACATCCGTACATGACTATTGGAAAAATCGTAGCTTCCCGTAGATGGAGCTTTGTCAGCAAAGTGATGTCTCTGCTTTCTAATGCGCTGTCTAGGCAGGCTGTCGTCCATGGCATTGCATAGAGTTGGACATGACTGAGTGACTTAAACTGTTACTTTCCTCCCTTAGCCGACCTTTCTGGGGAGCTAGGAAAAAAATCCCGTTCAGCCTTCTGAGTGCATTCCCACCCACACATCACTTCTCAGGGAAACCTTCCTCCCTCTGTAAGATCGCTTATTTAACAGCATCTCACGCTAACTGGAGCACTCCCTGTTTACTGGAATGTCACTTCTCTCCCAGACTAAACATTCGAGTATCAGAAATACTTTGTGTTACTATAGCCACCACCTCATCTGAGAGTGCTCATGCACAGTCAAAACTTATTTATTGAATTAACATTATAATAAATTATGATAAGCTTATAAGTTTGAAATATAATTCTAATATATTATAATACTGTTGTAATAAAAATATGTATTAGTAGCAGTGAAGGCTACGTTTAGAGCGGCGGTCCCCAACTCTTTGGTACCAACCTCCGGTTTCATGGAAGACGATTTTCCCACAGACCGGGGGTGGGGGATGGTAGCAGGATGGTTCATGCAGAGTGCGTTTACTGTGCTCTTCATTATTATTGCATCAGCCCCAGCTCAGATCATGAGACATTAGATCCCACAGGGTGGGGACCCCAGATTTAGAGGTATATCTCACTGCTCTACCATCAGTCTCTCTCAGATTTGCCTGTACATGTTAATTTCCATACTATGTATATGTTAGGTGGTGGTTTAGTCGCTAAGTCCTGCCCAGCTCTTGCAACCGCATGGACGGTAGCCTGCCAGGCTCCTCTGTCCATGGGATTCTCCAAGCATGAATACTGGAGTGGGTTGTCATTTACTTCTCCAGGGGATCTTCCCGACCCAGGAATCAAACCCAGGTCTCCCACGTGGCAAGCCAATTCTCTCCGGACTGAGCTAAGAGGGAACGTCTATGGAAATGATAATGGGGGCTAATGGGGGCTTCCCTGGTGGTGTTTAGTGGTAATGAACCCGCCTGCCAGTGCAGGAGACACAGGAGCTACGGGTTCGATCCCTGGGTCAGGAAGATCCCCTGGAGGAGGAAGTGGCAACCCACTCCAGTAGTCTTGCCTGGAGCATCCCATGGAGCCTGGGAGGCTACAGTGCATCACGTCACAAGAGTCAAATAAACAACGAGAAAGTCAGAATGGGTGACTGGAGGAGTCAGCAATCCCTGATGGTTCCCTGTGCCCCCTGCTAGAATTCATTCCATCTGTACAGAGTTGGCAAAAGATGGCCTATGTCCCTGGTGACCTGAGCTGTCCCCTTCTACTCAGTCAGGCCTAATGTCCCCGAGACCTCTTGATCTATGGATGCAGGGGAAAATAAAGTTCCCTCCTGAGCACACAGAACGTTTGTCTCTGTCTCTCTCAAGAGACAGGCTAAATATTGCCGTCTTCTGATGCAATATTGTTTTCCTCCAAGAGGTGCTCAGCCTTCACTTAAAAGAAAAATGTTGGCCGGGCCAGTGGAAATGAACTGATAACCTTGTTTGGAGGGGACAGGACTCTGCTCCAGGGTAGCTACTAAAGAGTAATGTTTTCAAAATAGCACTGAGAGATGAAACTGAACATTAAAAAAAAAAAATGCTGTCAGCGATTTAGACCTTCTCAAGGTCACGCGGAGAATTGCTTAACTGGAGTTATTGCCACTCTGATCTCATATATATATATATATTTTTTTTTTTTTCTTGAGAAATGGCCTAGCCAAGGATTTATTTATTTTTTCTTTTTTTTTTTTTTAACCCAGTTCTATTGCTACTTTCTATATTTATAAACAGGAGAGAAACATACCCGATGTTAATTGCAATCAACGGACACAATAGGATGGAACCTGTTCCTCTTGATTTGTGCTTTGGTGGAGTTTTATCGAGGAAGGTTGAGTTGAAGGCTCTCTCTGTTGTGGAAATGAGTTGTTTTGTTCTGTCCTGGGGCTCTTGTTTTATTCTAAAGGGGATGTACTCTCTAAAGCTATGCATTTAATTTTGTAAGACAAAAGGAGCTAACTTTGCTTCAAGAGGGAAGGGCTTTTAGTGTCTTTAGTAACTTGTCATTTCCTGTGTGAAGGTAGCTGTCTTCAGCATTTTAGTCATTAGGTATGTGTGTGCTGAGTCGCTTCAGTGTTTGACTCTTTGCAACCCCACAGACTGTAGCTTCCAAGGCTTCTCTGTCCATGGGATTCTCCAGGCACGAATACTGGAGTGGGTTGCTATGCCCTCCTCCAGGGGATCTTCCAGACCCAGGGATCGAATTTGGGGCTCCTGCATTGGCAGGTGGGTTCTTTTACCCCTAGCGCCACCTGGGAAGCTCAACTCTTAGGTGACATAGAGAAATAAGGAAATGTCTTTGGGAAGGCGGAAAGGTTCAGAGGGCGCCCAAAGCCCAGCCTTGCAAGGGAGCAGCAAGCCACCTCTTGCTTTACCTTCTTTGAACCCGATCTTTGCTGGCCACCCTGGGTCTTATAATTGCTTTTTGGTCCCGAGAGACAAGCACTTGCTCCCTCAAACTGTTGGACAGTTGAGTCTTCAAGGGCCCAGAGGTCACGCTGGATAAATCTGCCATTGGTGACTATTGTAATATGCTGTGAAGCCAGCCGTGATCACACTGGGGCATCCATGTCAGCATGGTGACACCCAGTTATCAGACCACAGCGTCCCTCGTGTACTCCTCCTTGTAGAGGAATGCCCTAAGATTGACGCAAATGGCTCTTCTCTCAATTTTAGCCTACCATCTACCTTTTCTCTGTCTAACAATATTTTTTAATAAGAATCAGTTTTTGGCTGTACTGGGTTTTTGCTGCTATTCACAGGCTTTTCTCTAGTTGTGGTGATCAGGGATGCTTTTTGTTGTAGCCACGCGTTCCAGGAAACAAACTCACTCAGAAGGACAAAGCAGATAGTGGAGTGCAGTTTATTACACCTGGGGGGCTCAAGGCAGAGTCTCCTCTTAGCCAAGGACCCTGACCAGTTTCTGTGAAAACCTTATATACCCTAAATGTACTTGCTCAAACTCACCTCCCCAAATTCTTTGAAACTAGTCTGGACAAGATAAAAGAGAGATACAATCAAAGTTAACCCATGATTCATGTGTCACAAACTAGATAAACAGTGGACATTTATCAACAGGCCTGTGGTCATATCCTGATAAACACAGTGGAATTTACCACTGTGTTCTGTTACAGAGATAATTAGCATATTCTTTTAGGCAGTGGAGAGTCCAAGTCCAAGTCCTGAGGCTCTTTTTTCTGGGGGTCTGGTTTTCCATTGGTATGCCGTTTCTATAGACCGCAGGCACAAAGTTGAGCATTCACCGGGACGATGACCATGTGTGTAGCCTAATGTTTGCAGCCTGGCCTAAGATGGAGTCTGGCTCTGTTTCCTCCTTCATCTTGACTTGCGGAGCCTGGGCTTCTCACTGTGGTGGCTTCCCTTGTTTCAGTAATTATGGCTCAGGGCTCAGGAGTCACATCTCCTGGGCTTAACACAGGCTCGGTAGTCAAAACGCACGGGCTTAATCGCTGTGTGGCATGTGGGATCTTCTTGGACCAGAGATGGCACCCATGTCCCGTGCATTGGCAGGCGGATTCTTAACCACTGGACCACCAGGGAAGTCCTACTACCGTGTTTTAAAAGACAACTGCAGAGTCATGGACCCCCCCAGGAGATGGTTGACCTTACGTATACTCCTTTCCCACGTGTCTGGATGATGCTGTTGCTAAGATAACATGACCTGAAGCCTCCTGCTTTTACCCTTGGCTGTATGACTGTTTTAGAACCTTGGTGGACAAAGCCTGCCTTTTCTTCTTTGTCATGCTATAATCAGTGGTTTGATTTTTTTTTTTTATTAGTTATTAGCACAGGGGAGTTTTATTAGCTCAGAACTCCAGAATGTCAAGTTGATATTTTATCAGCGCCAGTCCCATGGAATTTAGGATTCTGCCATTCTTGATGTTGTTGTTGTTTAGTGGCTCAGTCGTGTCTGACTCTTTGCAACCCCATGGACCACAGCACGTCAGGCTTCCCTGTCCATCACCATCTCCTGGAATTTGCTCAAACTCATGTCCATCAAGTTGATGATGCCATCCAACCTTCTGATCCTCTGTTGTCCCCTTCTCCTCCCGCCCGCAATCTTTCCCAGCATCAGGGTCTTTTGCAGTGAGTCAGCTCTTTGCATCAGGTGGCCAAAGGATTGGAGTTTCAGCTTTAGCATCAGTCCTTCCAACGAATATTCAGGACTCATTTCCTTTAGAATGGAGTGATTTCATGGCTCTCAAGAGTCTTCTTCACCACCAGAGTTTGAAAGCATCGATTCTTTGGCGCTCAGCCTTCTTTATGGTCCAGCTCTCACACCTGTACATGACCGCTGGAAAGACCATAGCTTTGCCTAGATGGAAGTTGTCGGCAAAGGGATGTCTCTGCTTTTTTATAAGCTGTCGAGGTCTGTCATGTGTTTCTTTCCAAGGGGCATGCTTCTATTCATGTTATGGCTGCCTTCACTGTCTGCAGTGATTTTGGAGCCCAAGAAAATAAAATCTGTCACTGCCTCCACTCGTCCCCCTTCTGTTTGCCATGATGTGATTAAATTCAGACTTCTTTCTCAGAGCTGTTTTAGAGTCACAGCAAAGGTGAGGGGAAGGTACAGACAGTTTCCATTCATACTCCCTGGCCATGTTCATGTTCCAACCCCACTGTTATGAACACCTCTCCCCTCCACCCCCAGAGTGGGGTGTGTGTATATACATATATATTTAACTAAGAAATAACCTACATTGCCACATTGTCAGCCTCCAAAGGCCATCCTTTGCGTTAGAGTTCACTCTGGGTCTTCTGCATCCTGTGGGTGTAGACAAGCGTTTAATGACATGGATCCATTGTTAGAGTGTCGTAAAGAGTCTTTCCAATGTCCCAACAGTTCTGTACATCACCCTTCCCACCACTCCAGTCCTGGCAACCACTGATGCTTTTACTGTCTCTACAACGCTGCCTTTACCAGAACGTCCCCTACTTTTAATCACACATCCTGTAGCCTTTCAGATCAGCTTGTTTCATGAAGTGAAATCCATGCATTGAAGGTTCATCCATATCTTTTTTTTTTTTTTGGCCCAATAGCTCAGTTCTTCGTTATCATTGACTACTCCTCCATTATCTGGATTGACCGTAGTTTATTTATCCATCCGGCTGCTGGGGAATATCTCGGTTTCTTCCAAGTTTGGACCATGATCACTATAAACACTGGCATGTGGATTTTTGTGTGGCTGCAAGTTTTCAGCTCCTTTGGGTAATTACTCAGGAGTGTGATTGCTGTAATCTACTGTATTCATCACATCCCATGCAAGGGAAGGCTCTGGAGTTTCTTCTTGAATACCAAAACAGTGGTATGCCTCGGGAATGACAACACACTTGGCAAAATTAGGCTTCCAAATTCAGTGGCGATGTGTTTGCCAGAGGGATTAATCACACCTATTTTTAGGATAGCATTTCTGGCAGGAGAAGCAAAGAAAGGGAGGAAGCATTTGAAAATGCCCGCTTCTCCACAGACCAGCCAATCCTAAAGGAAATCAACCCTGGATATTCATTGACAGGACTGATGCTGAAGCTGAAACTCTCCAATACGTTGGCCACCTGATGTGGGGAGCCAACTCACTGAACAAGACCCTGATATTGGGAAAGATTGAGGTCAGGAAGAGAAGGGGACGACAGAGGTTGAGATGGTTGGATGGCATAACCAACTCAATGGACATGAGTTTGAACAAACTCCAGGAGATAGTGAAGGACAGGGGAGCCTGGCGTGCTGCAGTCCATGGGGTCACAAAGAGTCAAACACGGCTTAGCGAGTGAACAATTTCTCCCCAGACCAGCTTACTGATGTCAGTTGCTTGGACAACGCTCGTGTATGAGACAGATCTACCTTCACAAACCGCCATGCTTCCATAGCAAAGCTCTACCTCTGAGAACTTAAAGAATTAGACAAATCTAATATATCACTGATGCTTCACAAAGTTACATCTGATCCCCTGTCCTCTCTCTTCTTTTCTGTAAATGCAAATTTTTTTTCCCTGCGTTATCACAGACTTTCCCCACCAAAGCTTCTCTCCTGGGGAAAATGGTTGGGTTTAATTTTCTGTATATCTAATCCTAAGATTGGAAAGTTAATCCCACATTACTGTTTGGATAAGCTATTGGGTTTTCTTTGGCAAATTCAAGAATATGGAAATCGTCGTATATTCCTGATCTGTTTCATATGAAAGACAAAAGGGCAGGAGAATGTCGGTCATTCTCTAGTTTCTGGTGTGGCTGCAAAGTAGCTATACTGCATTCGTCTGCCGTGACTGTTGTTTGGTCATTTCGTCATGTCTGACTCTTTGCGACCTCATGGACTGTAGCCTACCAGGCTCCTTTGTCCGTGGGACTTCCCAGACAAGAATACTGGAGTGCGTTGCCATTTCCTCCTCCCGAGGATCATCCTTACCCAGGGATTGAACCCACGTCTCCTGCATTGGCAGGCAGATTCTTTACCCTCTGGGCCACCAGGGGAGTCCACAAGAGCCATAAATAGCTTACAAGAGGCTTCCCAGATGGTGCAGTTGGCAAACAGTCCACCTCTCAGTGCAGGAGACACAGGAGATGCAAGTATGATCCCTGGTTTGGGAATATTCCTTGGAGGAGGAAATGGAAACCCACTCCAATATTGTTGCTTGGGAAATCTCATGGACAGAGGAGCCTGGCGGGTTATAGTCCTTGGAGTTTCAAAGAGTGGAACATGACCGAGTGACTGAGAACACACGCAAATATCTTATAAATAAATTCCTCTGCCATCATTGAAAGATCTAAGCTTCCATGCCTGCATGGCACACTGGATACCCAGCATGACAATGAAATGAAATTTACTCCCAAAGCACGCCACTGGGAAGCTTCACAACAGCAGCTACAGAGAGAAGATCCTATCAATTTGGGATCTTCAGCTGGTTGGAAGGGCAAATATAAAAAAGAATAATCCCAAATAATCAAGAGTTAGAATACCATGGGCACTTCAAAAATCTCCCATTAATCTAAGTAGAGGGCTTCCCTGGTGGCTTAGTCGGTAAAGGATCCTCCTGCAATGTGGGAGACCTCGGTTCAGTCCCTGGGTTGGTAAGATCCCCTGGAGGAGGAATTGGCAACCCACTCAAGTATTCTTGCCTGGGAAATCCCATGGACAGAGGAGCCTGGAGGGCTGTAGTCCATGGGGTAGAAAAGAGTCAGATACAACTGAATGACTAATCACACATTCTAAACAGAACTGATTTCCAATGTAAAACTCTATTCTGAATGATACAGTCTACTGGAGGTCAGAGTCTAGAGTCTTAACTCATGCAGGGTCTCTAACGATAGCCTGCTGCTGCTTCTGCTGCTAAGTCACTTCAGTCGTGTCCGACTCTGTGTGACCCCATAGACGGAAGCCCACCAGGCTCCCCCGTCCCTGGGATTCTCCAGGCAAGAACACTGGAGTGGGTTGCCATTTCCTTCTCCAATGTGTGAAAGTGAAAAGTGAAAGTGAAGTCGCTTAGTCGTGTCCGACTCTTAGCGACCCCACGGACTGCAGCCTACCAGGCTCCTCCATCCATGGGATTTTCTAGGCAAGAATACTGGAGTGGCTTGCCATTGCCTTCTCCAAAAGATAGCCTACTCCTGCCTTTTTTCTCGGAAAGCTGTGTGATGATGTGTTTCTTCAATTAGCAGAATACATCGAGCTTCCCTGGCAGTCTAGTTGGTAGGATCCTGCACTTCCCACTGCTGAGGGCTCAGGTTCGTTCCCTGGTCAGGGAACTAAGACATAAGCCATCTGTCTCGGCCAAAACCCAAAAAAGCAGAAAACTTAATGAATGGAGACACTTGCTTTCCAAGAAGCAGTGGACTTCACAGAACATAGCCAGAGCCTTTGAGTCTCCCTGAATTCCGGGCAAAGACTGGGACAGAAAAGGAGGTTCAAGAGAGATATCGAAGGGCCAAGAATAAGTAAACAACAAAAAAAATGGAGCATTTGGTTATTTGTGCATGCTTATGGGCTGCCCACTTGGACAAATGATGCTTTAGAAAAGGGTATCCACCTGCATGCACTCTCAAACTTTGACTTTATTCTTTTTTCTTTGAGAAAAAATTCATTTCAACAAAGAAAGACCTAGTGTTGTCTTTTTTTTTTTTTAATGTTTGTTTTATTTATTTATTTTAGTTGTGCTGAGACTTTGACTGTGTGTGTTACTGCACGCGGGCTTTGCTTTAGTTGCAGCGAGCAGGGTCTGTTCTTCTTGGCTGTTCACAGGTTTCTCATTATGGTGGAGTCTTTTTTTATGGAGCACAGCCTCAGTAATTGTAGCACACGGGCTTTCTTGCCTCAAGGTATATGGGATCTTCCCAGACCAGGGATCGAACCTATGTCTCTTGCATTGGCAGGCATGTTCTTAACTGTTAGACCATCACGGAAGTTTACCACGTTGTCTTAAAAGCCAAACTACTAGTATTGTTTAAGGATCAACAGCAACCTCAAACAGCTAATTCCGGCCCCAGGGTCCACCCCCTCCCTCACAAGCATGCCTGTCCTGAGAGGAGAGTTTCTGGTGAAGACAGTCCTGGAGATGGGCATCATGTTTTCTCTTTTTTGGAGGGGACACATTTAGAAAAATTGAACAATAGGTTCACAGCAAACATGAATATGAAGTTCTGAGGCTGTTAAACTGTCTCCGGTTAAAACAGGTCATTCAAAAGAGGAGAGATTTTTTTAGACAGCCAACGGGAATTTGCTGTGTGTCCCAGGAAACTCAAACTCTAGGCTCTGAATCAACCTAGAGGGGTGGGATGGGGAGGGAGGTGGGAGGGAGGTTCAAAAGGGAGGGGATAACTGTACACATATGGCTGATTCATGTTGAGGTTTGACAGAAAACAACAAAATTCTGTAAAGCAATTACCCTTCAATAGAAAGAATCAATTAAAAAAAAAGAAATACATTAAAGAGCAAAGAAAGAGGGAGGGACTTAAAATCCCAAGCCTTAGCTTTAATCTGGAACTGACACCTTATTAGTTTATAATATTCATTCATTTAATCTCTCTTTTCTTCAGTTTTTTGACCTGTTAAAAGGAGGGTTAAGTACGACTGTGTTTAGGGTTGCTGTAAAGATTACATTACTTTAAACCTTAAAAAAACCAAAAGGCCGAGGGTGTATTGTGAGCCCGCTTCATGACTTGGTTTGTTGTTTTCTTTCTTCCCCTTACTATCGGATGTGTTCTTTGCAGAAAAGCAGCCGTGGCTGAAAAGTGACCTAATGCCCCTCTCAGAAAGCCTTTCACTCTTGGGATTGTTTTCCTTCTCTTTTCTTTGAAAACTGAAGTCACAGAAAGTCCTCGTGGTAGAGGACTTTTTGTCTGTCCCACGGGAGGCCCATCGGGCCGGTTCAGGGGCGCCACTGCCAATTTCATTGTTGCTCCTTTTCTTCCCTGTCTATGGAACATTGCATGAGGTTCAGTTAAACACAATTGTCTCAGTTTGCATTTCCTGGGGAAGTCCAGTCTTCTAAGTGGCTCCTTGGAGGAGCTCCCTGAATTCCACGGGTCTTAATTCCGTGAGGTCCTTTCATGAGGTCATTACCTGCTGTAGAAATTAGTCCAATGGTCGAGGATGCCCGTGGGGAAGCCAGGTTTTCCTTTCACCACAATCTGGCCTTTTCTGAGCTTCCACCCTGATGCTGGGAAAGATCGAAGGTGGGAGGAGAAGGGGATGACAGAGGGTGAGAGGGTTGGATGGCATCACCGACTCGATGGACGTGAGTTTGAGCAAGCTCCGGGAGTTGGTGATGGACAGGGAGGCCTGGTGTGCTGCAGTCCATGGGGTCGCAGAGTCGGACACGACTGAGCGGCTGAACTGAACTGAGCTTCTACAAGGAGAAGTATTGACCTTCTCCCAACAAACCCTGGCCACTATCAATAGCACACTTCACCTCTTCAGCTAGTATAGCCTGCATTTCTTCAATACACTTGATAAATATCTGAGGGCGTGCAGGTAGATCTCTGTATTATGAGATGAGAAGTGAGGGACTCAGCTCCCGTCTGTTTGTTTTTAAAGGAGACTGTTTATTTTTAAGGAGTTGCTTTCTTCCGAGCAGAAACGCGCTCACAAGATCCACGTAGGGGGCTGGCATATGGAGCTGGCATTGTGACCCGATGTGATCCTTGGGTCTCTTTCTACGATGATGGATGTTGCTGGAACTCATTTGTTCCCCGACGGCAGACACCTGCGTTTCCTCTTGCCTGGAGGTCCCTTGCTGTCATCTAGAAAACTCTTCTCCATGGATGGCGGGCTGTCTCTCCTTCCTGCCTCTCGTGATCCGTCTTCCCGATTTTCTTTAAAGAGTTTTTCCTTCCTAATGTTAATCTTGTGTGTATAAACCTTACTCAAACAGTTGATCGGTCGTGTCCAGCTCTTTGCGACCCCGTGGACTGTAGCCCTCCAGGCTCTTCTGTCTGTGGGATTCTCCAGGCAAGAACACTGGAGTGGGTGGCCGTTTCCTCCTCCAGAGTATCTTCCTGACCCAGGGATCGAACCCATGTCTCCTTCCTCTTCTCCCTGGGTAGGCAGATTGTTTACCACGGAGCCACAGTCTTGTTAAAACTAGTGAATTTCTGATGTTCTTGAGTGTGTGGGTGTGTGCGTGTTTAAATTGGAGGATAATTGGCATATTTTTTGTGTTCGTTTCTGCCGTACAACAGTGTGAATCAGCTATACGTATACATATACCCCCTCCCTCTGGATTCACACCTCATCGCAGCCCTCCCGGTCATCACAGAGCCCCGAGCTGAGCTCCCTGTGCTATGCAGCAGCTTCCCACTATTGGTCTATTTTACACGTGGTGGTGTATATGTCAATGCTGCTCTCTCAACGCATCCCACCCTCTCCTTCCTCCTCTCTGTCCGCGAGTCCGTTTTCTACATCTGCATCCGTATCCCTGCCTAGCAGATAGGTTCCTCAAGACCATCTTTCTCTATTCCGTATATAGGCCTTAATACTCAATATTTGTTTTTCTCTTTTTCACTTCCTTTACTCTTTATGACGGACTCTGCATTTCTCCACCTCACCAAAACGGACTCAATTTCGTTCACTTTTTTATGCCTCATATTCTGCAACCTGGATGTCCATCAACACGAATGGATCAAGAATCTGTGGTACATACCCACATCGGATTATTGAGTGTATTTCTAAAAGCTCTTCATTTGAGAAGGAAAATTAAGCATCTAAATGGGTCTCCTTGAAAGAAAGTGAAAGTCGCTCAGGTGTTTGACTCTTTGCGACCCCATGGACCCATGGAATTCTCCAGGCCAGGATACTGGAGTGTGATCTTCCCAACCCAGGGCTCTTAAATTGCACGCAGATTCTTTACCGTCTAAGCCACCAAGGAAGTACCTCTAATAAAGTGAAGCGAAGTGTTAGTCACCCAGTTCTGTCTGAGTCTTTCTAACCCGAAGACCTATAGCCGACCAGGCAAGAATACTGGATTCGGTTGCCATTTCCTTCTCCAGGGGATCTTCCCAACCTAGGAATCAAACCGAGGTCTTTTTGGGGGACAGTTATTTGAAGCTCATCTCTAAAAGTCTTGGATAAGCAATTCCGCCCCCTCCCCGTAGACACAGACAAGTGAAGTTTACAAATACATGTGGAAGGCGGTTACCTGGACTGCCGTAAATTCAGTGTGTTTTCCTAACGACCTAATTAATTCAAAGACATTCTCAACAGAGGCAAGTTGTTTTGTATGTGGCTGTTTAAAAACCTCCCGGACATGATCACCCTGCCCTCCTCCAGTATTTGAAGCGCCTTCGGAATTCGGTCTTAAAATGGCAGTGTCGTGTTGGTGAATTCCCACTTGGCAGGGAGTCTGCCAGGTGAAAATCTAACGTGAAGGTTTTTATCTGCGTGTGTATCACGCCCTCTGAGTGATACTGCCGGGGGTGTGGGCCAGTGGAAAAGAACATGCAGTAACAGAGACATGCTAACGGATAATTAAGGTGGGGGAAACAGAACCGTCATGGCAGAGGATTTAATTGGGTTTAATTGGTTAAGAGGAATAGGCCAGAAGTAAAGAATAGCTCTTAATAGGAGGTCTGAAAATAACCAAGGAAAGCATTCATTGCAAAAAAAAAAAAAGCTGTGACATCTGATGATTGTAGTGTAAAGGAAAAATCAACCTTTTTATATCCTGCTCTGTGCAGAAGGAGGTGAAGGGTAGAGAGAAATCTTCCCATGTATTTATGTGTGTGTGTGTGTGAAAAGTGTAAAGTCTGAAAGTGTTAGTCTCTCAGTCGTGTCTGACTCTGTGGCCCTGTGAACTATAGCCCGCTGGGCTCCTCTGTCAATGGAATTGTTCAGGCAAGAATATCGGAGTGGGTTTGTCATGCCCTCCAGGGGATCTTCCCCACCCAGGGATCGAACCCAGGTCTCCTGCCTTGCAGGCAGATTCTTTACCATATGATACATATATAAGAAAAGCAAGAAAGAGTTTTGAGTTTTGAAAGGGGAGATGCCACAGGTTACAGGTCAGAAAGGAATAGAGTTATCTTTAGGGTGTCAGGATTTTGACATTAAACACGCCGGAGCTTCTGTGACATTGAGGCTTTCTGTGACCTCAGTCTTAGACATGGATCACAGGAAACAGGTGGGAGACACGGCTGAAAGCAGTGGGTTTATAAATGCCATCATCAATTCTGTTCCACCCTGCATTGCTTCTCCACGGCTTTAACGAGTGGAGACTCCGTCTGGGTACCCAGCATCCAATGGCATTTTTTTTTTTTAATTGGAGTATACTTGATTTGCAGTTCTGTGTTAGTTTCAGGTTTATGACACAGTACGTCAGTTATACGTATACGTATTTCCAATTTTGTTTAGGTTCTTTTTGTTTGGTTCCCATCCATGGCGTTACAGAGGATTGAGCACAGTTCCCTGTGCTATGCAGTAGGCCTTTGTTGTTTCCTAGTTTATGAATAGTAATGTGTATATATCGATTTCGATCTTCCAGTTTATCCCTCTGTTCGGTCTCCCTGGTAGCCTTAAATCTGTGACTCAATCTCGGTTTTGTAAATAGGCTCATTTGTATGATTGTTTTTTATTAATAGATTCCACGTAGAAGTGATACCATGTGATATTTGTCCTTCTCTTACTGACTTCCTTCACTTGGTTTGATAATTTCTAGGTCCATCCGTGTTGCTGCAAGTGGCAAAATTTCATTCTTTTTTTATGAGATAAAACAAGGAGGGAAAAAAATGAGTCCTTGGCATGTAGCATTCCTTACTTTGCTTGCAGAGGTCACACCAGTAGATCCTCAAAACCATATCTGAGCCTTAGATGATGTTTTGTTTGTTTTTTCCACTTTGCTTTATTAATGGAAGATTAATTGCTTCTCAATGTGTGGGTTTCGGCTGTACAACAATACAAACCAGTTCTAACTATATATACTATCTTATATTGGAGTATATGGTTAGAGACTTTGGCAATGACATGTACACACTGCTTTATTTCAAAGGAATTTCAGTTTTTAATGTTAAATTCCATTGAGACTGGCTGAAATTTGTCAAGTGCCAAAGTGCACTATTGATTCCTGTGTCAAAGGGCAAACGCTAGAGGTTCTCTTTAGGATGAAATTTCTGCCGGCAGGAAGCATAGAGGCTGGGACTTCCCTGTGGTCCAGTGGTTAAGACTTTGCCTTCCAACACAGAGGATGAATGTTCGATCCCTGGTTGGGGAGTGAGGATCCCACATGCCTTGTGGACAGAGGACCAGAAAGGGAAAACTGAAGCTTTACAGTAACACAATCAATAAAGACTTTAAAAAAGTAATAATAATAATAATAAAACAGAGGCTGGATCATGGCACTCAAAGGAGGTTTGTATCTGGAGTATGGATGGAGTTGACGGCAAGGGAGAGGTTTGCCCAGAGGAGATGAGCTAAAGAAAGAAGCTTGAACGCTGACCTGGCCTTCCTCATCCGGGTGCTTTCTGACTTCTCTCCTCATCTTGTCTCTTCCTTTTCATTGAATAACCTTTGCTGAGGACGTTCTGTTTCCCCAGAATCAGTATTAAACGTCTGTGTTCTTTGACCTTCAATTGCTTGTCGTCTGGCAATGAACGTCAACCTGGAGGAATTAACTCTGACATAGTGTGTGTTCCTTGATCCTTTCCGCTGTCCATAAGCCCTTGTAGGCTTGTATTCCCACGCTCAGAATTCAGTCCTTCACTTCTCTGTTACCACATGACCGAACCCCTTGGACTCTGTTCTGTCTCCGTATCTAAGATGTTTAAACACATCTTGGAGACGCACCATCCCAAATTGCAGCCTGCATGAGCCCAGGGTCCCACTGGAGGAGGGAAGGGGAGGAAGTGGACCAAGCATTTGCTCAACTGTAATAATTTATACCTAGGCTTGACCTCATCTTCTGGAATATAGACTGTCTTCAGATGGAAGTTTGATGGATGTATCTTCGTGTTGATCAAAGTGGGTTTCACAGTGCAACCACTGACTAGCACCTTAATAAGTAATTACAGTTAGCTCTCATTTCTCTAGGGGACATGTCTTGTACTAAAGGTACATATGTTCACATACAGATACGTGAAAGGGAGAATTGAGGTGGCTCAGATGGTAAAGAACGTGCCTAAAGTGCAGGAGACCCAGGTTCAATCCCTGGGTCGGGAAGGTCCCCTGGAGAAGGAAATGGCAACCCACTTCAATATTCTTAGCTGGAGAATCCCATGGACAAAGAGCCTGGGAACTACCATGCATGGGGTCACAAAGAATTGGACATGACTGAGCTCACTGTCGGAGAAGGCAATGGCACCCCACTCCAGTACTCTTGCCTGGAAAATCCCGTGGACAGAGGAGCCTGGTAGGCTGCAGTCCGTGGGGTCGCTAAGAGTCAGAGAGACTGAGCGACTTCACCTTCACTTTCCACTTCTATGCATTAGAGGAGGAAATGTCAATCCACTCCTGTGTTCTTGCCTGGAGAATCCCAGGGACAGGGGAGCCCGATGGGCTGCTCTCTATGGGGTCAACTGAAGCAACTTAACAGCAGCAGCAGCAGAGCTGATTGTGGCTCAGATCATGAACTCCTTATTGCCAAATTCAGACTTAAATTGAAGAAAGACAGGAAAACCACTAGACCATTCAGGTATGACCTAAATCAAACCCCTTATGATTATACAGTGGAAGTGAGAAATAGATTTAAGGGACTAGATCTGATAGACAGAGTACCTAATGAACTATGGACAGAGGTTTGTGACATTGTACAGGAGACAGGGATCAAACCATCCCCAAGAAAAAGAAATGCAAAAAAGCAAAATGGCTGTCTGAGGAGGCCTTACAAATAGCTGTGAAAAGAAGACAAGTGAAAAGCAAAAGAGAAAAGGAAAGGTATACCCATCTGAATGCAGAGTTCCAAAGAACAGCAAGGAGAGAAGAAAGCCTTCCTTCCTTATCAGTGCAAAGAAATAGAGGAAAACTAGAGATCTCTTCAAGAAAATTAGAGATACCAAGGGAACATTTCATGCAAAGATGGGCTCAATAAAGGACAGAAATGGTATGGACCTAACTGAAGCAGAAGACATTAAGAAGAGGTGGCAAGAATACACAGAAGAACTGTGCAAAAAAGATCTTCACGACCCAGATAACCACGATGGTGTGATCACTCACCTAGAGCCGGACATCCTGGAATGTAAAGTCCAGTGGGCTTTAGAAAGCATCACTACGAACAAAGCTAGTGGAGGTGATGGAATTCCAGTTGAGCTATTACAAATCCTGAAAGATGATGCTGTGAAAGTGCTGCACTCAATATGCCAGCAAATTTGGAAAACTCGGCAGTGGCCACAGGACTGGAAAATGTCAGTCTTCGTTCCAATCCCAGAGAAAGGCAATGCCAAAGAATGCTCAAACTACCGCACAGTTGCACTCATCTCACACGCTAGTAAAGTCATGCTCAAAATTCTCCAAGCCAGGCTTCAGCAATATGTGAACTGTGAACTTCCAGACGTTCAAGCTGGTTTTAGAAAAGGCAGAGGAACCAGAAATCAAATTACCAACATCTGCTGGATCATCAAAAAAGCAAGAGAGTTCCAGAAAAACACCTATTTCTGCTTTATTAACAATGCACAGCTTTAGACTGTGTGGATCAGAATAAACTGTGGAAAATTCTGAAAGAGATGGGCATACTGACCACCTGACCAGACTCTTGAGAAACCTGTATGCAGGTCAGGAAGCAACAGTTAGAACTGGACATGGAACAACAGACTGGTTCCAAATAGGAAAAGGAGTCCATCAAGGCTGTACATTGTCACCCTGCTTATTTAACTGATTTGCAGAGTACATCATGAGGAACGCTGGGCTGGAAGAAGCACAAGCTGGAATCAAGATTGCTGGGAGAAATATCAATAACCTCAGATATGTTGATGACACCACCATTATGGCAGAAAGTGAAGAGGAACTCAAAAGCCTCTTGATGAAAGTGAAAGGGGAGAGTGAAAATTTTGGCTTGAAGCTCAACATTCAGAAAACGAAGATCATGGCATCTGGTCCCATCACTTCATGGGAAATAGATGGGGAAACAGTGGAAACATTGTCAGACTTTATTTTTTTGGGCTCCAAAATCACTGCAGATGCTGATTGTAGCCATGAAATTAAAAGATGCTTACTCTTGGAAGGAAAGTTATGACCAACCTAGACAGCATATTGAAAAGCAGAGACATTACTTTGCCAACCAAGGTCTGTCTTGTCAAGGCTATGGTTTTTCCAGTGGTCATGTATGGATGTTAGAGTCGGACTATAAAAAAAGCTGAGTGCCAGAGAATTGATACTTGTGAACTCTGTGGTGTTGGAGAAGACTCTTGAGAGTCCCTTGGACTACAAGGAGATCCAACCAGTCCATCCTAAAGGAGATCAGTCCTGGGTGTTCATTGGAAGGACTGATGTTGAAGCTGAAACTCCAATCCTTTGGCCACCTCATGCGAAGAGCTGACTCATTAGAAAAGACCCTGATGCTGGGAAAGATTGAGGGCAGGAGGAAAAGGGGATGACAGAGGATGAGATGGTTGGATGGCATCACTGACTCGATGGACATGAGTCTGAGTAAGCTCTGGGAGTTGGTGACGGACAGGGAGGCCTGGCATGCTGTGATTCATGGGGTCGCAGAGAGTCGGACATGACTGAATGACTGAACTGAACAACTAACCCTTTCTTTTTCACACACGCATGTGTATTTATAAAAGACTATGTTTCTCCATTCACATAGACGTGTATTCCCATATACCTACATACAGTAATATGATAAGTGCCATTCTGTTCTCTGCTCATTGTTCAAAGAAGAATATGGAGTCATTCATGCATATTTCATCATGTGTATTGGATCTCTTGATTTATAGTTTTTATCACATTTAGAAATTTTAGTCACTATTTTCAAATACATTTATTTTTATCCCTACTTCCCTCTTGGTGTTGCATTTACATTATTTAAGATTTTTTTGGGGGGGGAGAAAAAAAAGAATATCAAGGCTTTGATGGCCGACGGCCTTCTTTGTGGTTGCTGATGGGCAGGCCAAATTTAGAAGGTATGTTCCTATCCCTTGCCCCATATTCCTACCAGATATTTAATACCTGGTTGAGAGAATGTTTTGATGCCCATTGGCGCATATTTGAGCCTGTTTCTCAGATTGCTCACGCTTGACCCATCTATCTAGACATGGGTAGTCAACATCACATGTATTTTATTTATCATCTACAACAGAAGGAGCATTGACCAAGGTGTTGTAGAGATTTACCAAGAATATAGAAGTTTTACTTCTGAGCCCAGGGAATGTAATTCCTCAGTGGGTTGGTTTAAAGATAGACACACACACACATAGAGATACATAAACACATACATACACATATCGTGTATTGTTGGCTTAAATGCAGATATATGTATATTTTAAAACTTGGTGTTTAATCACTCCGTTGTGTCCGACTCTTTCCAAACCCATGGACTGTAGCCCACAATGCTCTTCTGTCCGTGGGATTCTCCAGGCAAGAAGACTGGAGTGGGTTGCCATTTCCTTCTCCAGGGGATCTTCCCAACCCAGAGATTATACCCGGATTGCCTGCATTGACAGGCAGATTCTTTACCACTGAGCCACCAGGGAAGGCTGTATTTTGAAACTGTATACATGTAACTACAAACTTGTATATATAACTTAAAGTAGTGTTCAATTCAGTCGCTCAGTTATGTCCGCCTCTTTGTGACCCCATGGACTGCAGCACGCCAGGCCTCCCTGTCCATCACCAACTCCCGGAGCTTGCTCAAACTCATGTCCATCGAGTCGGTGATGCCATACAACCATCTCTTCCTCTGTCATCCCCTTCTCCACCTGCCTTCAATCTTTCCAGCCTCTGTGAAATGACGGCGTATGGTTAAATATGGCAAGAAGGCAATAGAGTCTTTGTATAGGACAGTGAGTACAAGGAGTCCGTGAATACTGGGGATAAAGAGCATTAGCATTCATTCTGAATCTGGCTGTAGACTTCAGGTGCATGACCCTCTAGTGACATTTTATTCCTGCTCACAGAGGGTTTGTGGTCTTGAAAAAGGACACCCATTAAGAGCAGGGCTGTAAGCCTGCCTTATCTGCTTCAGACGACATAAATCTTCCTGTATTCTTAAGTACCAGTGGTCTCCCCTGAACTGTGACTTCCTGCTTCACTGGAGACCTTTCTGTCCGCACGAGTTCTATGTTTCATGTACACTCTGGGCATTGGTTTAGTCACTTAGTTGTGTCTGACTCTTGTGACCCCATGGACCATAGCCCACCTGGCTCCACTGTCCATGGGATTTCCCAGGCAAGAATACTGGAGTGGGTTATCATTCCCTTCTCCAGGGGAATCTTCCCAACCCAGTGATCAAACCCGGGTGTCCTGCATTGCAGGCGGATTCTTTACCACTGAGCCACCTGGGAAGCAAACGCACACTCTGCTTTGAAGATAGCAGTCAGGTTTCTGAGGCCCCTCGGGCTGAAGGCAACCGATGAGGTCACTTCATCCAAACCCTCGTGGCTCGGTTCAGGAAGCTGAAGCACTTTTTTTGAAGTGAGGTTTCAGAGGTCTGCTGGCTAATTGGTGACCAAGGCAACAGCAGTCTTGGGTGACCTGACTCTGTGTGAGCAATGCCGTCAGCCTCTGCTGCTTTTTCTGGATTGTGTGGGCAGCTGGTCTATCTTCTTGGCCTTGGAATGTAACCTTGGCATTGATATTTTTCCTTCTCTCTAATTTTCTTATTTTTAATTTATTTATTTTAATTGGAGAATAATTACTTTACAATATTGTGATTTTTTTTTTTTTGCCATACATCAAGCTAGATTATCTTTTAAAATTTCAGATATTTTTTAAGTGCTTGCGAAGACCAATTGTGGGGAGAAACCTATAGTAATACGCATCTCCTAATGGAAATTTGCACTATACGATGAAAGAAAGTGAAAGTGTTAGTCACTCTGTCATGTCCAACTTTGTGACCGCATGGTCTACCAGGCTTCTCTGTCCATGGGATTCTCCAGGCAAGAATGCTGGAGTGGGTTGCCGTTTCCTTCTCCAGGGGATCTTGCTGACCCAGGGATCGAACCCAGGTCTCCCACATTGCAGGTGGATTCTTTACTATCTGAGCCATCAGGGAAGAAGTGTACAATAACCATACTCAGAAAATGTGCACTGAAAAATATTTATATTTATAAAAATATTTATATTTATAAATATTTTAAACTTATATATAAATATAAAATATTTATATGTATGCATAAATATATATATATATTAAACAAATATATCTACTTTCATACTGAAAAAGAGAACGTCACCAATGTCTTTATGTATCCATATGAATTGCTACCCAGAATAGCGTAGTTACTGTCCTAGCTTTAGGTTTTCATGATGCCCTTGCTGCTTTTGTATTTCAGTCCAAGTACGGCTCTAAGCTGTTTATGCAGTGCCAGTAATAACATCCCATCCTATGTCTTTTTCTGCAACTTGCTCTTTACTTGGAGGACGTATCTGTTTTGCCTCAGCACTTTATCTTATTCACTTTTCACTGCTGTGTGGTATTCTAATACGCAAACATGTACTTATCCATTCACCTCTTAGTGGATGTCTGGGTTTTTTCCATTTTTTATTTTTTTTTTTCTATTATAGTTTTGCTTGTAAATGGAACTTTCTGGGCAGGTCTCCTGACATGACTATCAGGGAAGCTCTATAGGAGACGTACAGACTATTTAGGCTATATAGTTTGTATGTATGCATTCTCTGTTTGTTAATCTGCACCAGAGTCCTGTGCACGCTTGACACTCCTCTATGACACAGAATTGTTTTCCCCGGGGACCACCCGCGTTTGTCACCAGCCTGCCATGGAACTGGCCCACATCGTGACTCAATACTTCGTGCCTCGTGGCTTTTGCATTTTCACCGACCCTAAGTGACCTCTCTTTAACCAATACCCAATGAGCTAATCTCTCTAGTCCAGTATTAAGACCCTCTGCCGATTTGAGGACTTAAAGTGTGTGGTGTCTTGAAAAGGCGGAGACACTGGAGATGGCTTTGAATTTATCTAAAGTGAAAGTGAAGTCGCTCAGTCATATCGGACTCTCTGCAACCCCGTGGACTGTAGCCCGCCGGGCTCCTCTGTCCATGGGATTCTCCACGCAAGAAGACTGGAGTGGGTTGCCATTCTCTCTTCTCCAGGGGATCTTCCCCACCAGGGATCGAACCCGAGTCTCCCGCATTGCAGGCAGACGCTTTACCATCTGAGCCACCAGGGGAAGTCCTGAATTTATCAAAATATTTAGAAAAAGGATGGTCCTAGTTACTGGAGTGTGGAACAAAAATTATGAAGGCAGTTTGAAGAGCACAGAAATGGGAAGTTTGTCAGAGACAAGATGTCCTGAAGGCCTGACACTTTGACCTGCTCTTCTGTGACTGAGTCTGATTAAAGCTCCACACAAACCCTGGAGATATTTGCAAGTAATTTGATTTATATTTGGAAATCCTGTTTGGTTATATATAATCTTTTTTTTTTTAATTGAAACATGTGCTTTTCTCTTAAATATTGAACACTTTTGTTTGTCCTAGGGCTGCAGTGATTAATAAGATGGATAGATTTTGTAAATTAATTTATCTTAATTGGAGGATAATTTTTCTAAAATATGGTGCTGGTTTTTGCCACACGTTGACATGAAGCAGCCATGGGTGTGCATGTGTTCCCCATCCCGAAACCCCCTCCCACCTCCCTCTGCACCCCATCCCTCTGGGTCATCCCCGTGCACCGGCTTTGAGTGCTCTGTCTCGTGCATCGAACTTGGACTGGTGGTGTTTCACATATGGTAATATACATGTTTCAAGGCTATTCTCTCAAATCATGCCATACTCCCCTTCTCCACAGAGTCCAAATGTCTGTTCTGTTCATCTGTGTCTCTTTTGCTGTCTCGCATACAAGGTCATCGTTACCTTCTTTCTAAATTCCATATATAAGCGTTAGTATGCCGTATTGATGTTTTTCTTTCTGGCTTACTTCACTCTGTATAATAGGCTCCAGTTTCATCCACCTCATTAGAACTGACTCTCATGTGTTCTTTTATTTTATAGCTGAGTATATACTCCATTGTGTATATGTACCACAGCTTCCTTAAGGATGGATAGATTTTTTTTTTTTGAAGCTTATTTTTTGTTGGAATGTAGTTGACTTACAATGTTATGTCAGTTTCAAGTGTACTGCAAAGTGATTCTGTTATCCGTATACATACATACATATGTACAAGAATCTGTTTCAGAATCTTTTCCCTTATATGCCATTACGAAATATTGAGTATGATTTCCTTTGCTATACGATAGGTCCTTGTAGTTCAGTTAACATGTAGCAGTCTGCATGTGTTTTTGCCAAACTCATAATTTATCTCCCCCACCCCTTACTGTTTCCCTTTTGGTAAGCATAAGTTTGTTTTCTGTGTCTGTGGGTCTGTTTCGTTTTTGTGTATAAATTCACTTGTATCTTTTTTTGTTGTTGTTAGATTCACATGTAAGTGATATGACATTGTCTTTTTGTTTGACTTACTTCAATTAATACGACAATCTCTGCATCCATGTTGCTGCTTCTGCTGCTGCTAAGTCACTTTAGTTGTGTCCGACTCTGTGTGACCCCATAGACGGCAGCCCACCAGGCTCCCTCGTCCCTGGGATTCTCCAGGCAAGAACACTGGAGTGGGTTGCCATTTCCTTCTCCAGTGTGTGAAAGTGAAAAGTGAAAGTGAAGTCACTCGGTCATGTCTGACTCGTAGCGACCCCATGGACTGCAGCCTATCAGGCTCCTCCATCCATGGGATTTTCTAGGCAAGAGTACCAGAGTGGATTGCCATTGCCTTCTCCGCATATTGCTGCAGAGGGCATTATTTCATTCTCTTTTGTGGCTGGAGAATCCCAGGGACGGGGGAGCCTGGTGGGCTTCCGTCTATGGGGTCACACAGACTCGGACACGACTGAAGTGACTTAGCAGCATCAGTAGCAGCAATATTCCATTGTGTCATATCATTATCCGTTCATCTGTTGATGGACGTCTAGATTGCTTCTACAACTCGGCTGTTGTGAATGTCGCTGCAGTGGACATAAGGGTCATGTGTCTGATTTATGGTTTGGTCCAGATATGTGCTCAGGCTATCCAGTCACTCTTGAGCGGACCACCTAGGAGCTATTAGACTCTTTCTCCTGGGTTTATTCTGTGTTTCGTCTCTCGTTGCAAAGTCCACTTCCTACGGCCGTGCCCCAGATGTGTTCCTGACCCATTAAACTTCAGTACAAGAACGGAAACGGTGATGGCGTTGACAATTTGGAGCCCCTCACTGGGCAACAAACCACCTGGAAGGCAGTTCCTACGGCATCATTGCTCTTTGATTATTTACGTGTAAGGCTCATGGTTCAGAAGTGTGGATTTTGATGGGCTGTGCTTTTTAGAAGTGCAGCTACATGTACAAAGAACTGTAAGATGTCACGAAAGATAGGGTAGTACTCTTGTCCATCTGGGAGATAAAATCAAAGCCAAGATATTTTTTTGTTTGTTTTTTTAAAAGGAAATGCAAAAATATACTAATTGGCTGAGTCCTGGCATGGAGTGAGTCTTGAATAAGGATTGCGTGTGTGTGTGTGTGTGTGTGTGTGTGTGTGTGTGTGTTGTCAGCCAGTGTGAGGTGTGGAGGTTGTAGACATTCGTAACTGGTGCCCTGGCTCTCTCACAACAGAGATATGTGTTCTAAGGTAACAGATGAACCACACATCACTTGAAGAAGTCAAAGTGTGAGTCACTCAGTCGCATCTGACTCTTTGCAACCCCATGGACTGTAGCCCACCAGGCTCCTGTGACCATGGGGATTCTCCAGACAGGAACACTGGAGTGGGTTACTATTCCCCTCTCGAAGAGATCTTCCAGACCCAGGGATCGAATCCACTTGGGTGCCATAAAACACTGGTGTGCCTGCCCCAGAATCTAAAGACAGAATAATAGATCGTGGGAGGTAGTCGGGCTCTGCAGTTCGGGGAACGGCTGCTGCAGACTTTCTAGCCCACAGTGGGGAAGGACTGTTGTATAGGCTCCTTCATTGGCGCAAGGGCCAGGATCTGTTGGTCTTCTTTTCCTGATGCTTCATGGTTGCGAGATGAAAATGTATCTTCCAAGTGCCTCTTGCTGTTGGCAGCCTCCTGGCAGCAGAAAGCAAATCCCAGACGTTCCTGGGAGCTAAGAGTAGCACCAGAGGAGGGCTGTTTCTAACCTCATTAATTCTCTCAATTTTTTATCCCTTTTTTTTTTTTTTTTCTGGGAGCTGCATCCTCAAAGTTCTAACATGTAATATATTTCATGACCACAGAGTTGTGAGGCTGTGAACACCCCGGAGATGTGATTTTACTCCTTGAAAGACCAAAACACCAAAGTAAATTTGACCTGGCTTCCCCTGAATTAGGGCTCTCCTTATAGCTCAGTCAGTAAAGAATCTGCCTGCAAATGCAGGAGCCCCAGGTTCGATTCCTGGGTCAGGAAGATCCCCTGGAGAAGGACATGGCAACCCACTGCAGTATTCTGGCCTGGAGAATTCCATGGACAGAGGAGCCTGGTGGGCTACAATCCATGGGGTCGCAAAGACCTAGATACGACAGAGTGACTACACCACCACCAACAACCCTAAATTAAATGTATATGTTTTTTAAAATTAAGCCAGTCTCAATCTGAGTGATGTTCACTTGGGGAGGAAGTCCATTGCAACTCCAGATTGACAGGCCTGACTTGGCTGGAGCCTTGCCTTAATGACAACCTCAGACAGAGTGCCAGTCCTACAGAAATCGTTCACAAATACCCACTCAGGGGTCTGCCTGGTGATGCAGTGGTTGGGAGTCCGCCTGCCAGTGCAGGAGACACAGGTTGGAGCTGTGATCCAGGAAGATCCCATGTGCTAGAGGACAACTAGCCCCAGGGGACACAACCACTGAGCCCACGCCCTAAAGCCCACGAGTTGCAACCACTGGGCCCATCCATCCGAGAGCCTCTGCTCCCGAGTGAGGGTAGTCTCTGCCCACCCAGACAGAGAAAGCCTGTGCAGAGACGAAGACCCAGCACAGCCAAAAATGCATAAATATGTAAATAAGTCTCATTATGTATTTTATGTCATGCATGGATGTGAGAGTTGGACTATAAAGAAAGCTGATCGCTGAAGAATTGATGCTTTTGAACTGTGGTGTTGGAGAAGACTCTTGAGAGTCCCTTGGACTGCAAGGAGATCCAACCAGTCCATCCTAAAGGAGATCAGTCCTGGGTGTTCATTGGAAGGACTGATGTTGAAGCTGAAACTCCAATCCTTTCGCCACCTGATACGAAGAGCTGACTCATTGGATAAGACCCTGATGCTGGGAAAGATTGAAGGCAAGAGGAGAAGGGGACAGCAGAGGATGAGATGGTTGGATGGCATCACGGACTCAATGGACATGAGTTTGGGTGGGCTCCGGGAGTTGGTGATGGCCAAGGAGGCCTGGCGTGCTGCAGTCTATGGGGTCGCAAGGAATCTGCCACGATTGAGCTACTTAACTTCACTCAAATGTATTGGTTGGTTAAATTTCTTCTGTGGAGAAGGAAATGGCAACCTGCTCCAGTATTCTTGCCTGCGAAAGCCCATAAACAGAGAAGCCTGGCGTACTACAGTCCATGGGGTGGCAAAGAGTCAGATAGGACTGATCATGTACACACACACACATTCATTGTGATTTTTAAGTGATGAGGAGGATGCCCATTTAAAAGGTTTATTTAAAAAAAAATCTCTGTTGTCTGTAATGTTAAAACATTTAAGGTTGCCAAGTATTTGGATGTGACACACACACACACATATATACACACAAACATAAATCTGGTGCCACTGGTAATTGTCCCACATACCTAGAGATGCTTAGTCATTTAGATGGCTGCGGTAAATCATAAATTTGATGATGTATACCAGCAGTTCTTACCTTGCGATGATTTTGCCCCCTGGGGGTCTCTTAGCAGTGTCTGGAGACAATCTTGATTTTTGAAAGCTGGATTGCTAAATCTAGTGGGTGTAGACCAGCAAAACTGAGACACAAGACTCTTGAGACTCCCTTGGACAGCAGGGAGATCAAACCAGTCAACCATAAAGGAAATCAACCCTGAGTCTTCACTGGAAGGACTGATGCTGAAGCTGAAGCTCCAGTGCTTTGCAACCCTATGGACTGCAGCATACCAGGCTTCCCTGTCCATCACCATCTGCTGGAGTTTGCTCAAACTCATGTCCCCTGAGTCGGGGATGCCATCCAACCATTCATCCTCTGTCATCCCCTTCTCCTCCTGCCTTCAATCTTTCCCAGCATCGGGGTCTTTTCCAGTGAGTCCACTCTTGGCATCAGGTGGCCAGAGTATTGGAGCTTCAGCCTCAGCATCAGCCCTTCCAGTGAATATTCAGGGCTGATTTCCTTTAGTTGGATCTCCTTGCAGTCCAAGGGACTCTCAAGAGTCTACTCCAGCAAGACAGTTCAAAAGCATCAACTAAATGCTACTTGTATGAAACGTTGCCTTCCAGGGACAGAGTGGTGCCTTGTGTAAGCTAACTCAGTTACTCCCCCAAAGAATTAGAAGCAAGTAAGTGAAACGAGGCTCAAATAATTTAGAGTATTTGCTCTGTTTCTGTACATGCTTCATGCCAGAGGCTGACTTCAGTGCATTTTATCTCTGTGTTCAGGAGCCTTCTGAGCAGCTGTGTGTACAAACACCCCGCATGTCAAGTCAGGAAGACATAAAGGAAATACTGCATATTAACACGCATATGTGACATGCCAGAAAATGGCACAGATGATATTACTTGTGAGGAAGAAACAGGGACACAGTCGTAGAGAAGAGATGTATGGCTGCTGCTAAGTCACTTCAGTCGTGTCCGACTCTGTGTGACCCCATAGACGGAAGCCCACCAGGCTCCCCCTTCCCTGGGATTCTCCCAGGGTAGAAAGAGAGGGTAGAACGAATTGGGAGGTTGGGATTGACGTACATGCGCTACTGATTATACGTATAAAATAAACAACTAATGAGAACCTGGCCTTCCTGGTGGCTCAGACAATACAGAATCCACCTGCAAGGCAGGAGACCCAGGTTCCATCCCTGGGTTGGGAAGTTCCCCTGGAGAAGGGATAGGCTACCCACTCCAGTACTGTTGGGCTTCCCTGGTAGCTCAGCTGGTAAAGAATCTGCCTGCAATGCAGGAGACCCGGGTTCAATCTCTGGGTGGGGAAGATCCCCTGGAGAAGGGAAGGGCTACCCACTCCTGTATTCTGGCCTGGAGAAGCCCATGGACAGAGGAGGCTGATGGGCTTCACTCCATGGGGGCGCAAAGAGTCGGACGCAATTGAGCGACCGGCACTTTCACTTTTCAATGAAAATCTATTGTCCTGCACACGGAGCTCCAGTCAGGCCCCTGTATGGATCTAAACGGGAAGGAAATGCAGATAAGAGCGGATATGTCTGCAGGTACAGCTGATTGACTTTGCTTTAGAGTACAAAGTAATCGAACATTCTAAAGCAACTATACGCCAGCATCTCCTGATATTGAGGGGACATTTTCTAAACCCCGACCCTTTGGCTCAATGCAGTCCCCCGAAGAAGGCATGACTCACTGTCCACATAAAAGCTCAGGGAGGTTGAGTCACCTCTCCCAGCTCACACAGAGGTAGCATTTGGCCACCCAAGTCTATCAGAATCGGATGTGACTGACACCTCCTGTGACGGCAAGGCAGGGTTGAGAAGGACCTGCTGGTTCTAAACCAGAAAGGACTTTCAGGAGCAGAGAGTCCAAGCAACTCAACCCCTCTGCCTTGTTCTTGTCTGTCCCTGAATTATTCAGCAGTTGGATCACCGCATGGCAGGAATCCAAGTGTTGTCTCCAGTGCAAAGATAGACGCAGGCACAGCAGTCAGCTGTTGGGTGCAATGCGCTGTTTTCCCTGTTGATGCTAACCACCCGGCGTCTCAGTGTGTTTTCATCCAGCTCTGATTAACTCGGCCTGGGCTGTCATGGATGGCGGAGCTTCCCCCAGGGGTATTCTAGCTCCCCAATAGACAGATCTGGCTCAGCTACGTTTCATTAAAAAGTAAATTATCTGTTTGACATATTTTGCTGAGCCCCATTCCCTGAAATGAAATGCGTAATTACAGTCTGGTCCAGAAAGACTCTTGAGTAACCCACCGTGTCCTTAGAAACACATTTGTCTATTTTGGCTTGTAGAATGCTGTGTATTTAAAGGTAGGGTCTGATGGAGGGTTGGAGAAGGAAATGGCCGCCTACTCCAGTATTCTTGCCTGGAGAATCCCATGGACAGAGGAGCCTGGTGGGCTACAGCCCATGGGGGGGTCTCAAAGGGTCAGACATGACTGAGCGACTGATCAGCTGATGGAGAAAGGCTGGTGGTCGCCAGCGGTGGGGGGGTTGAGGGAAGGGTGGAGTTGGAAGTGAGGGTTAGCAGATGTGAGCTTTTATGTACAGAATGGAGAGACAGAAAGATCCTCCTGTATAGCACACGGACCTGTATTCAGTATTCTACGATAAACCATCATGTAAAGGTATAACTGAGTCACTTTGCAGTATGGCTGAAATTAATACAGTCGTATAATCAACTATGACTTTCCTGGTGGCTCGGACGGTCTGCCTACAATGCGGGAGACCCGGGTTCGATCCCTGGGTTTGAAGATCCCCTGGAGAAGGAAATGGCAACCCACTCCAGTACTCTTGCCTGGAAAATCCCATGGATGGAAGAGCCTGGTGGGTATAGTCCATGGGGTCGCAAATCGGACACGACTGAGCAACTTCACTCACTCACTCACTCATAATCAACTATACTATTTAGTCACTTAAGTCGTGTCTGGCTCTTGCAACCCCATGGACTGTAACCCACCAGGCTCCTCTGTCCGTGGGACTCTCCAGGCAGGAATACTGGAGTGGGTTGCCATGCCCTCCTCCAGGGGATCTCCAAACTCAGGGATGAAACCCACGTCTCTTGCAGTGGCAGGCAGGTTCTTTACCACTGAGCCACCCGGGAGGCCCATGAATCAAATTAGATGTCCATACGGTTGTCTGCATCGCTGTCAGTACATTTTGTGGTGACATGTTGGTTCATGTAAGGAAGTCTCGAGGGTTCCTGGAATTTTTTGTTCTCGGTGGGGGAGTTCACTGTGGAAGTTGTCAGGACACGGGCTAGAGTCTATGGCCTGGAGAGGCCACTGCACTAGATTGATTGGTGAAAAAGGATTTCCTAGAGTGATGTGTAAGGTTTCCCGGAAGATGTAAAATGCCACTGGTGACGCCAGGCTTACGTTCATCCTCTGTGTCTGCCTTTTCCTTTCCCTTCAGGCCGCCTGCTCTGCGTCGGCGTTGTTGTAAAGGATCACTGTTGCTGGAAGGTGCTGGACGGTCCTGGCCTCTTTGGAGCCCTGCAGCGGCGGGAATCCGGTCCGAGGATTAAGGCAGCGCAGCGGTCTTGCGATGGGCGGTCAGGACCACCGCCGGGCTGGCTGTTGACCTTGGACTCTGTCTATGCCCCATCCGGAGTGGGTCCTCAGGAAGCCCTTTGCCTCTCCTGGCTCTCGGTCCTTGGAAGCCCCTCTCTCTCCCCGAGGGCACCCCCCACTCCCCTGTCTGGTCTGCTCAGAGTCTCCGCCCCCGGACGACCCCCACCCACCCACCCCCACCCCCACCATCCCGACCCCGGATGTGCGGGTGAGCCATGTCGAGACCCCAGGGACTGTTATGGCTTCCGCTGGCCTTCACCCCCGTCTGCGTCATGGTCAACTCCAATGTCCTGCTGTGGATCACCGCCCTGGCCGTCAAGTTCACGGTCATCGACAGCCAGGCCCAGTACCCCGTGGTCAGCACCAACTATGGCAAGATCCGGGGCTTGAGAACGCCACTGCCCAATGAGATCCTGGGTCCCGTGGAGCAGTACCTGGGGGTCCCTTACGCCTCGCCCCCAACCGGGGAGAGGCGCTTCCAGCCCCCTGAGCCCCCCTCCTCGTGGACCGGGGTCCGCAATGCCACGCAGTTTGCCGCCGTCTGCCCCCAGCACCTGGATGAGAGGTCGCTGCTACACGACATGCTGCCCGTCTGGTTCACGGCCAACCTGGACACCCTGATGACCTACGTGCAGGACCAGAACGAGGACTGCCTCTACCTGAACATCTACGTGCCCACGGAGGACGGTGAGTATGTGTCTTCTGGCAGAGCACACCTGCTGTGTCAGCCTCCCCGTGTGCCCACAGCCTTTTATCACGGCCTGTGCATGATCGTTTCTATGACCCTGTTCTATCTTTCATATTCACAGTGAAGTTATCACTTGGGACTTTGTGCAGTGTGGATTTACGCAGCTGGACAGTCCTGTAACGAATGACCTAGCTCTTTCTGTACATTGCCTTTGTAGGATTGCTGTCATCTTTATTCGCAGATGAGAATCCGTGTGAGCATATACTCTTGGAGGTTACACTGGGATCACCTGTAAACGGTGAATCTAAAGAAACTAATAGAATTAACGTGATTGGCTTTCAGGGAGCCGCTGAAAATCATAGCAGGAATAGTGCCTTTGGCTTTAACATCTTTAGATGCTAGCACTTTTCCTGTAGAGTCTTAAGAGGAAGCACCGATGGTTTTAAATACACAAGCGAGGGATAGTTCATTGAACGATTGGACTTGATTGTTTAGAAGCCACGTTGTCGCCGTAAACTTGGACGTCATTTTGTTCCAGTAGTCACTGCCGGCAAACGGCAGTTGTGTGTTGTCAGAAGACTCTAGCTACATCAGAAAGATAATGTTCTTCCTGGGACCCAATCCCCCTTTCCTTTTGGATAACTCAGCAGTGAAAGTCTCGGTAACAGTAATGTTCCATCTAAATCCTGTGCTTGGGTATCTCCTTCTTTGTGTAGACTTCAAAAGGCCAACCAGACTGAAGTTGGGCTAGGTCCATGAGAAAAATTATGTTCTCGCTAGAACAAAATGACCCTTTTTTGGTTTGGATACTAAAGCAGTAAAAGTCTGTGAAAGCCATCACGTTCCATATGTTATTATAACTGAATCCCACGCTAGTCAAACCTGGCTATCTCCTTGTTCGTGAAGACTTTGAATTAAAATGATTGATACAGACCAACCAGACCAAAGTCTGGATACAGTGTAAGCCCATTTTTTTTCATTTCTTATTTACATGTGCTATTTTCGTACATTTTTTTTCATTTCTTATTTACATGTGCTATTTACGTACAAGGAGAAGGAAAAGGGTAGAATGGAATCTTCCTGGAATTTAAAATTTAGAGGCATCGTAGCAGCCATCAGTGTCTACTCTGAAAACCAAAGTGCATCCTTGTCCTTGGTAATTTTCACGCACACCTTTGTCTTCCTTTAATCCTTGAGAGAGGTTTCTTTGTGAGACTCAACTGAGAGTCTGGCCTCAAGCGATGGCATTACTCAGGGATATCCAGAATTGTATCGCGTCTGCCATGTGGTTCTTTCTCAGGGCAGACGCAGGGAGATGCTGTGAGGACTGTTCAGGAGAAACCAGGCCACAGGCGTCTGTTAGGGAGATGACAGAGGATGTCCAGGGAAAGATATGGAAGGGGTGGGCTTCACCATATCTGCAGAGGTTGGCATGGAGACAGCCTCCTTGTTGCCATGGAGACAGACGAACCAATCACCTTGCATAGTCTAGGGATGAATGGGGTTCAAGGAGTGACCCCGGGTGCCTTACTTCCATGCCCTGCCCTGAGCTGTCCTTGCACGTGGCAGCTCCTAGTACCTCCTTGGTGCTTCGACAAGGATGGGTAACCCCATCCCAAGAGAATTAAGGGCTCGCCTTTCAAAGCCACCTAAGGGACTTCCTTATCATGAGCTGTCCACATGAAGGATTTAAAAGAAAGATGGAAGGGGAGTCAGGGTAGAGGGAACAAACCCAGGGAAAAGATTAAAATTGCTTTCACAAGAAAGGTGACATGCTTGTGTTCATGAACAGGTAACTCGAGAGTGCTCCCCTTCCAAATAAGGAATGTGCTTCAAAGGGAATGCCTCCTTATGAGAAAGTGAAAAACAGTGTTAGTCCCTCAGACATGTCCATCCCTTTGCGACCTCTGGACTATAGCCCGCCAGGCTCCTCTGTCTGTGAGATTCTCCAGGAAAAATTACTGGAGTGGGTCGCCATGCCCTACTTCAAGGGACCTTCCCACCCCAGGGATCGAACGCGGGTCTCCCGCATTGCAGGCAGGTCCTTTTTATACTGAGCCTTGAGAGGCAGGGCGCAATTAGACCATCCAGGAAGAAAAGTCAATAGCTTCCTTGATGGCAGATTCATAAGTGTGCAGTTGTGCGAATGGAAACCATAAGCAATTTGCCCATTTCTTTGTGGTCCAGTATTCAATAGGAATTTGGGGGCGGGGAACATGTGAAAAATGCTGCCTAACAGAGAAGCAATCTAAATTTAAGAATAAAGGCAGTGCTGCTTGTTGACTCCTGGGGTATTTTTATAGCACTTCTGCACGCTGTATCTCACACCACCTTGACGGGAGAATCAGAAATCTAATAGGGGCTGAATAGCTAAAATTGACCTCCCAATGATATATAAATAATGGATTTTCACTGGTGAGTGTTGCAGAAGCAGAAAATTGCAGCCGATTGGGTCGGGAGTTCTGTGCATTTAAAAAAGGTGACTTGTGTCTATTAGACAATGAACTTGGAGGTTTAGATATTTAATTACTGGTTATTCCTAAATGAAGAAACCCAACTTCTACAATAACACGTGAAAATTATGGCTTCATGCTGGTCCCTGCAAAGAGCTTCCTTTAGGGCATATCTAAATTCGTAACTGTGCCTTTGATTAAATGGATGTATGGTGACACCAGGTATTTGAAATTCAAGATTCCACTTTGGCACTCGGTTATTTATTTATTTTTTTGGTTTTTCCTGATGCTTTGATCAGCTGGTGTGTCCGTGTGACTTCACTACCAATAATGTAATTATGTGTTGCTGTCGTGTGCCAGTTAATCTTTACATGTTGTCCTGGCAACAGAGACAGCCCTTCTTAATTTGCAGAGATGCACACTTATTGTAAGCAGAATAGTGGTTCCCCCAGAGAAGTGCGGGCTTCCTGGGTGGCTCAGTGGTAAAGAACCCGCCTGCACCATAGAAGACATGGGTTTGATCCCTGGGTGATGACGATCCCCTGGGGGAGGAATTGGCAACCCATTTCAGTATTTGTGCCTTGAAAATCCCATGGACAGAGGAACCTGGTGGGCTACAGCCCATGGGGTCACAGAGTTGGACATGACTGAAGCCACTTAGCAGGCATGCATGCACCCAAAAGGAGGGAAGGGCAAATCCTAAGCCCAGGAAACATTGACTATTATTAAGTTAGAGTGCTAAGTGGAGGAGGTTGCAACTAAAATTAATACCTGCTTACCCATTGACTTTAAGATGCAGAGAGTATACTCTGTCTTATCTGGGTGGGTGCATATGTGATCGTTAATTGTGAATGAAGGACAGAGAAAAGGTGAGTAGGGAAGCAGAGGAAAGCAACAGGGAAAAGGTGCAGCGGCCATTGCTGCCTTTGAGGACAAGGCAGAGCCGGAAGTCGTGGGATCCGGCAGCTTCTCGAAGCTGGAGAAGACAAGATTTCTCCCCTTGAGCTTCCAGAAAGCCCTGCCCACCCTTCAGTTTTAGCCTGGTGGAACTCTGACCTTCAGAACTCTGAGAGCCTCAGTAGCTGCCCCCTGAAGTTGCAACATTGGTGGTGATTTGCTGCGGCAGCAACAGAAATCTGGTACAGAGTTTGGGCAGCTTTTATCACAGTTTGAAATTTATCGTAAAGTGTTTCCCTGATTGAGGGCAACCCAGATACCGTGAAACAGTTAATGTGAACTTTCTCGGTCACTAATTGTTCTCAGATGGTAATTCCTTTCTTTACCTTTGTGTTGCCAGAATAGCTTGTTTTGATTAAAGTCATTTTAGTGCTGGGTAGTTACAAATCTGCGGAGAAGGCAATGGCAAGCCAGTCCAGTACTCTTGCCTAGAAAATCCCATGGATGGAGGAGCCTGGTAGGCTGCAGTCCGTGGGGTCGCTGTGGGTCGGACACGACTGAGCGACTTCACTTTCACTTTTCACTTTCACGCATTGGAGAAGGAAATGGCAACCCACTCCAGTGTTCTTGCCTGGAGAATCCCAGGGATGGGGGAGCCTGGTGGGCTTCCATGTATGGGGTCACACAGAGTTGGACACGACTGAAGTGACTTAGCAGCAGCAGTTACAAATTTGAGAGTAAGGTGGGGCACGGGGCCAATTTGCTGCTTTCCATTATACATATCAAGGAGTCAACATTAGTTGTGATGACTGGGTGGAGATTTTGAGGATGTGAGGTTTAAACGCTGGAAAGTAGACACCCAAATTTTGGTTAGAGGTGTCAAAAGTTGTTTACGGCAAACCTTCAGTTCAGTTCAGTTCAGTCACTCAGTCGTGACCAACTCATTGCGACCCCATGAATTACGGCACGCCAGGCCTCCCTGTCCATCACCAGCTCCCGGAGTTCACTCAAACTCATGTCCATTGAGTCGGTGATGCCATCCAGCCGTCTCATTCTCTGTCATCCCCTTCTCCTCCCGTCCCCAATCCTTCCCAGCATCAGAGTCTTTTCCAGTGAGTCAACTGTTCGCATGAGGTGGCCAAAGTATTGGAGTTTCAGCTTTAGCATCAGTCCTTCCAATGAACACCCAGGATTGATCTCCTTTAGAATGGACTGGTTGGACCTCCTTGCAGTCCAAGGGACTCTCAAGAGTCTATTCCAGCACCACAGTTCAAAAGCATCAATTCTTCGGTGATCAGGTTTCTTCATAGTCCAACTCTCACATCCATACATGACCACTGGAAAAGCCATAGCCTTGACTAGATGGACCTTTGTTGGCAAAGTGATGTCTCTGCTTTTTAATATACTATCAAGGTTGGTCATAACTTTCCTTCCAAGGAGTAAGCGTCTTTTAATTTCATGACTGCAATCAGCATCTGCAGTGATTTTGGAGCCCCCAAAAATAAAGTCTGACACTGTTTCCACTGTTTTTCCATCTATTTCCCATGAAGTGATGGGACCAGATGCCATGATCTTTGTTTTCTGAATGTTGAGCTTCAAGCCAACCTTTTCGCTCTCCTCTTTACTTTCATTAAGAGGCTTTTTAGTTCCTCTTCGGCAAATCTTACTAGTATTCACAAGCAATGCTGATTTTACACAGCAGCGTAGTGAAAATGTTAGTCACTCAGTTGTGTCTGACTGTAGCCCGCCAGGCTCCTCTGTCCATGGGATTCTTCAGGCAAGAAGACTGGAGTGGGTTGCCATGCCCTTCTCCAGCGGGTCTTCCTGACACAGGGATGGAATGAAGGCAATGTAATGGAGGCGCTTTAAAAAATCTCCAGATGCCCGAGTGGGTGTAAGTGAATGGCATCAAGGAAAACACCCAAATGGTTCTCTTCCCTCATCTGACATTTAGAAGCAGCTGTACCTCTGAATGGCTTCTTCTCGCGTTAGCATAATCTTTTTAGCTCCTTGTTCCTTCTATCATGACCTCAAGATCTGATCTGTTCTGGGTAAGGTGGATTCTCTCCCCTTTTGAAAAACAACTTACTGGTTAATTTATTTGAGAGGATGTCAGTTAATTCTCTCCCCTCCGCAGTTTTAGTGAGATGTCTTTGAGGGGCATCGCCATGCAAGTTGAAGGCAGACAGCATGGTGGTCTGACTTCCATGAACTAAGACATGATTGTTGAGGTCCTTTAATGGACTGGAACCTGGTGGCCCGGAGTCAACCAATAAGAAAGTAAAGGAGAGAGAAAGAGGCTGATATTCCTTGGTTTACGCAGAAAGCCATTAAAGCCCCTGGCTCGGGGCTTGCTCTGTGCACGAAGGCCTCAGGTGCCCTCTCGATGGGGTGAAGGCACAGAGTACCTTCTCGAGAGGGTCTTAGAAGCCGGGGCAGGAAAGTGAACCCAGAGAGCTTCTATGCTCCAGGAATTAGCCTGAAAAAGAGAGAGAGGGAAAGCAAGACATGGGGACCAAAGCTCTGATGGAACAAAGGCGTTTTAATCACCATGGTGTGGGCATATATACTGTAGTTATTCTCAGCAAAGAAAAGATGAAAATTCCAGACTTACAAAACATAGCCGATCCATGTCAAAGAGAGAGAGTTGTAAGTAATCGCTTTTACCATATGGTTCATAAAAAGGAAGAGGGTACTTATCACCGTATAGAAAAACTAACCAAGGAAATGGCTGGATTCCTCAGCCCCCAGGAGAGGCTTGCCTCTCCTCTTAATTCCTGAATGTTCAGGAATTAATAAGGAACAGAGAATTCCTGACAGATCCAAAACAGCACAGAGCAAGCCTCCTGTTAGATGCTTCCTGACACATGATCACCGCAGTAGTTTCAGCTAACGTCCGTCTTCCCATGGGCTTCCCTGGAGGCTCAGTCTGTCAAGAATCTGCCTGCAAGAGACATGAGTTCAATCCCTCGGTTGGAAAGCTACCCTGAAGGGGAGGGCAGAGCAGCCCACTCCAGTATTGTTGCCTGGGGAATCCCATGGACAGAGGAGCTTGCAGTCTACAGTCCACAAGGTTGCAAAGAGTCAGACACAACAGAGCAGCTATACCACGTACCACCACAGATCTCATACAGCTACAAGAAAAAGAACAAAAGGAAAGATTTTTTTCCTTGCGATGAGAACTGTTAGGCTGTACTTTAAAAAAAAAAATTATTTTAATTGCAGGCTAATTACTTTACAATATTGTAGTGGCTTTGCCATACGTGGACATGAATCCGCCATGGGTGTACATGTGTTCCCCATCCTGAAGCCCCCTCCCACCTCCCTCCCCATCCCATCCCTCAGGGTCGTCCCAGCGCACCAGCCCTGAGCGCCCTGTCTCATGCATCGAACCTGGACTGGCGGGATCTCCAAGTTTCCTGTGTCCCATCAAGCAGTGGTAACTACAGCCGTCAACCCTGTACGTTACACCCTTTGTGCTTGTTTATCTTAGAACCAGGAGATTGTACATTCTGACCACTTTCATCCAACCCCCCACTTCTCCCCCACCCTCCCCCCACTTCTGGCTGCAGCAGATCTGATCTCTTCTTCTATGAGTTTGGTGGGTTTTTTAAATTACTATTATTTTGTTATTGGGGTATAGATGATATACACTGCTGTGTTCGTTTCTGCTGTACAGCAAAGTGCGTCTGCTACACATATACATATATCCCCTCTTTTTCAGATTGTTTTCTGGCACAATCCTTGGTTACAGAGTAGTGAAT